>NC_142010.1:227760812-228360812 GCF_049901735.1 Notechis scutatus | reverse complement strand
TGTTTTGGCCCCATTTACATATCAGTTTACAAATTCAGGGAGAAAATATCTGCACAAAATTTAGTATTGCATTTTTCCTACATTTTTTCCCTTTATATAATGCCTTTGTGAGTATTCTTTGCCCAGATATATGCATCTGTGTTAATAAACATATTTTATATGTATTCTTCACTACAAAACATTTTTCAAGATTCTTAACAGTATGGATTTTGCTTGTTCCCTTCACCTTTAAGGCTGGAAATAACCCAGCAGCATAAATGTTGTTCTTCTTCTTCTTCTTCTTCTTCTTCTTCTTCTTCTTCTTCTTCTTCTTCTTCTTCTTCTTCTTCTTCTTCTCCTTCTTCTTCTTCTTCTTCTCCTTCTCCTTCTCCTTCTCCTTCTTCTTCTTCTTCTTCTTCTTCTTCTTCTTCTTCTTCTTCTTCTTCTTATTCTTATTCTTATTCTTATTCTTATTCTTTTTAACTCAAATCAGTGTATATTCTGCTTCTCTATTCACCTGATAGGTAAAAATGCTAATAAAAAATATAAAATACAGATTTAAAAAAGGAAAAGAATATTGAAATTCAGAATGGGTGCTAACATAAATGAACAATTAAATGTTTTGTGAAGAAGATATGTCCTGGATGTTTCTTCTAAAGCAGTGGCCCCCAACCCTTTGAGCACCAGCAACCAGTTTCGTGGAGAGAGATTTTTCCGTGGACCAGAGGGTATGTGGTGTCCGATGCTGCCTGCATCCTGTAGAGGAGACTTCACTTATTTGCACAGTCTGGTGTCTGGCATGCCATGGCCCATTGCCAGTCCTTGGACCAGGGATTGGGGACCCCTTCTTTAAAGCAGGGAAAAGAAGATTAAATGGATGTCTTGCAGAATTATACAGTCTGAAATGAAATATATAGCAATGAATATAACTGTCTTCCAAGCAATTGACCCCAAATGAATTTTTATAAGTTGCCTTGAGTATTTATATATAGACAAATATTGGTTATAAAGTCAATAATAACATCAAATAATTAAAAGATGTCTCTGAAGGTCGTAGTCTATCCTGCAAGTCTAGCAGAAACTCAGGATTTAAACTGTTTAGGGCTTTAAAAATCAACTGCAAAGCATGATTGTGTCCAGTAAGCATTTGAAAACCTGTGCACATTTGTTAAAGTACAGTTACTCATGTTATGTATTTCCTAGGTGTTTATTTTTATACAGTATACACAATGGCATTCTTCCTATTTTCCCCACGCCAACAATCCTGAGACAGTGATTGGACTAATGTTATCCAGCTGGTTTCTACTCCTAGGGGAACACTAGAACTCATGGTTTCCCAGTTTCTAGTATTAGCACCTTAATCACTATACCAATCCTGCTATAAATTATAGCCTGAGGCATTTTTCCACAGATTACTATGTAAGGGCATGTTTCCAATATAAGTCATTCAACAAGGTGACCAAAACAGTCTTGGCAATATGAATGTTCAGTGGAAAGTATCTGTGTTCTAGACAGTCAGGTGAAAATTGAAAATTTTATAAAATATTCATCAATGATAAGGGTAGGTGCAGTGGTGTATTAACCATTAAGCAGACTAAGCACTTGCTTAGGGCACCAGGCCCAAAGTGGGCATCATAAAGTTGAGAATATGGCTTCATTTGTACAGTATGTACAAATGAGGGAGTGGGGCACCAAGATTTGTCAGGGTTTAGAGCACCAGTGAGCCTTAATCCACCACTGTGTGGGTGTCTGATGGATCCCATTTTTAAATATTCTTGTATAGTGTGAACATCTAAATAACAGAAAGATATATGTATTGAACATAATAAAACTGTGGAGATCTAGATTTTGCAAACTATAGGATATGTGCAGTGACCAAAGTAATTCTTTTGTTTACTTCCAGTTAGTCTCCCAAAGTAATTCTAGTAGCTGGCCACATAAAATAGGGTTATAATGCAAAAAATTATCTATCTGTATAAATGAAAAGATTATCCAAAACAGCTTGTGTAGTAAAAGACTCATTAAAATAGGGTGAGCAACTTGTAGCTATCTAGATATTTTCATGCCAGCTGCAGCTGACAGAAGTTAGAGTTCAACAATATCTGAAGGCCACATGTTGTCCATCCCTACAATAGATATTGAAAGGGACTTTATTAATTATTGTGGTATTCAAAGGAAAGGCAAAAATGGTATCACCTGATGTAATAACTGCTTCTATAGGTTGGATATTTTTTCAGGATTTCTTAGCATTGTTTGGATGCTACTATAATTGTTGTTCTAGGTAGAGCAGAAAAGTTACATAACTGACCCTCAATAGAGATGAATGCTTAGTACTTGCATGGCAGTTGATAAGAACATCTTGATCCATGGACTAGATTTAAAAATTGATAATGTACAATATTCCAGAAGAAAATGCAGATAAAATGATGTGGGTATGTCCATATAATCATTTAGGATATCTACTTTTAACGGAATAACTCCATTTTTGTTTTCTCATTTTTACAGCAATGACTTTTGATTGATTGGTTCTGTGCCATCAAGTCAGCATCAACTCTCAGAACCAGATAGGTAGATTTCTTTCATGATAGTCTGTCCCTACCCAGACCTTTCAGGTCTTTTAATTGTGAACCCATTGCCATCATGATTGAGCCTATTCATCTTGCTATTGGTCATCCTCTTCTTCTCTTTCATTCTATCTCTTTTAGTATCTCTTTTAGTACTAGAAATTTTCTCTAGAGATCTACTCAACTAGTTCTTTGCATAATATGTCATAGGATAATTTGAGCCTGGTTATTTGTGTGAGAACTCTGGGTTGATTTGTTCAATGATCCATTTACTTTTTTTCTTCTTTTGTGGCACCCAGTATTTTCCAATATCATTTTTCATCCTGTTTCTTCAAAGTTCATGTTTAGCTTTCATAGAGTGTCACAAGGAATACTTGGGCTTGCACTATTATGACCTTTGTGGGTATAGACACATCATGGTATCTCAGTATTTTTTCCAATGCTTTCATGTTTTTAACTGCAGCATGTTTTTAACTGCTTGTTATTTTACTGCTGAAGCAATGCTTTTACACCTCCCTTTTTATTATATGGCACATTTTAACAAACATTAAAAAGTCAGGGTCTTCAAAATTGTAACAATGCCAATCCCCATTTGTTTGATTATGAATGTAGTTCATACAGTTCTGAACTAGACAATGTCTTATGCAGAAAACATTGTTGACCGTTTTGTCATTCTTTCATGGAGCTAGCTGCCACGCTAGAAAGAAAAATTGAGAGGCTTCCGTCTCTCAGCTTCTCACTAGATTTTAATTTGATAAAAGAATTAAACTGATTCCTTTTTTTTTTACATGTGATTCTTTTGATTGAAGAAAAGAGGAACCAATTAATACAATGTCGAAATATGAAAAGGAATAGGGGAAGTAACCTTGTTAAATGAAAGGATGCTAAATAATGTAAACTAAACCTACACTACCAGATGTTGTTAAAATTTCAAACAATGACAGAGTACTCTTGCAGGTACTGTTGGGGAGGACAAGTCCTCACTGTCCTGCCTTTTGACAGAGGAAATAAATCAACCAGCACACTTGAGGATACTTTTCCAGGCTGCACGCTGGGAACTTCATTACACAAGCTGTGCCACATATTAGTATGCATATTGCCACTGATGGAATCTACATTCAAATCCTAGTCTACTTCTGTCACTGTTGTATGACAAACAAAATCTGTTTTGTGCTTAGGTAAATATAATCCTAAAAACAGAAGGAAGATATTCCTTCAGAAGTCAAGGGTCTCCCCTTCCGAAATATAAAGAGCAGCAGATATTTTCAACTAACGACACATCTAATCTGTACTAACCCTGTTTAGTGCATGAAATGCAATCATATCATGGTTTTCATACCTCCTTTGATCTTTATGCAATTGTTATTATGTTATTAGGGTGAGCTGCTTTTCCAAGAAATCCCATCTTCAGTAAAGAAAGTCTTCCTTGAAAGCTTTTTTTCATGCCTGTGAATAGCTATGCTTTAAACCAATTTGTTTGTATTTAATGGTATAATATGCTCACTTTACATTACAGCAGACTTTAATGTTTGGCAGTAATTTTGGGAAGACCTGATAGATGCATTCTAGGGGTCTTTGGTAAAGGTCACCTATGGATATGGGAAAGCCATTGCAATTATGCGCCTTTCATATATCTTCTCCAAGGCCATAAATATGCTGGATACTAATGCTCTGAGCATGACAGTTTATGCAATCTGAGAACAGCCCAAGAAACTGCAGGTCTGTCTGTCTGTCTGTGTCTGTCTGTCTGTCTGTCTCTGTCTGTCTCTGTCTGTCTGTCTGTCTTTCTGTCTGTCTCTGTCTCTGTCTCTGTCTCTGTCTCTGTCTCTGTCTGTCTCTCTCTCTCTCTCTGTGTGTGTGTGTGTGTGAGAGAGAGAGAGAGAGAGAGAGAGAGAGAAATGGCTAAAGCAGCACTGCAGGAATAAAACAAAAACTCTATGAAGTTGCACACACTATGAAGTTGCACATACATACAGAAGAAGAAGATCTAATGTCACAAAGCACTAGATCCTACAAAAATTCTTGTAAAAAACCACCCCCTTTTCTGAAGAGAGAGTTTTTTTTTTAAATTTGATTTATCAATCACTTACAAGATAATAGGTATAAGAATAAACATAGTTAGGAATATATGAAATGGATACATATAAGAAAAATAAAAGAAACAATAGGACAGGGACGGTAGGCAGGTTGGTGCGCTTATGCACGCCCCCTACAGACTGCTTAGGAAAGGAGTGAGGTCAATAGTAGACATGAGGTCAATATACTAGGGGCAATGGATCATATTATTTTTACTTTCATAAATGTCTGGGTACCATACCAGTGACATTTTTAGCAAAATGATTATCTTCATATCTTTGTCAGCAGATAACCTGATCTTGTTGATTTGTTGTATGTAATATAACAGTCAACTGCTTCTATTCTATTACTTCTGGTGCAAGTTGCAAAAGAAGAAAGAAAGAAAAAATAACTGAAATCACCCTAGTATGATCTGCTAATGCCTTACATTCATTCACCCATTTTACAAGCTACATTGAGAATACAGATAATATCCTTTATTCTTGTTCCTGAATCATCAGGATTTTTCTCACTTGTACAAATGCTATGAACTATTATGCAAATAAATCAACACATGAATTCACATACATGCACATGAACCCACATATACTGAAATCAGAGAGAGCAGAAATTATATGCATTCCCAAAAAGAATTTATATGTGAAGCTCATCTTAATGCAATATAAAATACTGAGGTACTAACATAGTAAGTAGAATAAATTCTATAATTTCACTGTGCTTTTTTTTGGTAATCCTTTCATGGCATTTGAAGGAACATACACTGCAACATTCACTTCCTCTTCTTTGAATTGTTGCTTTAAATGGTTGGTCCACTCCTAGATATTTCTTACACTTTGTAACTGTAATTATCTGCTTCAATCCCTGCTTACTTTAATTAATATATAGTTTCTATAGTACAATGCGCTTTTCAGTGTTAGTGAGAGGTAACAAATGGTCTCTCCAAAGGTAACAGCTGACTCTGTAGCTTCAGCTATATTAATTAATGCCACTTTCCCAGATAGAGTACTCTGGGAGAACTTTTAACCATTCGAAGTGACACATCTAAGGACTTTTTTTAAAAATCAGTGCCTACATTAAAAACATTCTGTTTTTCTATAAATACAATCCTGAAATACAGGATGTGTTGGAACATAATGCTAACCATAGTTTTGCCTCCCAAAACCAAATGGCAAGGATTGCTGGCATGTCTGTATCTTCCTGAGCTGTTTTTTGAGGTGCCAGTGGTCAGAATTAAGTTAAGGCAATGTTTAATATAGATTTTTCTTCTTTTTCTTCTCCTTTTCTCTTTTCCTTGTATTTTTCACAAGGCAAGGCCCAGGCTTGGCTGAGTGCTAAACAGCCCAGCTGCTGTTTGCAAATTGAAAAAGAAAGGAAGGACGAATAGAACTATGTGATTAGATAATGTCCTGGGAATAGTGCTGTATAATTATGTATCACTGTTTTCTTCTCACTTCCTCTTGTCTTGTTTTCAAAATGGCAGCCAGGCTTTGGATATGCAGTACCTTAATCTATTTGTGAATGGTCAGCTGCTCATCTAAACTTTTCAGTACTTCCCCCACTCATCAATGATTTCACTCTTTCTCACCCAGTACTTCTTACACTCACCAAAGAATATTGCTGCTAATTTCAATAATTCTGGTTCAACATAGATTTAAAATGAAAGACACTAATGAGAAGCTACCCAAACATCTTAATATAATTGAGAACTGGACTTTAAAAAATCATTTTTCATCCAAAATAATTAATGCCTCTTCTCCCCAAAAAAACCTAAGTTCTGAACTTGCTTCAAACAACATCATGCTTCCAATTATGTCTTTAAAAGTGTGACAAGGTCTGATTCCTCCTACAACTTCCTTTGAAAATCCATTCTTTCTACCTGTCATCTTCCCACCTGCCTATCCCACATTTTTTCCTCAGTTTCAGCAGTGGCAGAAAAAAAATGAAAGGTTCTTTTCTTCACATACCCTCTTCACTGATCAGTTGGATGTCTGTTTAATCTTTCTTTTGTAGCACAAAAATACACTTGGAAGAAAAGTACACTTGCTGCAATGATATTTCTCTCCCTCCCTGCCTCTCTTTCTCTCTCCAAAACATTTGGAAAGTTTGAACCTCGATTTTGAGTCAAAATAAAATAATTGAGGAACATGTGAAATTACAGTACTCATTTTCAATCTGTAAAAAGGCTTGGATGTCTTCTTTCATGACTCATTCAGTGTTCTTAAGTAGTATATCTTATGATTCAAGCACATCATTACTGTGAGCAAGAATGCAAAATATATTGTTCCTGTCATTTTTAAACTAAACAGCTCAATTAAGAGAACAGGATAGTTTTTAGATTATCTTAAATTGCTTATAAGGTAAATGGAGCAAAACAGCAATGAGATACTTCAATTGTTATTTTAGAGTAGTTGAAAACATCCAGTACTTCACTAAATTGCAACAAAAAAGAAGAAAACCACAGTATGTCAACTGTTTTAGCACCAATATTTCATCAATTCTCTTAGACAACAATTGCTGTCCCTTACAAATCCGTTCCCCAAAAATGCTGAAAGTCATATACAAAAATGCATTAGTCTTATTCCTGTTTAGAATATGGATATGCAATCTGATCCCCAGTAGATAGTTTAGACTTCGTTTCCCATAACCTCCCCCCCCCCCAGCATGGATGATGACATGGTATTGTCAGAATGGTGGTAAAAAGATATCCACAGGGACCCAACTGCCTCTCTCTATAAGGGCATCTATACATCCTAACACTACAATGGATGATGGAAAAAACCCAAGGCATATATTTTTACTGACTTTATTTTAAAGCCCACCTATGGTGACAAGGTCCATAGACTGGCATGATTCCATTCTCAGATTGACAATAGAAAAAGGCACACTCTTGGCCTACTCTTGCTGCAGAGAAAGCTAAAACTATCTCTTTTTAGTTACAAAAATAGGAGTCCTAAATGTTGACTAAACTCATATATGAGCATGGGAATCCTGCTGAGAATAGTTAGGAAAGAATAAAAGGAGATATAAAAATGATATCGTCATGGGATTTCATATAGACCTTCTGAAGAGGCAAAATATATGAATGAAATCTTAACTAAATGAAGTGAAACTAAATGATGATTAAACATTGAATTAAGAATGAAATCATGGCAAAGGGAAATTTCAGCTATGTTGACATCAGGACAAAGAGCAATCAATGGAAACTAATCAAGGAGTGAACTAACCTAGAACTAAGGAGAAATTTCCTGACAATTAGAACAATTAATCAGTGAAATGACTTGCCTCCAGGAGTTGGGGGTGCACTAACATTGGAGGTTTTTAAGAAAAGATTGGACAACCATTGTATGAAATGGTATATGTTTTCCTGCTTGAGCAGTGGTTGGACTAGAAGACCTCTAAAGTCCCTTCCAACTCTATTATTTTGTTATTTTTCTGGAAATCTAAGTCTGCCAGTGAGACAAATTTCTAATTCTTATGCTGATAATTTCATTCTTCAGAAAGTGTCTGCAATCTAAGGCTAATCTGGAGGTGGGGGAAAGGCCTGCATATGAAATAGGAAGAAGGACATATAATCCAAGAAGGATACAAGGCAGTCACCAGAAATTGCAGGCTAAACCATAGAATGAATTGAGACTTGTGAGAAAAGCATAAACCAAGAAAACCATTTTAGGCATGTCAGAAGCCAAGGAAAAGCAAAAAAAACCTGAAGGTTTTTTATAATAAAAAGGGCTGAATTTATGATAGTGAAAAGGCAGAATAATTAACTTGTATTTGTATCTCCTTTTCTTAGAAACAAAGTCCTAGCTTGTCCACATTTAGCCGCTAGTGGAAGAAGAGATTGTAGTTCAGAATAAACTAAAAGATAAAATAATCCTTGGCTAAGAAATCCAACCTTCCAGGGCTACGTGAATTATATTCTTAGGATATTAATGTAACTAGCAGAAGGAATCACAGAACCACTAAATGCAAACTTTAGGAACTCCAGGAGAATGTTTAGGTCCCAGAAGAACCGGGAAAGAGTTTTTAACCTTTAAAAAGGAAGAAAAGGAAGATCTGGAAAATTGCAGGTTTAAAGCCCTCTAGCAGATTATTAAACAGCATGTTTATGAGGGCTAGGGAAGGAATTCAATTAACAAGAATCAATATTCCATGCTAATCTTATCCTCTTTTTTGATAGCATTGGTGGCTTAATATAAATGGGGAGCACTCACAAAGGTGTTTTTTCAAAAGGCAGCTGGATTTATTTTCCATCTTGAAAATGTTATGCTTCTCATCCAAGAAGCTTCTTCAGTTCTAACTGAATGGGTGGGGAATGGAAGGATTTATGTCCTCTCTCAACAAGGGGGAAGGATATTATAGAAGCTATCTCCTGTTTACAATACATTCCTTTCAGCAGAAGGTTCCACACCTATTTGCACTCTGATTCAGGGGATCCCGAGGGGCTGAACAACTCTCAGAGAGAGCACTAATAAACAAATGACTGTAAGGAATATAAATCTCTCCATTCCCACCACCACCACTCTGTCAGAACTGAGAAAACTTCTTGGATGAAAAGCAAAACATCTTCAAAGAAAAAACAAAGAAAGTCTAGTTGCCTTTTGAAAAAGCACCTTTGTGACAACTATGACCTGAATGACTGAAAATCTCCATGGATTGGATAGATTCATAACAACTGAATGAACATAATCAGAGATATTCTGTATTGTCTTGGAGATGCCACAGGGCTTTCTTCCACGACTTCTACTATTTAACATTTTTATTAATGATTTGAATAAAAGAGTTGAGGCAGTAATTACCAAATGTGCAAATGACACAGAACTAGACACTGGTTAACATATGAAAGAAAAAATTGTGGGCCAAAATAAATACAATGAAATGGAATAAGGATAAATGTAAAGTTCTGCATCTGGATAGGAAAAAATAAAAGTATAGGATGGGCAGATTTTGCTTGGCACATTTCATTGAAAAGAATCTGGGATCATTTTTGTCCACAAAGTTAAACATGAACCAGCAGCTGCTGAAAGGGCAAATGCTATCATGGGATGTGTTAGCAGGAGCACAGAGTCCATATCACAGGAAAAAGTATTCTACTCTACTCCGCCCAAGTCACACTAAGAAAACTATATTCAGCTTCAGATAGAACAGCTCAAAAAGGATATTGACAAACTGGAATGAGCTCAATGAAGGACTGTGAAGCTTATGACGACTTAGAATTCAAATATTATAAGAACATTTAAAGGGTTTGTGTATGTTTAGCTTGCATAAAAGAAAAAAGAAAGTTGATATGACAGAAGGGTTCAGATATCTTAAAAGTACATACAGCCAAAAAGGACTGAACTTACTCTCCATCCCTGAGGGCAGATTAGAACTAATGGGTTGACAATGCAGAGAAATTGATTCAGGTTAAATATTTGTAAACATTTGCTAATATAAATAAATCAACCAGAAGAATAGCTTGCTTCACAAAAAAGCATGTTCTCCTCAGGGGTGGGATTCAAATTTTTTAACAACCGGTTCTGTGGGCGTAGCTTAGTTGGTGGGTGTGGCTTGGTGGTCATGTTATTGGCTGGGTGTGGTCAACTCAATATCACTCACATCGAGGCACACATGGTCTCTCATGACTGTGGGGATGCTGCAACAGTCGTAAGTGTGAAAAACGGTCATATGTCACTTTTTTTCAGTGCCATTGTAACTTTGAATGGTCACTCCACACAAGCAAAGTACCAGCAAAGGAGGGGGAAAAAACTCCAGAGAAGTTCCTGAGACAGGAAGTGTAGTCCTGCCAAGAACGTAATAAGGGTTAATGGAGAGGTAGTTTCTGTAAGCAACACCAGAATGTTTCCTTCCTGCCTTCCTTACAGGATTAGGCCAGTAATTTCTTCTAACAACCAGTTCTTCGAACTGCTTAGATTGTTAACAACCAGTTCTAGCGAATAGGTGAGAACTGGTAGAATCCCACCCCGGTTCTCCTCTATTGGAAGTCTTCAAGCAGAGGCTGGATAGTTATGTGCCTGAAATGCTTTAATAGGCCCCACACTGAGATGGGATGACCTAGTGTTGCCTTAGACTCTTCTAATGCCAGATAAAGGCCGAATTCTCCTAACTGGATTTTCAACTGTAAGAAGTCAGATAGAAAAATCAGCACCTCAGAACTAATAGAAAACATCTCATTTCATTTTAAGATACTACAAAGTATATTGGATCGGCATGCAACAGGTATTATTTCAATATTATTGACACTGTCAAGCACAACTTCAGGGGTAAGCCAAGGAACTTTCACAGCCATACTGAATATCCCAGGGATTGAACCTCGAACACTCTGTCCATTAAGCAGGACATTTCTAGTGAGCTACCCTTCCCCAACCTACCCAAATCCAAAGATTTGAGTTTACATTTCATGCACTTTAAAGGAATGTGGTTTTTCATGTATCTGCAGTTAATATTATAGTTCCTGATCCAACAAAGGATAACAGAAGAATGATTCCATATAAAGTCAGATTTAGTCGGATCATATGGATGATATTGGAACGTAAAACAAAAAACAAATGTTTCTATATCTCCCTCTCCATGTATCTTTACTAATGGGGACAAAATGGAGAAGAATGATTAGTTTTCCAGTCATAACATTAGTTCTCTCCCTCAATCAAGCAGAGCTTCCAGAGACAGTTTTTAATGAAAACTTTCCAAAAATCAAACTGAGAAAAGATATCGTCTAAAAAATTAATAACTGATATTTATATACAATCAAGTCGTTGTTGATTCATTGTAACCATATATATTTTCTCAGAACAATCTGTCCTCACTTGATCTTTCAGGTCTTGCAATGGTCACTCATCACCAGCTTTGCAGTTGGATATGAGAAAAATAAATGAGACATTATCTGGCAAGACTAATAGAGAAATTCTGTGAGCCTTCTTTCAGAATTCTGAGTCTATAATTTATACACAAGATGAGCTGGCATTTCAAATCTAGACAAAAATCTGACTTGTTTGCCAAATGTGTTTTATGGACAATAGAGAAGAAGTTGCCATCTTACTCCAGCCTCTTGACTACCACTGTAGGAATGGCTTCTCTCTATGAATCACCAAATTTGCCTAAAGTCTAAAAAAAAAAAAACTTGTTAAACAAATCAAAGTTAATATGGGTGATTACAATCAAATGAGCATTAATTATAATTGGTATTAGAGATGAGACAAGTTCAAAAATTATACACTGAATGCATGAATAACATTGAGAGTGCCTTACTTTCAAATTATTTTGATGAAGGACTGAAACAAAGAAAACCTGATTCAAACATCTGCTAAGGAGAAACTGTCATTCAGGACAGTGCTCTAATGCCAGGTGACAGAAATAGAATCTAGACTAAGGTACAAGTTACCATGTCAAATGGAGTAGAATGGTTCCTACTATTCATACTGAGTATGAGTTTTGGCAATAAGTTCACATATGATAAATTAGTAGAGTGAACAGGAGAATTATTCAGAAAACATATACGGTGAAGTGAGGAGTCTTCAAAATAGCTTTCAAAATAGGAAGAAGGAGATTACAATCTTTGCAATAATTTGTAATGATTTACTTTTTAAAAATTGAAAAATTCAATTATAAAGGCATTACTCACCATTAAAGATGCAATCTACTCTTTTTAAAAAATTATAATCAGTGGGAATTACATTCTGCTGCACAGTTTTTTGAATATCAGTTGAGATCCAAAAACCAATCTGTAATTCAGTTTTAATTTGCAAATCCAAGATTTCAATTTATATTGAAATTAATTAGAAACTAATTAGAAAATTCATGAATGCAAGGTTAGGTAGTATTAAAAAGGAGGGAACACATATATGTTGGGCAGACATGAATAGCATAATAGGATAAATAAATGATAATTTGTCAGATGAATTGGGATTATAATTTAGATTATTATCAGTGACCTTGAATACAGGAGTTACAATATCTGGATTAACTATGCAAAGTTGAGAGCACTAAACTACTGAATGGTCTTCTAAATGAGAGAGGGATATGCAAATCAAAAAATCACATTTTTTTCATTAACTTGTATAAGACTTATAAAATGGATGTGATCTAGAAAACTTTTGGCAGGTGCTAGTAACAATAATTGTTAATAATTTCCAAGTATTATTCTATTATTTTTTGTTGTTAGGACATAGGCAAATTTGTATATTCTGAAAAAATTAACAGTTGCTTTTGTCCTTCAATAAGTCACCAGTGAGTTGTAAAAAATATAAAGTTGAAGCCAGTGAACACAATGGCAGCACTATTTTGCATGGTAACAAATTCATCTATTTAACTTTAGAAAGGAATTTGTGTTTTTCTGATGTTATCACTTGCTGGAATACCGAGGAGTACTGCAATTGGTAGATGAGCAACATCTCATTTAAACAGTGAAAAGGTCTCTTTCTAGTTCACCATTTATTTCAGGGCTGTCAAATTCACGGTGTCACAGCAACATCATGTAATGTATTTGGACTTTTTCCCCCTTCATTAAACTGGGTATAGAAATGGCCAGCACATAACACATCTGGCCCGCGGGCCAGCAGTTTGACAGCCCTGATCTATCTTATAGCTAATGCAAAACAATAGATACTGGATGATTGTCAATGGCACATGTGCATATGAGAGCACATCACATAATATACATAATTGTGAAATTTAGCTTTCTATATAGTGAAAATGCACCATATGGTGTCAATTTCAACATATTAAAGACTGTGTACATACTTTACTCCTTTTATGGGCAAAATGATGATTTTTTTTTAATCTCCAAAGTCAGTCCTGGTTTTTCACATGCTGCTGCTGTGAGATCATGACCCTTGACAGTAGCAAGCTAAGGGTAACTGGGACGTTTGTGATCTCATGCTGACACAAGAATAGAAGAAAACAATTTGTGGGAGGGTTCACCGGTTTTGTATCATAATTGAAACCAAACATGTTTCCATCTGGTCTTATAAAAATAAAACCAAGGGTTTCTTTTAGTACAAGACAGAACAATAGTATTTATACTAGTTCAGTGTTGAAATCATGCCAGTGTGACTATTTCTACTATTGCGCATCATTGTGACTGCCTGCAAGACAAGATAGCAATGAGGCTGGTATAGGCTGATGAAAAGGAGACACCGAATGGCTATATTAAATCTGTATTTGTAAACAATCAATATTGCTTTTCTGAAAACATTAGGGTATATATGAAATGATTGGGAGGAGAAAAAGGCTAGCTCTTTTTGTTAAAAATATTTAATTTAAGACCTTGATAATTACAATACTCTGTAGTACATATCATGCTGGAATAATGTTATGTTAGTGAGAAAAGAAAGGCATTCAGACTTAGTTCATGCCTCATTGCACTCTAATTGGGATGCTATTTGAATGTGACATGTACCTCTTTTCTTTTCCTTAAGTCTGGAATCTGATGCACATGTGATGGAACAAGTTCCACTGAACTTTGTGGCTTAATTTAGAGTACACATGTATATATTCACACTGTTGGACACTTGCAGTTGAAATGCTGAAGCAATATTAGATTCCCCTTTAAGTTGGAATTCTATTTTTGGGATGGAAGGAAGGAAGGGAGGGAGGGAGGGAGGGAGGGAAGGAAGGAAGGAAGGAAGGAAGGAAGGAAGGAAGGAAGGAAGGAAGAAAGAAAGAAAGAAAGAAAGAAAGAAAGAAAGAAAGGAAGGAAGGAAGGAAGGAAGGAAGGAAGGAAGGAAGGAAGGAAGGAAGGAAGGAAGGAGATTCATATTATGATTCTTGGGAAACTCCCTGCCCATGAGCTGGATGCCTCATGCACTAGCTATGCCCACACCTGGTTTAGGGAAGGTGAAAAAATCCTGATACATCACATGACACTGCTGTGGTGACATGAGTTTTACACCCTGCTCTATGCTATTGTTCTGACCAAGGCTTCCGAGACCATAATTACGCACATGCTTATTTTAAAAACAAGTCTTGTTTTATTGCAATGCTGGGAATTATTTTCATTCCCAGCCAGTAATGAATCTCAAACAGTCCTTTGAGATAAGCATCACTTTTCTTTCCTGTGAAGTGCTGCCAATAACAGAAGTGTCAAATAAATTAGGACCAAAACCAACCAAAGTACAAAGAGCTTCAAGAATGAATCTGAACCAAATGAACAACTTTGCTTCCTGCAAAGATTTTGTCATCTTTGCCTGTCCTTTATACCTTATGGGAGGGGCAATCACCTCCCAGCCTTACTCCCGAGTCACCCCTTTTGTTTCAGCTGCTCTCACCTTCTAGCAGCTATGTGCACATGTGCACTGGAAACAGGTTCCCCTGGGTCCTCTGCCTCGCTAGTGCCAGGCTCTGGAGGCAGCACCTCACTCCCAGATGGTCCTGGCCTCATCTCTGCATTGGACGCAGGACCCTCGTCCGAGTCTTCTCCAGACTGATCCCCTTTCTTCCCCACTGTCTGATTCCACTGCTGTCTACACAGGCTGCTGGTGAACCACAACTATAAAGGTATGTTTATTGCTAAAAATATCAGACAACACCATGCAACCTGTTGGGTTATTGTTTCAGAGAAACTTGTATACCTAAACTGAGAAGCAGAATGAATATAGTTCAGCAAAAAAAGCAGTGGGAGCAGGAGTGATGTCTGACTTTCTGCCAGCTTTCTTATTGACTTTTTTGTGGCAAGAACCATTGAAAACTCCATAGATGTTTTTTAAGATGAACTTAGTGATGTTGTACTGACTGTTGAATCTATTGAATGTATTTTAATACCAATCTGCTTCTTTGTCTTACTAACCAAATATTATTTTTGCATATGTAACTCCATGTATTTATTTGATAGCTGCTTAAAATGCAAATACTATTTATGCCTAACCTATTTGGCCAAATTATTCTCATGATTTCACACCCCTTAATTGATTTTTGCCTTATCAGACCAAAAATATCATAGCCCCAGCAGCACTAACATTTATTTTGATTCTGTTCAGATTTCATCATGTTACAATGATACTTTCAGCAGACTGTTTCTTTCCTTCTTTTCTAAGACCTCATTCTGTCTTTGCTTTTAGTTAACTCTATTTGTTAGGGAATTGAAAACTTTTAAAGTATTGTCATGAAAGGATTTGTGCATAATGAAGACCTTGAAAACCTGAAACTTAATTCGATACAAAAATAATCCTAATTGGCTGAATTGAAATACTGTTAATGACCACCAACACCTTAGAACTATCTGACTAAAAATCTTGCTAAAATATAATTTTTATTAAGTGGAAAGCTCAGTTTGAACGAGATTCAAGGAAGAGAGAATGTTTGTTTATTTAATCAATAATGTTATCGTCATTCTGCAACATTGTAGATACTCTTAAAAGTATGCAATAAACAGTATTTCAAATACATGTGGGTAAGAAGCAAAGTATTTGCATGTACATGTTTGTCATTTGGCAGCAAGAGTGAAAACAGATATCATCTTTTCATGTACAACTTAAAAACTTTCCAGATGCATCAAATTGACCCCTGGTCATTTACATTGACTTCAGTGCCTGATATATAGAGGGCAATCTCCATTCAACAACAATCCAAACGAAACTGAATTATTTTGTTTCTTAGCACTCCGTAGATTCCATCACAAACCTAGATAATGATACTCAGTATAGAACCACCTTTTAATTTGCATTTTCAAGTCTTTGATTTTTTGGGGAAAGGCATTCAATATTAGATTATTATCATAACTATTTCACATAAAACTGGATAATGGGGGCTGTATCTTCTTATACAGCTTTAGATTAATTTATCTTTTATTTTGACATAATTCAATTACTTTAATCTAAATTATGTGAGGTCAGAGCTGCTAGAAAAGAAATTGGGCTTCAGCTCTGGTGATGCCACCAACTTTGAAAGAGACAATGGTGCTTCCTCTTCTCAGAAGCCCTCACTTAAACAACTTATATTTGGCAACTATTGCCCTGTCTCCACCTTTACTTTTTGGAAGGGGTACTGTGAAGTTGGCCAGGCTAAAGAGATAATTGAATAAAGTGCATTATTGTTTTAAGTTGGGATTCAGATCTGGGCATCAGACAGAAACCATATTGATCACTGTTGTGGCTAATCTGTGGTTGGACTTGGAAGTGGAGGGAGGATCATTTTCTGAGAATTATTGGACCTCTCAGTGGCTTGTGGTATCATTCTAGATTGCCTACAAGGGTTGGGAATAGGAGGCACTGGTTTTATAATGCTTCTGCTCTTTCCTGAGCAGGCAATTACAATTGGCAGCAGTGAAGCTCCCTGACATATCCTTTCCTCCATACTATTCTATCCAGTTAGAGAGATTAACTGTCAAGAGTCTTCTCCATGTTGGGTGGTATTAACAAATGTAATAAAATAAATATTTATCATGGGGTGAAACATCAGTATGCTGATGATATCTAGGTGCATATTTCTACCCCAGTAGAGTAGAAATAGGCTCAGACATAATCCTGACAAGACATAGTAGCTGCTGATTTGGAAGTCTTCTGATTCTAAGCAAATTCTCTCTTTAGCTCTGGATGAGGTTTCACCCTCCATGAAGTAACAGGTATGTAGTCTGAAGATTTTACTAGACTGTGGATATCCACAAAGATATGCAATGATATGTGAAAAATATGCAAACACAGTTATGAAAACCTCTAACCATTAATTCAGTAAAGTATTAAAAGGAAGGAATGGAAAACAAAGGCAGGCTTTCAATATTCTGTTTTCAATAACACTCTATATCAATATATAGATTTTTCCAATCAAATTTGTAAAATCTGTTTCCTGACCTGGACTACCTCAAAAGGTGGCCTTCAATCATAAAACCCTGACCATTTCCCTTCCCTCTATTTTATTTCCCATTTAATTAGGGTAGAGTCCATTAGAGCTTATTTCTATTATTATTTTTCTGTTGCTTGGACTTAACGCACACTTTTGTTTTCATAACTGTATATTTGCATATTTGCTCTAAGATCACCTCTGTTGATCTCTGCAATTCAACACCTACTGGAAAAAAGGTAAAAGTCAAGTTCAAATAGAATAGAATAGAATAGAATAGAATAGAATAGAATAGAATAGAGTAGAGTAGAGTAGAGTAGAGTAGAGTAGAGTAGAGTAGAGTAGAATAGAATAGAATAGAATAGAATAGAATAGAATAGAATAGAATAGAATAGAATAGAATAGAATAGAATTCTTTATTGGCTAAGTGTGATTGGACACATAAGGAATTTGTCTTGGTGCATATGCTCTCAGTGTACATAAAAGAAAAGATACATTCATCAAGAATCATAAGGTATAACACTTAATGATAGTCATAGGGTACAATAAGCAATCAAATCATACTAGGAAACAGTCAATAAAAATGTAAGGATACAAGGAACAAAGTTACACCATACAGCCATAAGTGGGAAGAAATGGGTAAAAGGAAGGATGGGAAGATTAATAGTAATAATAATGCAGACTTAGTAAATAGTTTGACAGTGTTGAAGGAATTATTTGTTTAGCAGAGTGATGGCATTCTGGGAAAAATTGTTCTTTTGTCTAGTTGTTCTGATGTGCATTGCTCTATAGTTTCATTTTGAGAGTAGGATTTTATGTCCAGGATGTGAGGAATCATAATGATGTTCTCAATCAATGATGTTCAATCAATCATTCCCTTGTCAAATCACAGATGCACGTAAGTTGCTTTACCTAGGAGTTTTGGAAGCTATAAATCATGCATTATGCAACTGACCATCTTCTAATAAGATGAATAAAATGTTACATGAAGCTGTAACACTTTCTATAGGAAAACCATTGGCTGGTTTCCTTCCAAGTATTATTCTGGTTGGCTAGTCATCACCTGGTGAAAATTTATATGGTATTGGGACATATTTATCTTTGACATGGTCTGTTTAAATAGAACCTCCTTTTCAAATATAACCAAACAAAGAAAACATATTGCAAGTCCTCACCCAATGGAAGGTAAACAGGCTTGGAAATAAGCATTCTCTGTTATGATTTTCTTGCTTTAGAAAAACCTTGAAACACCTCCCCCTCTCCCGAGTCCTCCCAAACTCCTTCCCTGTTGATAATCAGGAAAATGTTAAAACATGTAGAATTGGTTATACTTATTTGCATGGTAGTCCTGGTAATAGAAAATATATTGTTTTGTTATGATTGCTGTGTTGATATACTGGCTCTGCATATGTTGGAAGCACCCAGTCCAACAGAGAGGAAGATTCAAGTGCAGAGATAGACTGGAATCACTGCATAACAGTAAAATGACTAGAAGACACATACACACCCAAGTTCCTTGGGGCCTTATATATATCTGTTCCCATCAAAGTCTGCCAATCTGGGTAGATTCCTGTATTAGAGGCAGAACATAATAATATTGTTACCTTACCTCTGCACATTAGAGCATGGTAGTTCATACCTAGCCTGATAAGAACAATACATTTACTGTACTATGGCTTAAACATGGTCTACCATTTTTATTTGAAATACCAACCTTCTGATTCTGTGTTTTCCAGCTACAGCCTTCCTTTCAGAGTGGGGAAAAAAGGTGTAAATGATATTCTCACCTCTTAATTGGAGTCATTCACAGATATTTGAGCTAGCCTATAGCATAGGATTAATATTTTACCAGGGGTAACCAGGAATTGAAAATGTATCCAGATGATCCATTCAAGATGTAGCCTCACTTTTCATCCTTTCTAGGTTAGATCAGCAAACTCTCCATCAAAGATGGACAGTCTTGTGGATTTGAAAGGAAATTGTAACATTCCTCCTTGCCATACACAGCTTCTAGGTTGTTTTAATTAACAGTATGCCAGTTAGATCTCAATTAAGAGGAATACTAAATTGTGACATAGTATTTTATTTCTATATATTATTAAATCAAAATTAAATACATACTAAATACTGGGACATTTATTATATTTCCTTCCAAAAATCATGTACTTACTTTTAAAAATTAATAACTCACAAATAGATTATTATTAATAAAATGAAAATGGTAAAGAATTATGAAATTAAATAGTAATTAAGCAAAATACAATACACCCACACTAATACCGGTAA
This sequence comes from Notechis scutatus, assembly GCF_049901735.1. Taxonomy (NCBI): domain Eukaryota; kingdom Metazoa; phylum Chordata; class Lepidosauria; order Squamata; family Elapidae; genus Notechis; species Notechis scutatus. The sequence goes on along the minus strand of NC_142010.1, from coordinate 228,341,139 downwards.
ATAAAAAGTACTCAACCAATACTACCACCACCACCACCTCTTCCTCTTTTTCCTCTTCCTCCTCCTTTTTGGATGTTATGAGAGTACTTGTGGCAGGTACAACTTTTACTTATAATAATATACACTTTTAGTCATCTTTCCTGTCACTCGAACAGGATGTTCATGTCTGTCAAAAACAGTTGATGTTTATGCAGTCAACAATTTCCTAATGAATACAATCTTCTTCCAATGCATGTAATTTTGGGGCAAGCTCAATCAGGACTGGCTTCTGCTGTGTTCAAAAACTAATATACACCATTATATTTATTAGATGTTTATTTGTGGCTCATTGATTTGATCTATAAACTCCTATTCATAATTAATACCCATTCATACCTTGGATAAGAGCTAAACAAATCTCTGCTCCCTTCTTGCTCCCTTCTGGTTTATATCCATCAAGCTGTAAGACTGCTGTTCATCATTCTCCTAAACCTGGGTTCCCAACTACAAACAAATTAATAAAACTTTAAAAACTTTGTGCTCCAAGTCACAATTTTACTGAATTCTCCTCAGCAACAGTCAAAGTAGAGAAATGCCATCAGTTTAGCAGAGAAATGAGAAAAAAGCGCCAGAGTGATCAAATTGGAGCAGGCCATATTGGCTAAAGGTTCCTAGGTTCCTATATTGGCTGAAGGTTCCTATTATGAGTGAAAATGTTTGGTTACTTTGTGAACAGGTGAGAAAGCAGAGATGGGTAGATGGAAGAAACTATGATGCAGTGGTGGCTGTGATGGAACTGCAGCCACAACTCTTTCTCTAGAAATGCTTTGAAACTTTGATTCCAATGCATTAATGCTAGTGTCCCAATATTTTTTTTTGATGTTAAGGGTTTAGTTGAAAGTACCTTATTGTCCTTTGAACTAGAAAATGTGTTAAATAATCCTTCATTCAGTTAAACTTACAATGTGACATGTCCCCATTAGAGCCTGAATCTGCGGAGGAGGAAAATAACCACCAAACCACAAAAATAACCACCAAACCACAGCCACAAACAGTTAATATCCCTTCAAATAATTCCACAAATAATATCTCCTTACTCATCAGAGACACCATGGAACATGAACAGAAACTTCCAAATGCCATCTTATTTGATCTCGAAGACACCAACGAATCAGATGACATCACCAAAGTTTGTGATATCATAAGCAACTTAAATACAACAAACATCTCTCCTGAAGATATCATTGAAATAACCAGAGATGGCCATGGGTACAAATACAATGACGACTCTGTGGCCCCAAGATTTTGTAGAGTTGTATGCAAAAATGAGTCCAGCAAACGCATATTCATTCATACAATAAATGCCATTGCAAAAACCAATCCCAACCACACAAAAATTCACTCAAGACCAGACTTATCCATACTGCAAAGAATCCGCTCCTGTGAACTCCGCGCAGAACTCAAAAACCATCTAGACAATGGAGAAAAGGATCTATACATTGACTACAGAGCTGATTGCATCAAAAGAAAGTCACACAACCCACAACTCCGCATCCAACCCCACCCCATCCAATCCAACCTCACTCAAAACTAGGCATGCACGCTCCTAACTACCTCTATTCCAACCACAACTGGCCTTAAATGCAAGTTACTCAATGCAAGAAGCCTTGTAAATAAAATACCCGAATTTCTCCTCTTACTAAATATGGCTAAATTTGACATTATATTTGTCTGTGAAACATGGCTCAATGCATCTCTCCCTGACTCCATTACCACAATAAGAGACTATCATGTTTACCTATCAGATCGTGAAATCCGTAGAGGAGGTGGTGTTGCTATCTTCTATAAAAAGTCCCTACATCTAAAAAACATCCAAGTTACCCAGGAGCTTGCTATTCCTGAGACCATCATCTGTGAACTGTCCTTAAATATCACATTTCGGTTCTTACTATGTTACAGAGCCCCTGATTATGACATCGAACATGCAAACAAGCTAAATACACTAACATGGGCAGCATCCTGCCCACACATTTTTATCTTTCTTGGTGACTTCAATCTACCTCATATTAACAGGACCCTTAACGAATGTACAGCTGAACCCACACATGCAACCTTCTACAATGCAGTAACAAATCTGGGACTAGAACAACTAGTAACCAACAACACTAGACTTAACAACTTCCTCGATCTCATCTTCTGCAATAATTTGAATTCAATTTATGGAATACAAATTAAAGAACCCTTTTCCAACAGTGACTGTTAGGAATATAAGTCACCTAACAGGTATTTGGGTTAGAAATATATAAACCAAGATAAACATTTTAAAACTGTATCTTTAAGAAAATGCAAAACTGTAATTAGGTGTGGTTTCTCAAATAAAATGCCATAAAATGAAGCCAGAAACCTGGTTTGTCTTAGTCTGAGTCTCAGAAGAGAGTGTGAGTGTATCTCTGTTTCATTCTGTTGGAAAGTATTGCCGTTCCTCCATTTTCCCTAATTGACTGCTATTTCTGGATTTGATGTAAGTTTGTTACTGAACTGTTTTTGACACTGTAATTTGTTATTGGATTATCTCTGGATTGAAAAACTGACTGATTTACCTATGAATGACTTTGGACTGCTTATCTTGAACTTTGCTTAAACTTTCTGGAAGTAAAAACCTACATTTACTGTACAGTGTATCTGTGTACTGTGTGTGTATTATTCAAACACTACTCTCAAATACGTCTCCCTGTATGCACTCATTCTCCTAACGGGGAATTACCTCAACAGTGACCACAACATGATTGACTTTTGTCTCAACATAGATCCACACAAAAATCATCACAATGACAGAATCCCCAATTATAACTTCAAAAAAGGCAACTATGATCTTATAAACAATGATCTCTCATCCCTTAATTGGCAATTTCTATTCACTGGATGCAATACTGTAGAAGACCATTACAACATATTTTTACTTGAAGTCAAAAGAGTCATCAAACTATATGTACCATTAACAACTCCCAAAACCAGAAAAAAAATTACCCAAAACAATAAGGAAGCTTCAATCCCAAAAGAAATCACTTTGGCGGAAAAACAAATCTGGTCACATTGCCAACTTCAAAAGCCGATATAAAAATTTAAGCCACCAGATGAAAACTGAATGCACCAATTATCACATTAAACAAGAAGAAAACTTTCTATGCACCAATTCCACCCGCGCTTTCTACAATTTTGTAAACAACAAACTAAAAGATTCAAGGTCCATCCCATTCCTGAAAGGACCTAATGGTAAAAACTGCAACGACGATACTATTAAAGCCAACCTCTTTAACACATTCTTTGGCTCAGTATTTGTAAACAGCAATGGATCGTGCTCAGTATTTCCTAGTTGAACCACAGACAACTACAATGATCTAATACATATCGATTTTACAGAAGACAATGTTGAAAAAGCACTACGCAATCTAAAACCATCTCTATCTATTGGACCGGACGGAATATGTGTCTACTTCTTAAAAAAGCTACCCACTGCCATAGCCAAACCTCTAATCATAATCTTTGAAAAATCTTTCAGGACCAGCTCCTTGCCAAAACTATGGTCACAAGCCACGGTCATCCCCATCTTCAAACAGGGAGACCCCAGCCTAGTTGAAAATTACAGACCAATCTCTTTATGCTGCGTCACCTGTAAAGTCATGGAATCAATTATTAACCGATCCATCATCCTCCACTTAGAAACAAACAACCTACTCTCTAATAAGCAATTTGGTTTTAGGAGAAAAAGTATCCTGTAATCTGCAACTCTTACACTGCAAAAACGTATGGACTACACAACTCAATCAGGGCAAAGCAATAGACGCAATGTACATAGACTTCTGTAAAGCCTTTGATTCAGTGGTACACAACAAACTACTCCTAAAACTAAAATCTTATGGTATCTCTGGACACCTGCATAACTGGATAGAAGCATTCCTGGTCAAAATTGGGAGTGTCCTATCAAATTCTGTAACTGTCAACAGTGGTGTCCCCCAAGGCAGTGTTCTAGGACCAACTCTTTTCATACTCTACATAAATGACTTCTGTGATCATATTAAGACCAACTGCGTTCTCTTCGCTGATGATGTCAAGCTATTCAAAACCACAGACAATACTGCTACCCTTCAAAAAGACCTTGACTATGTATCAGAATGGTCAAACAAATGGCAACTTCAAATCTCAACAAATAAATGTTCTGTCCTACATATTGGCAAAAAAAAAAAAAATCAGAAAATAAAATACAGTCTGAATAGTCAAAATCTTATTGATGATCCAAACTCTGTCAAGGATCTTGGAGTACTCATCTCAAATGACCTAAGTGCTAGAGCCCACTGTAACTACATAGCCAAAAAGGCATTAAGAGTTGTTAACCTAATCTTATGTAGCTTTTTCTCTGGTAAAATTACACTAATAATTAGAGCATACAAAACATTTGCTAGACCAATACTCGAATACAGCTCATCAGTCTGGAACCCACATTACATATCTGATATTAACACAGTTGAGAAAGTCCAGAAATATTTCACAAGAAGAGTTCTCCATTCCTCTACTCGTTGCAGAATACCTTTATGCCACCAGACTCGAAATTCTAGACCTAGAAAACTTAGCAGTACGCTGCCTTCGGTCCGATCTAAGTATAGTACATAAAATCATACATTATAATGTCCTACCAGTCAATGAATACTTCAGCTTCAATCATAACAACACAAGAGCAAACAATAGATACAAACTCAAGGTTAATTGCACCAAACTTGATTGCAGGATATACGACTTCAGCAACAGATTGGTCAATATCTGGAATACTCTACCTGACTCTGTGGTTTTTTCCCCAAACCCCAAAAACTTTAACCTTAGACTGTCTACTATTGACCTCACCCTTTTCCTAAGAGGTCTGTAGGGGGAGTGCATAAGTGCACCAACGTGCCTATTGTCCCTGTCCTATTGTTTCTTTTATATTTTTTTTATTTTTCTTATATGTATCCATGTATTCATAACTATGTTTTTACTTATACCTATTATATTGTAAGCAATTGACAAATAAAATAAATAATAAATAATAAATAGATAATGATGAGCAGAAGCTGGAGCCGATGTTGGTTGAGGGGGAAGCCTCCTTGGTTTTGGAAAAATGCGGGAAGGGGCAGGAAGAGACAGTCCCATGCTCCTCTGGCTTAGGACAGCTTGCCAGCAGAGAGGAACGGGAGCAGGATGATCAAGAGAGGACAGGCAGTGGAAATGAGGTGCAATGGAGCTCAGGCAATGAGTAAGGGCCACCCACTCCTAATCCCCGAACATGGAGAGTGGAGAGAGACGGGAACAGCGCAGGCCAACCCAATGACTAGGGAGGAGAGCACCCTGCCCTTTTTCACAAGGCATACCTAGGGACTGAGACTTAAGTAGACGTTGTGAGGAGGAGAATTTATTGGGAACAAATACTGAATTTGTGGAGTTTTGTGTGTATTGCCGACATCTGGCATTTACAGAACTGCTTGCTTTCTTCCTTGCTTTGTGGACTCATTACTTCCTCCTTGTTTCGTGGATTCATTTCCTTGTTCCTTTGCCTTGCTGGACTTCTTGCTTTGAAGCCATTGTGCTAACAGTGTTTTGCTGGACTATTTGCAGCGAGGGGCTGTTGTGTGTATGTGTGTGTGAACACTTTGCTCCAGGACTTGCATAATGTGGGAGTATTTTGAGGAAAATTGGAGCATTAAAGGGGAGTTTGAACTCTCAGCTGTCTGTGTGGCCTTCGTGCCTTACCCTAGGTCATCACACAATGAGACAAAACAAAATTATAACTAATTATTAATGAATAAGCTCAAAAATGCTTAAATGTAGCTCAACTAATATTAAATAGTTACCACAACAAATCTGAACAGACTATTTATAATACATTTCAACATGCTTAAGAGAAGCATTGATAAAGAATATTTTGTATGTCGGTGTGATATTTGTCATGAAGTGAACGTTTTGAATGATCCATGTATTTTCAAATAAGGAAAATTCTCACAGTTCATAGAACTTAGCACTTACGTTTCTATTTGTTTTTATTTCCATATAAAGGTAAGTAAAGTATATAGAAAAATGCTTCAAAGAGTGGGAATTTCAGAGTAATTTTAAAAAATGCAATTCTCTCTACTAAAAAGCACTAAGTGATTTTGACTGAATAGGCCTTTTTGGTGGTGGTATTTTTTAAGTTACTTTTACCTAGTATGTTAACTATACACTGTGCTAAGATTTTTTTAAAAGTAGAGCAGTATGGAAATGCAGTGAATTAAATAAAATAAATAACAAATGTGTAATTTCTTTCAACATTTTATTGATACACAAAGAGTTGTTTCCAAAACAGAAATGTTGAAAAGATTGCAAATGAGTTGAGCAATTTGGAATGTATTCTCATGAGCGACCTGATTCATTAAGAGAAGATATCTTTTCTGTTTCTCTTTCCATCATTGTATGCAGTCTAATGAATTTCCTATGCAGGACTCTTCAATCAATTTTGGAATAGAATAGAGGACAAGAAGATAAAGTATCATTGGATGATTTGATTTTACCCATTTTATGGTACAAGAGAAAAATACTTTTAGTATTTAGAAAGCACATTAGATTTTGAATTTTAAAAGTTTAGATTTTTTAGACCACTTTCAGGCAATCCTACAGGACCTTCAAGAAAGTAGTGATGCTTGTCATTCTATTCGAGAAATTATATTTTAATAATAATTCAAATATTGATGTTATAAATATCCTAATTTCACCTTTTTCATATACCAAAGGATTCAGCTTCCATTTTTAACCTATCATTAGCATGAATAAAATCTAGTTCAAGATTTTAAATACTGTAAAAATATAACCTCCCAACTTCACTATTATTTTAATTTTTTTAAAATTAAATTTGGAGTAAGTAGCTATACTGTGTCCTTTGGAAGGACAACATTGGAAAATTGGGAAGGACATGGATGAAGTTAAAGGCATCTGACCTAATGCCACAATACTGTGTTTGAGCATCACAACTCTTGAACCAATTTTGTTCTAGTGTTTCACAAAGAGAGGGTACAGAGGTTTCCTAAGATGTTATCTTTCCTCCAAAGTTTTCTCCAAATATTCATTAAATCAAGCTTCATTCTCTAAGTTATAATTTCTCTAGAGCTTTAATGATCAAGTTGTTTGAGTTTTGTTCTCATTTTTGTTTTCTCCCCCCCCCCCAAGGGATGGATACAATCCAGATTCTTCTGTTTCTTAATATATTTTTGTGAGATGTGTATTAATAATAAAATTATTCATTTTATGAAGCTCTACTTTGTTGCCCAGATTGTGACTCAACTAACATCAGATGTTTTAGTTAAATGAAACTACATTACCAGATTATTAATTATTTTCCAAGCAGTTTCATTTTTTCAAAGTACAAAAGTATGCAATATGCATTCAATGCCAAGTTTGGTTTGTCTTTCAAATGAAAAGTTATGAGCAAACATATTTTTACATTTCACTGTGTCATATTTGGCTGATAACAGCTGGGTTCCCATATGCCAGCTCTACCTCTATATGCACTCTGGCAACTCTAGTATTGGGACCTAAGAACATCAAGCAGAACTTTAACGGAACACATGCTTGTTCATCCACCACTTTGGTAAATGCTTTCTACATTTTTCAGTGCTACTTAATAGCTTTTACAATGGAGAATCAGCCACCTTCTATGTAAAAGAATAAACAGTCACAAATCTGACATCTTGAACATTAGAACTGGGAGTTTTGTACAACTCTGATTTTTAACTATTTAATAGCAATAGCACTTAGACTTTTATATCACCCCATTGTGCTTCACAGCACTCTCTGGGTGGTTTGCAACATCAGTTTATTGGTCCCAACAATCTGGGTCCTCATTTTACTGACTTCAGAAAGATGGAAGACTGAGTCAACCTTGAGCCTGTCAGTATTGAACTCTGTGGGCAGAGTTAACCTGCAATACTGCTTTCTAACCACTGCATCACCAGGGCTCTTTAACATGGTTAAAACTTTCTATTTCTTACATTAAGTGGCTCTCCTGAGAAGATGGATTATAAAGACCAATTAGATCATGTTATAACTGAGTTAAATTCATCAGAAGATGTAATTCCATTTGTCTTGGATTTTTGAATCAGGGATTTTTGACACATTACACTTGTCAACTAGCCATTCAAAACTGAAATGCCCACATTGAATAGTATGAATGTTTCAATAGTATGAGTGTTTTATTTCCAAAGCTTTTTAACATCTCACTTTACCATTCTCTTTTCCAGTTTTTCTCCTTCCAAATTAGATAAATAAAAATAACTATGTAAAAACTTTCTTAACGCTGTTAATTTCTTGGGGTAAAGAAATTTTAAGGAATCATATTTTCTTTATTGATTTTCTTTTATGGAACTAACAGGAACACATACCACTACTTTATTTATTATCTGTTCTAGAAAGTTTGTTTTTAATGTCTCCCCAGCATAAAAGCTATTTTCCACTTTTCCTCATCCTTACAAGTGTATGCATTTACTTTATTTGACAACTACAGTAGATGTAAAAAAAAAAAAAATTAGAAAAAACAATTGCTATCAACCTGCCTTCCATTGAGGACCTGTATATAGCACGAGTCAAAAAGAGGGCTGTGAAAATATCTACAGACCCCCTCACATCCTAAACATAAATTGTTTCAACTTCTACCTTCAAAATGACGCTATAGAACACTGCACACCAGAACAACTAGACACAAAGACAGTTTTTTTGCTGAATGCCATCACTCTGCTAAAGAAATAATTCATCAACACTGTCAAACAACTTAGTAAGACTGTATCACTATTATTCTTCTCATCCTTCCTATTACCTATCTCTTCCCACTTATGTCTATAACCATGTTGCTTATATCTTTACAATTTATATTGTTTTATTTGTTTCCTGATTTGATTGCTTATTAGTAACCGTTAACTATCACTAAGTGTTGTATCTTATGATTCTTGATGAATGTATTTTATTTTTTTCTTATGTACACTGACAGCATATGCACCAAAGACAAATTCCTTGTGTATCCAATCACACTTGGCCATTAAATAATTCTATTCTATTCTATTCTATTCTATTCTATTCTATTCTATTCTATTCTATTCTATTCTATTCTATTCTATTCTATTTGTTACACGGAGGTGGTATTCAGCAGGTTCTGACCATTTCTAGAGAACTGGTAGCGGAAATTTTGAGTAGTTTGGAGAACCGGCAAATACCACTTCTGACTGGAGATTTTACAGTATCCTTCCCCTGCCACCCCCATCAAGCCATGCCCACAGAACCGGTAGTAAAAAAAAAAAATGAATCCTACCATTGATGTGATCCATAAAAATGTATATCAAAATGAAATAATTTACTCTTTAAAGCACCACAAATTGTTGTTTACTTTGTTATTTATTTTAAAATGTAAGGTGTTCATTTTTTTTATTTTGCAAAAATAAGATTGCTGAAACAAGCATAACTCCTGGCACTTCTCCAGGTTTTGTTGACAAGCAGCTCTTATCAGCAGAGAAGAATTCAGAAGTATTATTCAGTGGCATCAAGTGGAGTATAGTGTTTCCATCCATATATATATATATATATATATATTCTTAAGTTTTCGCGGGTACTTACATGTATGGCATTCAGCTTTGTTCGGGTATTTTCCCACGTCATTGTAGTTGTGCTTTTAAAGTTGTAGCAATATTTCGGCAGAATCTCATCTGCCATCATCAGGCAGTATACACTATATATATATATACACACATACATACATACATACATATATACATACATACATACATACAGAAAGTTGATTAACTGCTAATAATAATAGAGTATTACCCTGTTAAATATAATTTAAAAGATTTCAGACTTGACTCAGACCTGATTTCTTAATGTCCATTTTAGCCAAACTATCCCAACCAGAAGAAAGTAAGTCTTCCCCTGCATTAGCGCCTTCACATTGTTTCTAGCTCCATTAATAGTTTCACTCAGGATTAACGAATTAGTTCAAAAATAATGTGTTAATGTTTTTTCTCTTTGGGCTTCTACTTTAAAGCTTTAGATTTTAGTACCTGTTATTCACCACAATTTATTGGCAAGGTCTCCTAATCTTCTGAGCTAGTGACTCCTACTTCTTACCAGGAGGTTTTTCTGGACCAAAGACTGAGATGTGTGTTCTTTTCCAGTGTGTAATAATTGTTGATTTGAGTACAAATAAGAGATTGACAAAGAGCAAAGAAATATATACTTTTGCTTTCATTGTTGTCAATCAATTTTTGCGCCTGACGCTTATTCTGTCTCCTGCCTTCTCATTAGATAAGCTACCATTACTACTTGTTAAATTTGGACTGTAAGATTTCCAAATTGCTAAGTCAAAACACTTCAACAAGCTGAATTGGATTTTTAAAACATGACATTGATACTATGGTCCTTTTCTAACAGATCTGTCCCCAAATTAGCTCTCCCTTTTCAATGTGTTTTAAATTTCCAATCTGAAATCTCCTTCTCAGTGCAAGTTATTATGACTAATTCACATAGAATTTAATTACACAATAGTAATACCACAAAACATAAATAAGTGCAAAAATAGATGGCAGCTTCTTCCCCTCAAGAAATAATGTAGAGAGCATAATAGAATCATAGCAGAATCATAGAAGAATCCAGGTCTTTACCTTAGCATATTCATGTAATGGGATCTCAGGTGGAAAGTTTGATTACTAAAATGATACTTATCTAATTAGACTAGTAATTTCATTCAATGTTATAGTAAATCATATGTTTACATTTCTTTAGATCATTAACAAATACCACTTCAGTCCTCATCATTTGATCATTTGTGAGACATCTAAATTTGCTTGGTTCCACAGTGTGTTACATACATCTTCTTCCAGAGCAACTGTAAGGCATATTATACATAAATAGTTGCATATTTTTCCTCTGTGGTTGGTTTTTTCCCCAAAGCAGTTTAGAAAAGTGGAATATTGATAATAAATGCCCCATGTGCATAAAAGTTAAGCAATCTTTTGCAATGCTTTCATTACAGGCCCGGAATGATTGCATCTCTCAAATTTTATTTAATTTTGATTTATTTCCTTAATCCATTACACAAATGCTATTTCATTTTGTAGTAAAAAAAACTTTTTCTAAAAAAAATATGCAAAATAGCAATAGCACATATACCACTTCATAGTGCTTTACAGCCCCCTCTAAGCTATTTAGAGAGTCAAAAAATTGTCCCCAACAATCTGGATCTTCATTTTACCAAACTTGGAAGGATGAAAGTGCCAGTGAAACTCAAACTCCAGGCTGTGGGCAGAGTTAGCCGGCAACACTGCATTCCAACCATGTGCCACCGCAGCTCATCAATAATATTTAGGCATTTTTGCATGCGCATTTTGCAAATAATTTCATGTGCTTTCTTTGGCACTTTTCATAATATATTTTGGGATGTAAGCAACATTGTAACATCCAACAATTTTGGTATATATCTGTACTATGGTTTGCCAATAGGTTAAAGAAAATGTGCAATTGCATAAGTTCATATCAAAAATGAACTAAAAATTATCTACCTATTTCTTCCAAAATTGATTCCCACCATACAACACACTTACATTTCAACTTTAAAAGGCAAGAAACTTACTACAAATCTTCCAAATTACATAATATTTTTTTCTTACTGAAAGCTATTTATTGTATGCTTGATCTGCTATTTTGCTTGATGGGTTGAGACTTAAAGCTATTGTATTTTTCATCTATTGAGCCTCATACATCCACTAATAATGTTGATGGCATATATAATAAAATATTTTCAAACAGTGTTTGTCACAGGACAATTAATTGTAGAATCTTTTGGTTGATCCCTAGAACAAATTTAAAATAAATATTTCATCCATATGTTTATACATAAATTTAGCTGCTGATAATGTAATGCTTATCTAGAACTTTCAATAAAGAAAACTAAAAATGTAAACCTTCAAAAAAGATCACAGTAAATGTCAATCCCTCATGGTATTTACTGTATATTAAATAAATATTGAATGTTGCAAACCAATATCCATCAGAAATATGTACTTCCTTAATTGCTTGTGCTTTTGGTATTACTCTTGGTTTTCAACTGGGGAAGATTACAAATCTGCCTAAAAGTTTGTAATGATATAAAACACTTAACAGATAACAGATAATCAGAATTGGAAGGGATCTTGTAGATCATCTAGTCCAAACCCCCACCCAAGCAAGACACCCTACACCATTTCTGATAAATGGCAGTCCAATCTCTTCTTGAAAGTCTCAAGTGATGGTGGTCCCACAACTTCCGAGGCCAAGGTGTTCCATTGGTTGATTGTTCTCACTGTCAGAAAGTTTCTCCTTATTTCCAGGATCTCTCCTTGTTCAGTTTCCATCCATTATTCCTTGTCTGGCCTATAGGCACTTTAGAAAATAGCTTGACCCCTTCCTCTCTGTGGCAGACCCTCAAATATTGGAAGACTGGTATCATGTCCTTCTCTTCCCTGGTCCTTCTCTTTCCTAGACTAGCCATGCCCAATTCCTTTCTTTGTATGTTTTAGCCTCCAGTCCCCTAATCATCCTGGTTGCTCTTCTCTGTACTTTTTCTAGAGTCAACGTCTTTTTTATAAAGTGGTGACCAAAACTAGATGCAGTACTCTAGGTATGGTCTTACTAAGGCTTTATAAAGTGGTATTAGGACCTCCCTTGATCTTGATTGTATCCCTCTGTTAATACAATTTAGGATTGCATTAGCTTTTTTGGCTGCTGCTGCACAGTGCTGGCTCATATTTAGCTGGCTGTCCACTAAGATTCCAAGATCTTATAACTTGGTGGAATAACAAAAGTAACTCATCCACATGTACTATTTGTTTCAGCAAGATCATTCCCATTTGGTTTTTGCTGAGGATATGTGTTTACAACAGGATCCTCTATCTTACTTCCAGCCTTTATCTGCTGGGGAATATCTCTTTGCATCCAGGTACTTGTCTAGGTGTTTTCATAGCCATTTCAATCCCAGCTATGGGAAGACCTGGCTCTTCAGCTGTATAAACTCTTTCTTTTCTGTTGGGGAGAGGACTCCGAAATTGGAATATCAACTTCATGTAAAAACTAAATCAGGAAGTTGATATTTCTATTAGCACAGGTAAGGCAGAACTTTTGCTATGTCACTTTTTTCTTGTTGTCAGATGAAATAAAGGTCATATACAAGACATATCTTAATAGTACCAGTAAAATTGTAATATAAAATTATAGCAAATAATGACAAAGAAAGTTTCTCTAGTTTTAAACAGGACCTGAGAAAGGATTAGATGTGGAAAAAAATGAAGTGGCTACTTTAACTAAATGAAAATCTATTCAACATTGGTTGCATGATTGAACTGAGTATGTGGGTTTTTTTGTCAACTTTGTTAGATAACAGCTACATGGCATGTATGAAATTTAAACTGATAATTGAGTTCTTCCAAAGACCCAGCCAAAGTTGGGATTGAGTACATACATACATACATACATACATACATACATACATACACACACACACAAATACATTCATATATGTGAATAAGAAGAAGTTTAGAATTATTATACTTGTAGTGCTATTCTGGATTTGTACTGTTCAATGGAAACCAAAGTTAAAAAGGGCTGCCAACAAAATATTACAAAGATTCAGGTAGGACAATTCTAAGGCATTAATTAACTGCTAAGCTGTTCCTGTAATAAAATATGAATGGATTATTTGGATATGTTAAAGATATAAATCATATTTTTGCCATTTTATTGATGAACAATTTTAAAACAACTTTAAAAATTATTATTGTGAAAGAAATAAGTTTCTCTCATCACTAAGTATTAACAAGAGTAGACTTAGGACTGACCCCTGAGAAATACTTATATATTGACATCAAAGACCTTTCCTCTTAATCAAACATGTGTAATGAAAATTATTGAAGTGAAGCCAACAAGAAACTGCCTGACCTCTGCAAAGATAAGAAAATGATGTTATAAAAACCCCACAGACAAGTACAACAGCACTAATACCGAAGACTAGAAATTTGCATTAGCCATCAGCAAGTCATTGATAATACAGTATGAGTCAGTGCTGACTCACTAGAATATCCTGTAAGAACCTTAAAATAGGTCAGTGAAATTATTTGCTGACAAAATAATGGAATTAGAACAATTCATTCAGTGACCCTAGACAAAAAGGAAAGAGGAAAGATCGGAAAGGCTGATGCAACCAAAGATGGTGCTGTTTTTTTTTAAAGTAAGGAGATAAAGATAATTAAAATGAAATGAAATAAATACCAGCCTTTAAAGATAATTTAATCAACCTACTCAAGAATGTAAAAAAGAAATGAAAAAAGAAGAAGGAAGGAAGGAAGGAAGGAAGGAAGGAAGGAAGGAAGGAAGGAAGGAAGGAAGGAAGGAAGGAAGGAAGGAAGGAAGGAAGGAAGGAAGGAAGGAAGGAAATGCTTACTGTAAACTTCAGTGATTATTTTTTATTAGATTTATATTGTCATTATTTTCTAAGATCAATGTGGCATCTTCTGTCCCATTTTCTCCATAACAAAAAAAAACAAAAAAAAAACATGTGAGCTAAAGGAAGAATATGGACTAATGCAGTGGTGGGATTCAACCAGTGTAACAACTGGTTCACTGAGTGCATGCTTCATGCAGGGGTGCGTGTGAAAAAAGCTCTAAAACTTACCTTCTGCTGCAGCCCCAGTGAGTAAAACAGCTGAGGCACGGCAATCTGCTCTGCCACGCCTATCAGCTGGGCTTCAAACAAAGGAAATATAGGACAGACTAGTGCAGGGGCAGGTGGGTAGGGCCAACCGATCACCAGAATTACTGGTTCACCTTAACTGGTCTGTACCAGCTGAATCCCACCTCTGGACTAATGGGAATCATACACGAGACTTTCATTGGGAAGAATCCTGAAACATTTTTATTGTGAAATAATAGAAAATACTTGTAGCTCAGGTTTTAGATTTTGGCAGTGGTTTGCTCTACAAGATTGTTTCCATTTAGTTCCCAAACATTTTGTTACCAGATTAGATAACATCATCAAAATTCTCTCTCAAATTACATTTGGAAACTACTGAAAAAAATTTTGACCAGCAATCTGTGGCAAAGACTGGTATGTAAGAAAACCAGTCAAAGGGACTTAGTCTGAGTGGAAATTAAATTATGAAAATACTATTTAAAATTTCAAAAAGGAAATTGGGGGAAAACTGTACCTGATGAGATTCTGTTAATTCTTTACAATAAAGGAGAATTATTTTACCTGATTTTGATTCCTATCTGGTTTACCCCACAAGGCCAACATCAATCTTACATGTCTAGTGTCCTTAACAGTCAAAGAAACTAGGGAGAGTCTCCTCTAAGCATCTTCCGAAGTCCACTATCCATTTGTGGGCTATGTTGTCTCTTAGCTAACCATTCTCTAGGCAGCAACTCTTTGCCCAATCTCCCACTTTTCCCATTATGTCAATTGAGAATATTACCATGACAATGAAGTAGAGAGGACATCTTAATTCCCTATGCAATAATACCCAAATAATTTGCTCTAAGAGACAAAAGTTACTGAGAAAATTCCGCAACCATTTAACTATTAGAGCCAAGAGATTAATACATAAACACAATTAATCATTGTAATAAACATTCCAATGCTAAACTAAATTTTTTAAAAAAATATATTAGTTTCTTCCTAAGGCAAGATATTAAGGCAAATTACAAAAAAATGATTAAACAACAGAACTGAACTTATCTCCTTTCCTAAATTCTAGGAGCCAGTACCAATTGGAAGTCACCCTGAGAAAGAATAACCACAAACCAAGTTGCTATTGTACATTTCCAACACTTATCTAATTAACTGACAATTATCCCTTCTTCTAATGCACATAGAATCAAGTATAGCTTACAAATATTTCAACAATCGGATGGAATTCATCCATGCATTCATCAATCAGTCTAAACCATAGAAGAAGAATGGCTAAACAAGACTACTGGGGGTGAATGAATAGCTTTGGAGATATTATTAAGAGGATATACTTGGTTTTCAAGGTCATAGCCTCAGTTAGTTGGATAATACACTGTGGATACAAGATGAGTTGGATTTCACAAGGATTGATAAAATTATGTTTGGTCTAAACACTACAAATGTGATTATGAAGTTATCAAACTAAAGTTGTGGAAATTGGAAATGGAAACTTTGAAGTAAATACTTTGATAAAGATGAGACATTGTAAATATACAGGGAACATTGTTGTAATGAGTTCTATTCAACCATTTAATAAAAAATCAGACAGTACATTAGCTTATAAAATTCATGGCCTTCATTTCTATATACCAAATGGTCAGAGTACTGAATGTTCAAATTAGTGCCGGAATGCAAGAATGACTTAATAGGTTTAACCAGAGCTAGTAGGAAGATTCCCAAGATTAGAACTAAACAATTGAAAGATACAGGTTGTTCAAAAGATACAAAAAAATAAAAAGAAAGTTTATTTTATATTTAAAATATTCTACCCTGCTTAATAAACCAGGTTAATGAGCTTGGTGATATGACACACAACAATACATGTAAAATAAACGAAGACATAAAAACACTGCCTTTTAAATCTACTATCATTTTGCCCAACCAGACACATAAATTGTGATTTATTGAGTTAAAATACAGATCTTTGAAAGAGGAATAAAGTAGGAGAGACATGGGACTAATTATCTTGCCATCAGTTGAGAGACCAACCTATTAAATACATTCCTTCCAGAAAATCTTGCTGACAATTCCACTCCTCCTTAAAGGAAGGAGAAGAGATAAAAGATCACTTATACTTGATGTGATTCTAAACAAGGGGCATTTCTGAGGAATTGGAAGAAGTAGGAACACTGATATAATGTGACTACTAGGAGAAAGTGCTAAATTGCCTGATTTTAAGAAAAACTAAAGTTAAGTATAATTGAACAAAAACTTTAAAAAGCAAAATTTAATAACTTAAGAGCATTGATAATTAGGATTTTCAAAGAAGCTAAACATGGGTGGGAGGTCCTAAAAAGAACAATTACAAATAATTGCAATATGGTTTTAAAAACATGCAAAAGAAACTGATTTGGTTTCATTAAAAGCTTAGTGAAGATCTAAAACTCTTAAGGGGATTCATATCACAGTTGAAAAGAACAGCAGCGACCCACAAAATTTTTCCTGAGATAGCTTAGATGTAGAGATTATATCAGAAAGTCATACGCTCAGAATATGCTTAACATTGATGAAGGATGCATCAAAGGGTTTTTTTTCTGGAACATATAAGAACATATAGTTGAAGATGACAAACTCTAAGGATAAGAAATAAAGAAGTATTCCACTCCTATTATCCAAGTCCTTAGTTTTCTCTAGCAAGAAAATATGTGGTCCACAGAGCAATTGTACAGAAATGAATTAGATACAGGTTTTTTTTTTTTTCTGTGTTGCTGCAATCCCACCTTAGCTATTTTGCCCAGGGTATGGTCAGTCTGGGAGAGAGAGAAAAGCAAGAAAGATGAAAGAACTCGAAACTAGAAATGAATAGAAGGTAAAGGAACTAGAAATGTTTAGGCTTGGGAACTCAATTGCACTGTTCAAATATTGTCATTTGTCACACAGTAGCCCAAAACAGATGCTTTATCATCTCAAACAGGAGATAGCAGAATAATGGATTTAACTAGGAGAAAGGCAGATTCTAGGTGAACATTGGAGAAGAAAAATCTAATGTTAATAGCAACCCAGTAAGGTTTCACATTCCCACATATTGGATATATTTAACTGGAAACTAGATAGTTCCTTATTCTGGATGCTTAATTGGATTTCTGTATGGAGTAGAGGAATGGATTCCCTGGCCTTCAATACTCTATATCTCTATAACACATTAGACCCTGAGAGCATTTAGTAAAATTGAATAATAGGATTTTTTTTTTTTTTAAAAAAATAGAAAATAAAATAAAGATGTATCCCATCCTGCATATTTTACTATGGAATCCATATTACAAGATATGATGATGGACACCAACTTTTTAAAAAGGATAAGACAAATATTTGGGAAGTAAAGCAATATACAATGTCCACTAATTTGATGACCAGAATCTAGGAGATAAGAGATAGCCATTGCTTCTTGGCCTGCTTGGTGACTTTCTTGCAGTATCTCAGTGACTACTTCAGGAAACAAGATGATGGAAAAACAGCAAATCAGAGAAATTCCAGGGATTAATTGTGGAGTAAGATGATTTTGCTTTTAGTGAAAATTGTAGTGTAAAGTGGAGTCAATAAAGAAACTGATTCCCTGAATCTCTCTATGGAGAAGAAGAGAACTTGAGATTGCCCAAAAGACTCTTTACAGATGTTCCCCGTTATTTAGCATATGAAGAGAACATGACAAAGAGAAGTAAACATATACATACAATCCACATAATTATATACAAAATTTGCGGTACAGCAGCGGCCTCATAACTTGATGTCCAATTCAGTTATCCAGGCAATTGCCTCTGGCATTGCTTTGTGGAGATTTTCTAAGGAACTGAGAATGCATGTTGAATTAAGTTTTGCATAATGTATTTAATAGCTTGCATATTAGCGTCACAGTCACAACAAGAGGAATCTTTCTAGCCCCATTGATAGAGGGCAGAGGCTTATCTTCCAGGGTCACATCTAATTCTGCTTAGCTTCATCCAGATAGAGAAAGGCAGATTAAAACCAGGTAGTTTGCTAGAGGAATCACTGATGGATCAGGCTCCCCATGACAGGACTATAAAGTGGTGGTCTCCAGCAAAATTTAGAAGTCTGGCAATTGGAAGAATCCCCAAGCCACGGTCACAGCCTTTCATATGTATATGAAGATTTGTGTTTAAGAAATATATTCCTTGAAAATGTTCTGGATAAGAGAAAAGCATAATAAGAAGATTGGTTTCTAGACGCAACTATAAAGAATTAAACATTATAATTAAAGAACTCCCATAATGGAGAAAAATGACCTAATAGCAATAGCATTTGCCTTATATACTGCTTCATAGTGCTTTAAGCCTTTTCTAAACAGTTTACAGAGTTGGCATAATCCCTCCAACAATCTGGGTCCTCATTTTACTGATCTCGGAAAGATAGAAGCAGAGGTGGTATTCAGCAGGTTTTGATCAGTTCTGGAGAACCGATAGCAGAACTTTTGAATAGTTCAGAAAACTGGCAAATACCACCTCTGACAGGAGATTTTACAGTATCCTTCCCCTGCCATGCCCACCAAGTCACGCCCACAGAACTGGCAGTAAAAAAAATTGAAACCCACCACTGGATGGAAGTTCTTCAGAAGTCAACTGTGAACCAGTAAGGATCAAATTGCTGGCAGTTTGGCAGAGTTAGTCTGCAATACTGCATTTAACCACTGTGCCATCACAGTTTTGGTGGTTCTGGAAGAATATATTTGGCAACAATATACCCAGAATTTACTCTTTAGATTGTCTGATACAATAAAACTGAATTTAAAAGAAAAGATAAAAGAGGATATATCTAAAAATCAGGCTGTTCTGGATATGGATTTAAAACTGACAGGATATAAGAATAAAAATGATATTGACAAAGATGTTATACAAAACCAACAATTGAAATTGGAATGAAGTTTCAATAGTTAAAAGGGACGGACCCACAAATGAGAAGAATTACTTGGATCAGTGGTGGGATTCAAATTTTTTACTACCTGTGGTGGGAGTGGCAGGGGAAGGATACTGTAAAATCTCCAGTCAGAGGTGGTATTTGCCGGTTCTCCGAACTACTCAAAATTTCTGCTATACGTTCTCCAGAACTGGTCAGAACCTGCTGAATACCACCTCTGACTTGGATACATAATTATTAAAGAGAAAAGTGACTTGGACACTTTTTCTTATTATGAATTTATAAAAGAGATGTGGTGTATTTTGGAAGGAACTTCTAACAAAAGCAAAAGTGTGATGAAATGAGCTTTTGGCGCATCACCTAAAAGGAAGACTCAACACTCAAGTAAGGTTTATAAAATGGACCTTTCTGATCAAGGTTTATCCTCTCTCTGTTTTTTAACAACATTTTCTTGATTAGGAATGAATATGAGATTTCTTGTTTATAGATAAGAAATGGGAAACAGAGAGTTTTGTTGTATTTTGGGACAAAGTGATAATATAATTATACTATATGATATATAATTGAAAAGTGATAAAGAAAAGATAGAACATCATTTGAAGTGATTAAAGATTAATATTTTCAATTTGTTGTTTCTAATAATTCTTAATGGAATTATTCTTGATTAAGTTTGAATGATGAGGTTTTAAATATTTGTTTATCAATATAAGACATGGAAAGAAATTTTTCCCCTTGCATTTTTAGAAAAAATGACAGGATATTGTATAAAGGAAAGAAAAGAATTGTGAAACTGTATACATATATACATACATATATACAAATATGTATGTATGTATCTATATACACACAAGAATATATATTATTTTTTCTGGTAATTATTAATGGGCTTTTGCTGATTAAGATTTAAAGATATTGTTTGCTAGTACATAGAAGACAAGATATAGAAAAAAGAGATTTTTGGTGAAAATATTAGAGCTGTTACACTATTGAGAATGTTTATTCTTGTCTTGATGAAGGAGGAAATTATTTCTTTAGAATTTCAGATGCAAAATCTCTCTGTCTCTAGTCATCTGCCCTATCATTTCACACAGGGAGCTGAAGAAGCTGCATCCCCTTAGCATTACCAGCTTCATGACAGCATTAGAACAGATTACTGACTGATAACACCCACAGTTCAGGGGCTATGCATATGCTATCTGTCTAAATAAGCAGCAATCATGATGTGATGCCTGTTATTTTTCTCCTCCCTAGAAAATTGTGAAAGCAGTTTTTACTGTCCAGAAAGTAAATGATCCCTCTGAAATGTGGGACCATCTGCTTGCACTTTGAGATATAACTGAGGCTGAATAATAATAATAATAATAATAATAATAATAATAATAATAATAATAATAATAATAATAATAATAATAATAATAATAATAATAATAATAATAATAAAAATCTAGCTCCTTTTTTATAAAGGTGGCTTGATGGGATCTTGCTGAAATCCAGTTCAGAAAAATAGGAACAAAGACCGTGGAAATGAAGAACTTAACCTTCTCATTCTAAATATGACTTGACTTCTTTATCTAGAAACATTTCTTCTTACATATTTTAAAATGTATATATTTCTGTATATTTAAAAAAGCAAAATAAAGATTTATACGGAACAGCAACAATCCTAGAATTTTCCTTTGGAATCCCAGCTTCCAGCACAGGGATAGAACTGAGGTAGAAGATGTGCTTACTACTCACTATTTTAGAAAAAGATGATGATTTTCCTGACATTGTAAGCAGTGATAATTTATCTGTGATTTTATCTGCACTTTCTGCCCAACCAATAGGAAGATAGTTTACCTACTATTTTGGGATGAAAGAAACAGATGTTGTTGATCTGAACCCACCCCAACCTGCTGGGGATGCAACCTATATTTAAGCATATCTGCATTAAAACTACTGTTTCTCCCCCTCTCCTAATGTATATAGGGCCATCCAGTTAGTTTTTATTTATTTATTTGATTTATTTGATTTTTCAATCACAAGATAATAGGTATAAGTATAAAGTAAGTAAGAATACAGGAAATAGGTACAAATAAATGGGGACAATAGGACAGGGGTGGTAGGCATGATAGTGCACTTATGCATGCCCCTTACAGACCTGTTGGGAATGGGATGAGGTCAATAGTGGTTAGTTTGAGGTTAAAGGAGTGGGGGTTAGAGGATGTAACAACAGAGTCAGGTAGTGCATTCCAGGCATTGACTACTCTGTTGCTGAAATCATACTCTCTGCAATCGAGTTTGAAGCAGTTTACATTGAGTTTGTATCTGTTGTGTGCTCTTGTATTGTTGTGGTTGAAGCTGAAGTAGTCACTGATTGCTAGGCCATTGTAGCAGATAATTTTGTGTGCTATGCTTAAGTCTAACCATAGGTGGCGTTGTTCAAGGTTGTCCAAGCCCCAAATCTCAAGCCTGGTGATATAGGGTATTCTGTTGCAAGCAGAGGAGTGTAGTACTCTTCTTGTGAAATACTTCTGGACTCACTCAATTGTATTAATGTCTGATATACAGTGCAAATTCCAGACAGATGAGCTGTATTCGAGTATTAGTTTTGCAAAAGTTTTGTATGCTCTAGTTAGCAATTCGATATTTCCAGAGGAGAAGCTTCGTAAGATTAGATTTACAACTCTTAATGCCTTTTTGGCAATGCTGTTACAGTGAGCTCTGACACTTAGGTCATTTGATATGAGAACTCCAAGGTCCTTGATAGAGTGAGGATCATCAAAGAGGTCGTATCCACCTAGTTTGTATTTGGTGTACTGATTTTTTTTACCAATATGTAGGACAGAGCATTTGTTGGTCGAAATTTGGAGTTGCCAGATGTTTGACCATTCAGACACATAACCAAGGTTGCTGAGCTTTACCCTTTCTTACATAAATGCCTGTGTGAGATTATCATTCTAATATCATTACTGTTATTTTAACAGGTTAACATTCAGTAAAATGTTGCCCATTTCTTTGCTTCTTTTCCTTTAACTAGGTGGAAAAGGTTAAAAGAAATTTCCTTTCTAGCCCATGCAATACGAAGAACCGTAAAACTGTTGTCTTTGTCCATTGGTTCTATTGGTTCTCAAAGGAATGGAAAGCATTCACTTTTTGCTTCCTGATGTTGGCAGAGGTAGGAAAAAAGTAGAGGAATCCAGAAATCAGGTGGAATATCTGGTGACTGTTGTGGCTAAAATGGACCAAATAGTTTAAATCTAGAAACAACTTTCTTAAGCCACTTCCATATCTACAAGTCCACCACTTGTGCAGAAGTTAGTAACGGACTAGAAAACAATTTGATCCAGGCTCTTTCTTTCCCAACATGGCGTCTTTGGGGGAGGGGATGCTTTTTTAAGACTTAAAGAGAGAGGCTACCTCTCTCCTAAGAGGTAAATTTAGAGACTGGTGAGGGGCTAGTAAGTTTTTATCATCATATGACCTTCTTGCTTCAATCTCAGAGGGCAACTCTCTGGGGCCCCCATAATAAAAATTTTATAAAATTAGAGTGCCATTTTAATAGTATCTTTGCATAAAATAACATTCTCAGTTCTGATTTGTGCTGACTTCC
The DNA here is from genome assembly GCF_049901735.1 of Notechis scutatus. NCBI lineage: Eukaryota > Metazoa > Chordata > Lepidosauria > Squamata > Elapidae > Notechis > Notechis scutatus. Next base: position 228,317,905 of record NC_142010.1, on the reverse strand, counting down.
TTTTGTCTTCCAGTTGGTTAAGGAATTGATGGAAGATATTAGATAATTAACTCATTAAAATCATTATGTAAATGGTAAAACATGCACTCACTTGATTATTCTTATAATCTTTGTCTCATATCCATGTGTATGGTCTCCATCACAAGTACTGATTCTTAGCAGTGAAAAATTGATAGCAGTCACCAGGCATGTTTGCTGTGTACAAATGAAATAAGGCAATGGGTCTTATAGTAGTCATATGATACAATTTCCATATTCTCCAGATTTCAAGATTATGTTATATGATTTTAAAAAGTGTGGGTGTTGTGAAGCTTTGTGAGATTTGTGAGACTTTTATGAGGAGATAGCCAGATTCATATTCATGGGCCAGCTGTATGAAATAATTCTTTTCTCCAGTACTACTCGCTGGTTAGGCTGGCTAAGACTTCTAAGAATCATTTGGAAAATCACAATCCAGATGGGCTGAGATATCTGGCAGCTGCAGTCTGTACTGAGTGGGTACAGATGATAGTGTTCCTCAGTAGTTTCATGAAGTTTAAGAACATCAGCTAACAAATGTGAAACTTTGAAATGAAATGAACTCTAAACACCAAGCCGTGGGCAAAAACAGGTTTTTAATTTTTTGAATCTTCTTTTCCCTTTCAAGTGTAAAATTTGCAATGAATAATGCATCCAACGAATCCTTCAGTTCTAAATTCTGAATAACAAATTAATTTGTCAAATGAAACATGCCATTCACTTTCTGCACTCATCCTGCAGCAGTTCTTTGATTTGAAATGTGATGCTCACCTTGCTTGATCTCTTATAGGGACAAGTTATGATGCAAACACAAGTTTGTTCCATCTCAAATCTGGCATATAGACCTTAGCAAAAGAAAGAGTCTGAAAGTACTGAATATCAGTGGAAGGTATTTTTGTCCTCTTTTCAGACCCAGTTCTTGTCCCTCTAATATTGACAGGATGGGCAACAATTTGCACAGTAAAATATAATTATGACAGTCTTTTGGTGTGAATATTAGCAACTCTTTTCAAATAAATTCAATATATTAATCCTATACTGCATATTATTTATGTGATAATCTATTATACAAACAAATTTAGTCAATTTATATAACTGGGCTCAAATGATGTAGTAGAAATTGGCCTAAAACCTGTCCAGAAAATAGCTACCACAATGCTTTTCTTTAAGATATGTTAAATTGTTTTTCTTTTTGTGTAGTAAAAGTTACTACATAAAAGTAGTCAAATTTAGAAATCTCAACTAAACTACAGTATATTAATCTTATTATGCTCTCTGTGGTCCAGCCCAGAAAGATCTCTTTGGATACGAATAACAAGATTTTCAGATTTCAAGAGATGCCACCCAAGAGAGATTTATCTCTTGGGAAAGAATGAAGACCTCAAGAGAGAATACTGAGAACAGAATTACCATGTGCCTGTTCTTCATAAGACTTCCATCTGTTTTCTACTGATTTTTTTCCAATGCTTTCCACTCAATATAAATTGAAGCTTTGGTATTATGTAGTTGTCATCAATAGCACACAGTCATTAGTGCAGATGTTTGGTGCCATTTGTAGAATGAAAACCTTTGATTTAGTTGCAGTAGACTTGCTTGCTTTTCAATTCAAAGCCATTCACAAACCAATCACAAACATTTTACTTTTAATATGAAGAGTTCAGATCTCAGAAGTACAAGACTGAGTTCCTTAGCCACAGGATTAGCTATTCTTAGCACTGTAAAAGAAGCCCAGGATTTGAATCTTAGTTTTCAGTTGAGATTTCAGAACAGCAAGCATAGTACCTATCACTCTATAACAGCTCCCTGTAGTTGAATAGTTAGTACATTCTGCAAAGCATTTGTGCAATACATTAAATACGTGTAAATCTAATCACTACATCATCTATCTCTTTCTATCTGGTGCAAAAATACAGAAAATAGCAACTAAATTTGATAAAGCAATTGCGACAGCAAGAACTGTCCTGGGGTTCTTATTATTAAAGAAGATGGAAGGGATACTCAGGAGAGAATATATTTTTCATTTTTATCTCATAGTACTAAATATAAGATGAAGCTGGTTTCTTGTAAGTGCATTACAGGGAACATATTTTTTTGTGCAAGGGGTGTCTAGTATGCATAATTCCTAACAGACAGTAAATTGATCACCAGTAGAAACACTGACCTAAACAAAGAAGCAGTACTAAAGAGGAAGTCATAACAAAACAAGAACTAGGTGAAAAGAGGAGAGGGAAACACTCGAGTCCAATTGCAAAGGAAGTCTTCTACACCTGTCTAAGACATTTCTGTTTCCATTCCAAATGAATGATATGAATGCAGATCAATATTTCATCAGGAGAGCCAGCTACAACTAGATCCAGCATATTCTCATTCTTGGCTACTAGGTAGTATTACTTGCTGTTTTTTTTTATCACTAACATTTATAGTCTCATCTTTATTTCAGCTAAGTTGTCATTCAGATGAAACTATCCTCCTTTAAAAAATATTTCATTTCAGTCATTATGTGAAATTAGTTGATATCCCCCACTTCTGCAGGGGATGAATGCTTTTATGAAAGTTGTGGGAAGACTTGAAGTCGGAAGATATTTGATATAGCTTTACCTCATAATTTAATGTTGACTTTTTTGAAAGATTGGAAAATTCACTATTGGAAGATTCGTCGATACATATCAGCTATGACAGCTAAATGGAGTCTCCATGTCTAGAGGCAGTATACCTCTGGACACCAGATGCTGGAAACAAGCAGCAGGGAATTGTTTCACACAGAGCCCATATGGAATGACATTAAAATCAAAATCAAAATATTATGTAAACATCAGTGTATGCTTGCTCATTTTCATGCAAGCAGAAAATTCATATGGAAGTTTCCCATAAGACTTTCCCCATATTTCTGATGCATACAAGGATTCAGGTGTAAAAATTCCAGTAGATAATTATTTTGGTACTGTAAGACTCTGTTCATCCCCTGTCTACATCCAGCATCCATTCTGATGTATAATCTGAACTGCTGGCAGAGTTGAGCAGAGAAAAACAATATAGCATGTCATCCTTTAATTATGTTAATGTACTTGCAAACAAAAATCTGTTTCTAGTTCATAATCATTTTGTAAGTAGTCATATATAAGTTCATTTTATTTCAGTATTGTATTTATCTACAATTGTTTCAAATATATGTAAATTGGTATTCTTTTCCAGATTGTTTTTCCACAATAAATGCATTTTGAAAGGAGTTTACTCTAAATAAACATACTGTTTTTTTGATACACTTTTGAATCAGGAACTTAGGTACCATGCTTGCAAAAATATGAAACTGGAAGATAACTGCCTCCCCATCTCAGATAATTTCTTGTTCAAATTAGAAAAATGCATGCTAATCTTTGATTCATGTTCCTCAAATAATCAACCTACAATGTTTTTATTTCTAACAAACATTACAACCAATATATCCTCTATAATACTGACAGATTTGAAGGCAAAAATAAATAGCTCATTATTGATGTTTTTTAAAAAGCACATTAAAAATCTTAATAATGACAGGTAAAACTAAATATTGATGTGAAAAAATTAGCCCTACGCCATCACAGCTAAAAATCTTATAAATTGTATTGAGAAGTGAGATACATAATAAATGTCATTCATTTCTATCAGAACTTTCTTCTCTCCTGCAGTTTTTTTTTCAATGCTGAAATCTTCCCTCTTGGTATTATAACAGTTTGAAAACAAACTGAAAAATAAATTATAGCTGTACCAGGATTGTTATCAGTGTTTTCCATTTCTAATTAACTTTAAACATGTATCTGTTTTACATATATCAAAGAATTATCTTTCATGGATCTCTTAATATTTTGGCCCTGATTAATACCTATTTTCCAACAAGGCTTCTTATGGCTAAATAAGTGAAACTGTAACACTTTTAAATGTTCAAACATAGGAAAGTTATCAAAGTAATCCAATTAAATTGAACAAAAATTCACACTGCTGGCACCTAAGGCAGGGAATGATAGATCGTGCCAAGGTGAGCAGGATCCCATCAGAAATAGTCTTGAACCAACCTACATAAATGATACAGTTTGACGATGCTGAACACACTAGTGCAAAGCACAAACCTGTCTTCAAGTCGTATATTGCTTGCCTATAATGCTTCTTCCTCATTAATAATACCCATGCTGATATGAAGCTGCCTTACCTTGTCATCAATTATAGACCTATCTTGTTAGAGGTCTTATACTGCTTGTCCCTGAAGGTGCTGCCTAGTGTGTGGCTTTTCCTCTTTATGCTTACTAGAAAACAGTGTTGAAGTTGTGTCAATCATCTGATTCAAAGAAGATGGGGATTGCAATGCTGACTATGGTATAGTATTTGGAACATTCTGCCAAAAAAGAAAAGAAACCCAAAACATATAAAACAGCTTATGGTTATACGGAGTTACACTTTGCCATTTTATTGTATCTAAATTTCATTTGGGAGATCTTTGGTGAACTATTTAATCCTATATGTCTTTCTTTTTCTAACAGCATGCTATCTCTTCTATCAGCAACATCCTCTGTGGAGTGTTTGTAGCTCAATGGTACACTTTCCATGTGGATCAACCCAGATTCCTTCTCTTGCATCTCCTGAAAACACTGGGACTTGTGCATGAAATTATGAAAAGTTGCTGCCAGTCAGCATTAACAAACAGACAATAGTTGGTATCATCTGTGACACCTTTTGTTGTTTCTATATATTGTGCAAAAGTAATGGTTTTATAATCATAGTGAAGGGTCCAGGCCCAAAAGTGAGAAGGAGACAGCCTTGGTTCTATAGTGATAACCTTTATTGACATTGGGATTGGGGTAGCATATTCTTCTGGTATTCTTTCTCTTGGTGATCTTTGATACCATGAACTATGGTCATAAGTTGAGGACTATATATATACTTATTATTTGGGTTCTACCCTCCCATTTGATACACTTCTGGATGCCATTTAAAGTATTGTTTTTTTATCTTTAAGACCACATACTCCATCTGGATTTCTCATAGCTGATAAAGTTGCCTCAATTCCACACTTAAAGAAAGAAAAGGTGGTCAAAACTAGAAGTTCTTTATTTTTGGCAGAAGTTCTGCTTTTCTGTAACAGCTTGCTAGTGAAAATTACATTGGCCCCTTCCTGAGTCATTTAGGAAAATGTTAAACATTGAGCTCTTTTATAAAGTATTTGCAACTCAGCACTAGCCATTGCTCTCAATGCATGGTTTAACATATCCATGTATGGTTTTGGTCTGTTATTCCTGATTGGTTTTATGACTTTTATTAATTTTAGATATTTTTTATTTAGATTAGCTATAGATGTTTGAAATGTTTTCTAAGCAATTTAGGACTTTGAACTAAGCATCAAGACTTTAAGATGATTGGGTGTGAGTGTATGTTTGTGTGTGTGTGTGTGTGTTTTATTTTTGTAGGCTTGGAAGAAAACATAAAGCCCATGTGATTATTTTCATATATGTATAATGTGAAGAGGTCTGAGTGGATTAATCAAAATTCTGATAGCTGAATTCATTTCTAATTAAAGCAACTGGATCATCCTCAAAAAGCAATTGAGTACATTGCAGGAATTGGCCACTGCTAGAGGATGAAAACTAGGATAAAGCTAAAGTGTCTGTGATGACCCGTAGTCTCTCAAAAGAACCCCAAACCCAAAACATATATTAAAGTCCGGTAAGGCCTTCAACTTAACTTCACTGTTTTATTAGGCACTGTTTTATTAAAGTCACAAAAGTAAATAATGAGGCAAACAGAAAACCAAAACAAACCACATTGATGAGAGTTCCGAAGCAAGCCAAGATAACTAATCATAAACTCCAGGAAAATAACTGAGAAAAGTCCATGGGAAGAATGCCAGCAAAGATAAATCTCTTTCAAGGTGAACACTAAATTGACTCCTGCAAATTCTAACTGTGCAGTTGCAAACATATACATAGCTCCCACCTGCAAGCCACGAGGAGGATCATGGTAATCTCCTCTTGAGTAGACCTCGCTTTGCTCTGATTCTCTCCTCCCTGCGTGACCTAGGATGGATAGGGGATGGGCCTGGATCCTCCTCTGACTGCTCAGCTGGCCTCTGCCCTTCCCCACCCTCCTCCACCACCTCTGGAGCCACACTCCCACTCCCTGTTGGCTGTTCCTCCTCTTCCTCAGAGTCAGTCTCCACCAGGGGCATGGCAGTGTCTGAAATTGGCCAGGACAGCCTAAGCCAGGTAAAGTCAGCTAAAGAGCACCCATAAATTATATGCCTCACTCTGTATAGGGCATGCAACCTTATCCATTTTGGGAATCCAAACCTAAGGTCCACCACTTAACACCTAATTCCTTCCTCTGCATATTTGCTTTTGAAGCCATGATGCAAGTACAAATATGTAAAATTTAACATTATGGCATCCAAACTCTCTTTTTTTATTTCTGCATCATTGGGGTAAGAAACAGACATTTATACCTGCATAGTCTGAATTTTATGAAAATCTATTTTCTATGTGTGCTGGATTTTTGTTTTCAGAAACAAGCCAGAAACTTTTATTGCTACCTTGTCTTAAATAAGATTATCTAATATTATCAGTTACCATTATCCAGTTTATCAAGATATGTGTATTGTAAGTGTAAGTTTATTTCCAAAATATTTGTTTGATGGCATGTTAAACCAAACAGAACTCTCATGGCCTGTTTGTCTAGAGTTAATTTTGCAGGAATGTGATGCCATTATGAATCTGAGTTTAGGGTGCTATAAGACTTTTTATTGTTCTTAACTGTGCTCTTGACAACATTTTTTTTCAAAAAGATGTTACTAAACTATTGAATCCCTCTGAATTCTTTTTCTCCTCCACCACAACATCATTATATAGGATAAAGACAAAAAGATATTGAATGAGATAGCTTTGTTTCAGCTTTGTAAGGTCAGCCAAAGGAGAAATCTATTAAGCAATTAATTTAATATTTCCCTAAAGAAGAGAGGAAATGGAAGGAAATATGCACTGTAAACAATTCCCTGATTGTTTCTACAGTTCAGGATCTGTGTGCACAGCAAAGACAGAATGAGAATGAGTCAAGTATTTTCAGTAAGAGAAACATTGCACATTGAAGGAGTCCATCCATAAAAGCAGTAGCAATCAAGCTTTTCTCTGCGACATAATGGAACAGAAGACAAAAGCAACTGAATCAAATAAATGAATTTCATGAGCATATGGGGATTCCAGCATATCGGATAGATGCCTGTGTCAGTTATTTTTTTCCTTCAGTTAAATAACACCAGCACTTGCCTTTCTGATTCTTGATTTTTTATTGTCGAAATCCTACAATTAAGCCACATTTATATATTGAATCCTTCCTTTTTCTGGGTAAAAAGCCAATGTAATATAACAGGGACTTTAATCAGCTGCAACTCAACAAGAAGTGCAAGCATTAACAGGTGGAGAAAGGATATTATTATTTTTTAATCTGTAGATCGTAGGCCACACAAGAGGAAGAATGCTTTTTCCCTTAATTGCTCTTTTGGATATTGTTAGAACATTTGAAAGGACACTTTCCAGGCTACTGAACTGATCCATAGCATTTTGGTCTGCTAATGTTGATGCTTCTGTCTTAACTAAACAGTTGTGAAAGGACTACATGACAGGAGGGAAATACTAACTGTGTACTAAGGAGAAGCTATTCAACCAATACAGGTAGTCCTCGACTTACGACCTCAATTGAGCCCAAAATTTCTGTTGTTAAGACAGAGATTTGTTCAATGAATTTTGCTCCATTTTATGAATCACTGCAGTCATTAAGTTAGTAACACAATTGTTAAGTGAATCTGGTTTTCCCATTGACTTTGCTTATCAGAAGGTTGCAAAAGTTGATCCCAAGACCCCAAGACCCCAAGACACTGCAACTGTCATAAATATGAATCAGTTGCCAAGTGTCTGAATTTTGATCATGTGACCATGGGGATGCTGCAATGGTTGTAGGTGTGAAATGGTCAAAAGTAACTTTTGTTAGTGTCATTGTAACTTTAAATGGTCACTAAACTGTTGTAAGTTAAGGATTACCTGTACAGCCAGGACACACAACTTACAACAAGCCGACAAAATAAATGTCTGATTCCAAGGCTGTTCTGAAGATAAAAAGGGACATCATATATTCTACTTGGATTTTTACAATGCAGTATACCTTTGTGGTCAATAAATTGAAAAAATGAAAAGAAAATCTGCTTCAAATTAAATATACAAAATATACAAAAAATGAAGAAAAATATTGATTAACCTCATTAGATTCCTTGAATTTTCAATATTTAAAAATTTAGACTACTCTTTAAATACCAGACAATATTAATCAGACTTACAACCACCAACCAAAGTAGTTAAAAAAGAGAGCATCCATTTGAGTTTATGTCTTTCATTATAGTTCACTTCAAACTAAGACATTGAGAGACTTAAGTTTCCCGGCATCTTCTTTGCCTTAATTTTGATTGTTCTGAGAGTGTGGTCATTAACTAAGCTCTCTGCTAGATCACTTCTAACCAATATACAATCTTTACAGAAAAGATATGTTTAAAAAAAAGAACACATCTTAGAACCATAACAATGGGCATTCAAGCACACAACTACGGATGTACATCCAATGTTTTGTGATACACAGATACAATAACCTGTTGAAAAATCTCTAGTTTCAGCTGCAGAAAACATTCAAAAGCTTCATAATATTACAATTGTGGGAAGTTTTGTATGTTAAGATAACACAGAAAATGCAATGACAATATCCAAACCCTCTCTGTTTCTCAAAGGAAGCTGATTCTCACTTGTTTTTGCAAAACAGTTTTCACTTTCTTTTTAAAAATTAAAGACACATGCCTGGAAAGTGGTCCTTCATAAAAGTGTTTGTCAACAGGATTAAAACATGGTTTTCCTGAGAAAAGTACAAAGAGAGGCAAAGAAACCACAACAGCCCTTCATGGGCTTCTTGACAGTAGAATTTTTCATTCATATTCAGCACCTGCAATTTCTTTTAGCTTCTTCTTTTCTTTCTTTGGGATATTGCCTGTTTTTGTCAAATTGATTATGGTTCTAGTCACCAAGTCAACTGTATAGGAATTTCTTTCTTTTTTAAAAAATTAAATAATTTTTATTAATTTTCTTTTTTTTTTTTTACATCGTAAAACATCATGGTATCAACAACGTTCTTGGCATCTATACAAGATTTTGATTTAAATATCATAATACATTATATTGCGTTTATCTACTATTAAATAATATCTTTAGCTATAATTACTATTCTTATATCTTTATATAGTTTACAAAATTTTATTTTACTTTCTTAAGGGTTGTTTCAATTGACATTTTGTCTCCCTTCTTGGTTCTGTTTTTTAGCCATTTATACCAATTGTTCCAAATTGTAAAGAATTCAGAGTCGTCTTTTTCTTTCAATTTCATTGTTAGCATATTCATCTTAGCACTTTCTGTTACTTTGTGTATTATTATTTCTTCATTAGGGGTATTTGGTGTTTTCCATACCTGCACAAAGGCTATTCTGGCGGCTGTTATAATATGTAACACTAGGTATTTTACTTCTTTCGGTAGTCTTTCTTTAATAATTCCTAATAGGAAGGATTCTGGTCTGAGCTCAATCTGATAGCCAGTAATCACTTTTAACCAATTTTCAATTTGGATCCAGTATGTCCTGGCCTCGGGGCACATCCACCACATGTGATAAAATGTACCATCAAGTTTTTTGCACTTCCAACATTTAGGACTCATATTGGAGAAGATTTTTGCCAATGTTGTTGGGGCTAAATACCATCTATAAAACATTTTATATATGTTTTCTTTGTATACGGCAGTTAATTTATAATTTATATTCCATATTTTTTCCCATTCCTCTAATTCTATAGTGTATCCAAAATTCTGTGCCCATGCAATCATTGTACTTTTGACTATTTCCTCTTCCATTTTAAAATCTAATAAATATTTATATATCTTAGTTATACGTTTTTGTTCCAGTCCCATTAATATTTTATCTAGTTGGTTCTGCCCTTTGTCAAATCCAAAATCTTTTGAGTCATTTTTATATTTATTTTGAATTTGCAAATATGGCCACCAATCGATTATAATTCCATTTTCTTTCAGTTCTTGGTTTGATTTTAATTTCCCTTGGCTATCTAATAGTTCTTCATAGCTTACCATTTTCCGTAGGTCTAATCTATTTGGATCTGTATGGCTTCCATGGTTGACAGCCATCGTGGGATTTCTGGATAGTGTTTACCTTTGATTTTTTTCCAAATTGTAATCAATGAATCTCTTATTAGGTGTTGATTGAAATAGGTATGTATATTACTTTTATTTTCCCACAAAAATGCATGCCAACCTATCGTCATGTCCTTCTAATGTTAAGATTCTCTTGTCTCTTAATTTAATCCAATCCTTAATCCAACTCAACACCGCTGCCTGATAATAAAGCTCCCATTCTGGTAGTCCTAGACTGCCTCTGCTCCTATTATCTTGTAATAGTTTCATTTTAATACGTGACTGCTTGCCCAACCAGACAAACTTGGATGTCATTTTATTTAGTTCTATAAAAAAAGATTTCCCTAATTTAATTGGAATCATTTGGAATAGATATATTAATTTTGGTAAGGTATTCATTTTCAACGTTGCTATTCTTCCTAATATAGACAGTTTCAATTTGGCCCATAATTCCAATTCTTTTCTGATTTGCTTAATCAGTTTGACATAATTGTCCTTTTTTAATGATGAACATCTGGGTGATATCCAAATTCCTAGGTATTGCACCTTTTTTACTATTTGCAGTCCTATTGTATTTTCTAATTCTACCTTCTGCTTTGTTGTACAGTTTTTGACTATCATCTTAGTTTTATTTTTATTTATTTTAAATCCTGCTACTTCTCCAAATTTTTCTATTTGTTGCAACAATATTGGTCCCGAATTCATTGGATCTTCCACTATAAATACCAAATCATCAGCAAATGCCTGAACTTTATATTCCTCATTTCTAATCTTAATTCCATAAATCTCTAGGTTTTGTCTGGTTGCAGCTAGCAACACTTCTAAAGACAAGATAAATAACAGAGGCGATAATGGACACCCTTGTCTCACTCCTTTTGCAATTTCAAAATCTTCAGTACGGTCTCCATTTAATAATACACTTGCTTTTTTGATTTGAGTATATTTCTTGTAGTGTTTTTTCTATATTAGTGCCAAAATTCAGCTTTTTAATTTGATATAGCATGAATTTCCAATTAAGATTGTCGAATGCTGAAAACTTCCGGTTTTGTAGCCACCGCGGCGGCAGGATTTGCGAAGCTGCGTGATCCCTGCCCGCAGCCAGCGTTTTGGGGCTCCGACCCAGCCGGGTGCGGAGCTAGGCTGCCCTGCAGGGGCAGCTGAAGGTAGGGGGATCCGGAGAAGGGTTTGGGGTGCTGCAGACCCCTCCCTGGCCGGCAGAACCCCTTTTCCCAGGACGGTGCAGCGGCGGTCCGTAATGGCCGCCACAAAGAAGCTGGCAGCCGGGTAAGAATGCGCAGGAGGAAGTGGAGAAAGTGATTGAGAGGAGAAAGTTTTTCTTGGCTCCTAGGACTCTAAGACATATTTAATAAAATTCCTGAAAAGTATGACTTTCTGAATAATACCTGCCAGAAGAGGAAAAAAGCGGCTGCTGGAAGGTGCTGAAAGGATAGCTTTCCCTCTTTTCCTACGGAATAAATAACTGGATATTAAGAAACCTATTTTTTAGGTGGAAATTGGTTTTAAGCGATGAGTGGGAAGAGAGAGGATTAAAAAGAAAATATTTGTATGCTAAGATTTGTTGGAGCAGATGCCTTAAGGATTTGAAGACTAGAATATATTGTAACAAGACTTTAAACAGATTTGGACTTTCTTTCTCTTTGATTGATATCACCCCAGAAGGAGAAAGTGAGAACTCTGCCTTGGTTTGGACTGATTGATAATTTTGGGACTGTTTTATCTTTTTTTATTTTCTTTTGAATATTCTGGTTGTTGTAAGAAGAAAGAAGGAGAAAAGAAAAGAAAAGATTTATAATGGCTCTTTCTGTTGAGGAACTAAGAAATGGTGTGGAAGAAGCTTTCCTTTTCTTAGAAATGGCGCTTACTAATTATCAACAAAAATTACAACAGATGAAGACAGCAGAGGAACAAGAAAGAAAGGAAGGAGCCATCTTTAATGAATCTCAGAATTTGATCCAGAAAAAGGAAGAGAGAAAGAAAAGAAAAGAAGAGAAAAGAAGAAAACTAAAGGATTTAAGGACTTAAGATCTAAAAAAACATTTAAGAAAGGGAAAAATAAAGTGCAAAACCAATATGATGATTGTAAACAAAGGGGAAAAGAAATCGACAGAGAAGGGAAGCCGGTAAGGCAGAGGCTAGAAGAAGGGGGTAGAAAGGTTTGTTGGGAAAAGAAAGAAAGGGAAAAGGTGGAGAAAAGCTACAACGTTTTGAAATTAAATGGAAAAAAGGAATTTTTATGGATAATGGATAAAGTATAATTTAAAAAAAAAAAAAAAGATTTTGCAAGGTACATAAGATGAGATGGTAGTATTGCAATGGTTTAAGAGTTGATAAGAGATTAAAATGTTAAAATGTTTAAAAATGATTGGTTTTAAAACTTAATAATAGGAGAGGTTTAGAATATTGTTTTAATTAAAGAGTTTAATAAAATTATGGTATTGATGTTATTATAAAATTTTTATTATAGTATTTCTTTTTAATATTTGGATTTATTCTCTAATTATGCACTTAATTGTGTTGGATGTATTAGTTAGATAGAATGTACCAAGCAAAATCTGATTGGGTATTAGATATTATTTTAAAGATTAATTTGATTAACTTAGGGGGAGATAGAAAGGCATCATACTCTGATTAATGATTTCAGGAGAAACTGATTTTCTTTTTTTTCATAAGGGATGAGACAAAGGGATGATAAAAAATGGACAAAAGATACAAATATAATGATTTAAACTAAGATGATTAATTAAGGTAGAATTAAGAAGTGTGAAATATGTGGAGAAGTTAATATAGAAGGCTTAGAATGGTAAATAAAATAAGTAATGATATGTAAGATGAGCATGAATATAATTGAAGTCCATGAAGAGAGAGACACCTGGGTCCAAGTTACTTTCCAAAAAGATATTTTTTTATGTTTTGTGTGTTGTGTGTATATGTCTTTTTGGGGGAGAATTGGTAAAAACTTGTAGAAATATAGAATGAGAATAATGGTAACTAAGTCAGAAAAAACAGATGAAATAATAATAATGATATTGAATAAGAGTAAAGAGAAGTAAAGAGAAATTGAATAAGAGGTTTTGGTGTATTATATGGAAATGGTTTAAAACAGAATCATAATTTATCTGACTTGTTAAATTTACAAGGGAAAAAGGTTTAAACATGTAATGAATAATGATAATTTGTGTGTTTTAAAAATTAATAAAACTTGTTTTTTTTAAAAAAAAAGATTGTCGAATGCTTTTTGTGCATCTAAAAAAATTAAAACTGCCTGTTTTTCTGGATGAGCTTCATAGTATTCAATCGAATTTAGTACTGTCCTAATATTGTTTTTAATTTGTCTATTTGGCAGGAAACCATTCTGGTCTGTGTGTATAAGTTCACTCAAAATTGGTTTCATTCTTTCTGCTAATATTGTCATAAATAACTTATAATCTGTATTAAGTAATGAGATTGGCCTATAGTTCGCAATTAATTGTTGATCAGTGCCATCTTTTGCAATTAAGGAGATGTATGCCTCAGACCAGGACCTCAGAAGTCTACTTGCATTAATGCCTCATTATATTGTTCCAGTAATATTGGTTCAAATATTTCAGATAAATTTTTATATAGTTCACCTGGTAGACCATCCAGGCCTGGTGTTTTATTAATTTTTTGTTTTTGTATCACCTTTTGTAACTTTGTTAATGTTATTTCTTTATTAAGTACTTCTCTGTTTTCTTCTGAGATTGGGCTCAGACCGTTTCCCTCCATGTAGTAACTAATGTATTCTTCCCTAACATCTTCTTGCTTATAAAGCTCACCAAAATACCTTTGTACAATTCTCTTTTTCTCTTCCATCTGATAATACACTGTCCCTTCCTCATCCTTGAGTTGCTGAATTAGTCTTTTCTCTTTCTCTATTTTTAATTTATGGGACAACCACCTTCCTGGTTTATTTGCTGATTCAAAGAAATTATGTTTAAGAGTTTTTAAGTTACATGCATTTTCCTCAATATCTATGAAATTGGGTTCATATCTAATCATCCCTATTTTTTTCTTAAGTTCCATATTCTTTGGGTCTTTTTGGAGCTCATATTCAAATTTTTTAATCCTTTCTTGTAATTCATTCTGTTTCTTCCATTTTTCTTTATTTTTCTTAGCTATATAGGCTATTGATATGCCTCTCACGAAGGCCTTTGTAGTGTCTCATAAATTTTGTAAACTAGTATGTTGCTTTAGATTAACCTTAAAGAATGTTTCTAACTCATTTTTCATTCTTGAGACATATTATTTTTCCTTTGTTATTTGTCAATTTAATATCCATCTCCTTTTCCTTTTACTATGTCCTTTCCATGTAATTTTAACCGGGCAATGGTCAGCCCATATATTAGGCATTATCTCTACTTCACTAATGTCTTTCTTGATTGCCCCATTAACGCATACCATATCGATTCTGGACCATGATTTTTGTGGACTAGAATAAAATGTACATTTCTTCTCATTTGGATTCCTCTTCCTCCATATATCTTCCAAATTGGTCTCATGTGTTAAATCAAAAATTTTTTTTGGTAAAATTCTCTTTTTTTCTTCCTAGTCCCTTCCATACTAATATAGTCTTTTTAACATCAACAATGGCATTAAAGTCCCCTATCAGGCAAATATTTTCTTCACCTACACTAATTATTTTATCATACAGTCCCTTATAAAACTTCTTCTGGTTATCATTTGGGGCATATATCCCCACTAATAGTAATTGTTTTTGATGTAAATTAATTTGTATCATTAAAATTCTGCCTTGTTCATCTGCATAGATTTTTTTTGCATTTATCCCTTTTTTAAAGTAAATTGCTACCCCCCTTTTCTTTTGATCTGCCAATGCGGTAAATAATACACCCAACTTGGGATATTCTAGATATTTTTTATGCTGTTTTTGGATATGTACCTCCTGTAGGCATATAATATCAACGTTTTGTTTAGTTAGTTTGGTTAATAATTGTTTCCTCTTGATCTGGGAGTTTAATCCATTGATGTTTATTGAGAGTAATTTAATCTCTTCTTCCATTGTTAATTCTGAGTCTACCTAAATCTTCTGTTTGTTCTTGCTTCTCTTTGGGGTCTTGTTCTTAGTCCTTCTTTCCTTGGGTATTCTCTCTTTTCTTTGCCTCTCTCTTCTTGGTCCATTTCCTGTATTCCCTGTTGCTGATCTTCTTGTTGGTCCTCCTGACTCTTGCTTTCTGACTCTTCTTTACTGCTCCCTTCTTCCTCTGTTTCCATCAACTGATTGTAAAGTTCTTGCACCTTTTCAATACTATCAATTTTTACTCTTCTTTTTTGCCACGTCACCAGCATTCCTTCAGGGACCAGCCATCGGAACCAGATGTTTTGTTTATTCAGTAGTATCACCAGAGATCTGTAGTCCTTCGTCAACTCTCTCACCCACCTCGGAATTTGTTTCAAGGTCGTGATCTCTTTTTCTTTATACACCATCGGCTCATCCTTTGTGATTCTATATACAGTGTCTCTTACATTTTTTCTGGCAAACCTGATGTGGACCTCTCTAGGCAGCTTGTTTCATCTGGCATAGTTTGTATGGATTTAGTGGACCTCATCTAATTCTTTCACTATTTCTTGCTGGTCCCTTTGCAATGCCTCTGCTATTAAGTGAGACATTATGTCTCCCAGGTCTTCATCTTTGGATTCCATTACATTTTGGAACCTCAAATAGAATGCTGTACATTCCATTTCGAGATGGATAATTGAATCTTCTAAGTCTCTGTTCATCTCTATTACTTTCCTCTTCATCCCTTCCAATCTCTTATCTGTTTGTTCAGCTTTAGTTTCTATATTCTTTATTCTTTGTTCATTCTTCTCCAGTGTCTGTTGGATCATTCCCATCTTCTCCTCTAAATTTTGAATCTTACCCTTCATTTCTCCCATTTCCATCTTCACATCTGTATGGTTATTAACCATTGTCTCCTGCATTTTAAGCATCGTTTCCTGAATAGCTGTTAATGTTGCTTGCATCGTCTGCATGTTGGCCGCGTTGCTCATCTTTTCCGTATTCAACATTCCTTCTATTGTTTTTTGGCCCGCTGGAGATGCAATAGACATTGATGAACCAGACATCGTTTTTTTCCCTTTCAGGTTCACTGTTGTAGTACTGGTCATATTCCTAACTTTATTGTAAATATCTTCCCACTTTACCATTCACTGTTTAATTTTCTTTTGTTATTAGTTCTATTCAGTAGTTTCCCTTAGAATATAAATATCTTTTCCCACTTATGATATTCTAAATTATTCAGCTTTGATTCAATCTTTTATAGAATTTGAAACTAACTGAATCACCAAAATTAAAGAAGATAGAGAAGGGAGAGAGCTAAAGGGATGACAGGAAGGATAATATCAAAATAAGAGAAAGAAGAGAGAAAGAGTGTAATATAATATCCTAAAATATACTTGTTGTAAATTGTTCTTATACAACTATTTTATATTACTATATTATGGTATATCAACTGTATTCTTTATCTTTAACTGTAAAGTTCAATTTCCTTTAAACAATTCTATATTCCACTTCTTATATATATATGACCTTACTTATTTCATTAGTTGTTAGTAATCAATCAATCAATAATCATCAAAATAGTATTTAACCAGTTTTCACAGTTTCATATCATTTAAACTTTTAAATTCTTAATAAATTCAATCAAACCTTAATCAAAATGTTATTTCATTAATTATATTCTATGAAAAGAAGTCCAGTAATATTCAATCGCTTTCCTTTCCTTGTCCGTTCACATTTTATTTAGTCACAGTCTGTTACATCAGCTTCTCTTCTCTCTGTATAATCTCAAAATGTCACTTCCGTTCTTGGGTTTAGTCCTGTCTCTTACTTTTTTCCACTGTTCTTCTTCTTTTACAAGTCACAGATCCTATCAGGTTAAACTCCAAATTCCTAGATAATCAGTCTAAATCAACTCCAAATTTTTCAGAAAAAGTCCAAAACACCAGTCAATCTTTAATCAACTAAATTGGCTTTAATCTCTGTCTTAAGAGTTCCTTGCTTTCACCGCCAGATTACCATTTCCCTTTGGACTTCCTTCCTCTTATTTAAGACTCACAGTTCTGCCGTCTCTCTCTGCCATTTCTCTCCTCGACGTTCACTTTCTGCCTCCTTCACTCCAAGTTCAATCCATCAATTGATGCCAAAAACGCTGTTTGTGCTCTGATATCTTCCTCATTGGGCTAAAGTGCTGTGACTTCGGTCTGCCATCAAGATGGCCGATCACTCACACATTGGAGCAAATGAGGTCTCCCTCAAAGCTGTCAACAGCCGCCGCTGTCAAACTTCTCCTCGGGCTTCCTCACACCTTCGTCTTCCCCTCCAGGGTCTATGTGCCCCTTATCGAGGCCTCCAAACAGACAGATTGGGGATGAGAGAGCAGAGCTTGATCTTCTCTCCCCACTCTGCCGCAGCGCTGCAACCGGAAGTCCTGTATAGGAATTTCTTATGATATGACACATGACAGAGATTGAGAAGTTCCCTGCAGATGGGCTCCAACATGAGCCTGGATGCTTGGAAGAACAAATCTCTTTTCCCAGTGACTGATTCAGATTGGATCCTGCAATATTATCCTGGGGCATGTATATTTGGCCTCATTCACAATACAAGAATTTATAGACATGATAAGAAAAGATACTTAAGCTATTTTGTCTTGCTTCATCAAATCTTGAATTAGACAAAATTTAAAGCAGTGTCTACCATTTGATGTCATCTCCCTGAGACAAATTGAAGTTTCTCCTACCATGTCTCTTTTTACATGAAGAAACAAGATATTTGAGACTGATCTGATTGTTTCCGCTAGCATGCTACTAGTTCATATTATAATTCATATTCATTAACTCAAGATCCCCATTTAGAATTCCATCTGAATAGTGACTACTTTTGGTCCTTCCTTCCTTCCTTCCTTCCTTCCTTCCTTCCTTCCTTCCTTCCTTCCTCTTTCTTTCTTTCTTTCTTTCTTTCTTTCTTTCTTTCTTTCTTTCTTTCTTTCTTTCTTTCTTTCTTCAGAAAAATGGTACTGCACACATGCAAATGTGTAATTATGTCTGACTAGACAATTAACAGAATTAATATAAAGATTGAATGTAGTTCACAAGTTAAAAAAAAGAATTCAAGAGTTTTGTCACTTCTAACATTTTAATGAGTGTAAGAAGCTTTCCTGCAAGGAATCAGGCCTCTTGGGAGCTATTATTGCAGGAACTCATTGCACAGAAATGTTTGCTAGACTCCACAAAAATGTGCCACCATATTAAACAGAGCTTGGAAGCTTTCAGTGTTGCAAAAAGAGGGAAAATCATCACCAAGAAGGATACAACAAACAGATAGGTTGACACTGTTTACCTATCATTTCAGAGGAATTAAATGATTATTTAGGCAAAATCTTATAGGTGGTATATTATCTCAGGCTAGCTGATAAATAAAGCTGGCTGGAAGATATTTCTTTCAAATAAAAGTGCAATATAGCAGGACAGGGATATTTCATTTAAATCATCAGCATGACCTACTTAACATGTACATATTCAACAAAGTCTATTTCTGATCCTCTCTCAACATTGTTATTCCTTTCCTTGCACAGACTCCTTTTCTTCCACCTAATTCTAAGAATTAAAATAATTATTGTAATTACTTTTTAAAATCTTAATTTTCATCTTTTGAGTATCAATAATTTGAGAGGCCCTTTTCTAGAGCTGACTTTCTCAGGTCTTAATGAATAATTTCATAGAGATGCACTATGGAACATGGCTAGGAATCTGAGGAATCTCCAAGGAAAAGAGTGTGATAAGAGATAAAAATGAATAAATATGTCACTTTTAAAATGCCAAATGAACAATGTTTTGAGTAACATAATTTCATATATACACACAAACATATTCATTAAGTTAATATGTATATATTTAGCTATTATAATTGTAATGCAAAACTTATTTTTCAACCAGATTTCTAGATGATAGACACAGTTTCCAAGTGTTTTGTTCAACTAAATACTTCTTACCTTTTCTTCAAAAAATGGCATTCTCTAGAAATTAAGAGTAAATATTATTTATTTGAATAGTACATATTTGGCATGAATAATAGTGCTTGTCATACTGAATGTTATTTAAAATAAGAAACAAGGTCTGAGAGACTGGAAAACACAGAACAACAGAACTGTGATGATTTTAAAGTCTTACCTATAAAGGTATGATTTGTGGGTCACATTCTCCTTCCTTCAATTGGAAAATCAAATTTCACATTACTGTCTTTATTCTGCTCAGTTCATCAATCTATTCTATAACCTGCTAATAATTTGACTACTTGCAAGCAAGGATTGAGAATTGGAGGTATCAGTTTGCTTCAACATATAGGATAATATTATTCAACAACCTCTGGGAGTCTGGGAGTCTGGAGTGAGATCTTATCACTATGCTGGTGATTCTCAGGACAACTGATGATTCTCAGTTGTACATTGCAATCCCAGGCTAGGCTGCAGATTTTATGGAAGTCCTGAGCCACTGTTTGGAAGCTGCTAGGGACTGGATGGAGAGATTAAATTCTAGAAAAATGGAGATGGTGTTTATTATTAAATGTTTAAGCTTTCCAGAGCCCTAGTTTCATAATTGTTCCAAGGAGCAAAACTTTTGAATATCAGGTGAAAGCCATGGCCACTTTTGGCTGGTGTGCAAGTTATGGATGTATCTTGACTAGGAAATCTTGGCATGTCCTTGGCATCATGTCCTTGGCATCAGGTAGTTGGACCATTACAATGTGCTTTACACTGGGTTATCTCTAAAGATGATTTGGAAATTACATCTACTAATTATATTGGGAGTTAGGCAGCATAATTTCACTTCATAAAGGCCAAATTATAAAAAAATTAAAGGAGGGCTACTGAGTAGGAGAATATAACCTTTCAAAAGGGGAAACAGGAATAAATATGTCAGAAGCCTTCAAATAATCAAGGACTTGTCAACTCTCTCAAGAATGAGATGGATTTATTGTCTATTGCCCCACAGAGTAGGACAAGAAAAAATAAGTGGAAATTACAAGCAAGTTCAGTTCAGACTGGATAAGTGAGAAACTTCCTGTCTCTATGACTGCTGGCACTTGGAAGTTCTCCTTTGCTGAAGAACTTCAAGCAGAAGTTGAATTATCATCTATCAGAGTTGCTATATTGAATCCTGACTAGATGTTTTCTAAAACATTTCATAATTCCAGGACTGTATGATTCCCTTACTCTAGGTATTTAGGAAAGCATTCAAAACTTTCCATTTTAGGTGGTAATTGGCACTTCACAGATGAATATTAGGAACCTAATGATGATTTTATATACAGTGATGATTCTTTTAGCACAGGGGTTCCTTATCCCCAGTTGAGAACCAAGCTGTTCAAGTGGTGGGCGAGTGCACAAGTGTGCAAAGCTGCATTTGTGCAAGTGGTACACATGCAAAACCATTCATCTCCCCCCACCACCACTGGTCCCCAGAGCTACAAAAGTTGAGGACTGCTGTTTTAGCAGAATATTTAGTTAATATTTTATTGCATTTTACATCACTCCGTTACTAGCAAGTAGATGGCATTAAATGTAGTAAGTAGTTTTTAAATGAGTGAGCTGTGTGATCAAAGTGTTGCACTGAGTTAGAAATTTCATCTAATCAGAGCTTTAAAAATTATGCATAAACTGTTCTTGAATTGAACAGAATTGTTCCTTTATTTATTTGATTTTACTCTAGCTTTCTGCTCTGGTGAGCACTCAGGGATTAAATGAAATATTACCTCCCATGATTTCTTGTATCTGAGTCTTTTGATATTGAAGAAAGAGTCTAAATTTAATTTCAGCAGCTGATGTCTTCTAAAGAGCTTTGCTATGATTTTCCTCAATTACTTTAAAGGGTTGATTAACAAACAGAAAAGTGGAAAGGATTTACAGCATTCTACACTTCATTTTCTGGCAGATAAATTCTTAACTTTCTTTCTAGGAAGCTGATGTCTAGGTTGATACAGGCCCCTGATTTATTTAGTATACTCTGTAACTTAGTATAGAACATTCAACAGTCTTGCAGGAATGAGAAAACCAATTATTCTTGATTTTTTTATTGGTAGGTATAGAATTGTTTAAACTACAGAACTGAGTGCTGAAAACTAGTAAAGGAGTTCACATAACCTCAATTCTCAATCTCCTTGCTTCCTCATACTCCATTTCCTTTTGATTTGGTGCCAGAAGATCTAAAACAGATTTGATATGATGCTTGGTCTGCAACTGGACTGTAGCTTTTTTTGAGTTTTTATTGAACTGAAGGGCCTCTACTCATCTTCCAGTGTCTACCAGTAGTTTTCCCTGTTAGTACCAGCAGATTTTATATCAGGGGTGTAAAACTCGTGGCCCACGGGCCGGATGCATCATGTGCTGGCCCAGTTTAGCAAAGGGGGAAAAATTCCCAATACATCACATGATGATGCCATGATGATGTGAATTTGACACTCTGTTTTAGACAGAAAAAATTGGAGATAAGATTTGTACACAATGATTCATACCTTCCTCCTTCCACACATACATTTTGGCCATTTCTTCATAGACTTAATATTTCTCCAGAGCAATGCAATCCCACAAATGGGATTCAAAAGATTTAAGAGCAAACATGTATCAACCAGAACATGACATTTTCTAAAAAAACCATGGAGCTGAACTTTGCATAGTTATCTAACTTGCTTTTTCAGAGTACTATTAGTAGAATTGTATCACCTGTCACTGATTCTTGAGATTTTTCTCCAGCTACATAATTTAATCATTCCAGCTGAAGTGTCAGACAGTTAAGTATATTATTAGTTAAAAAGAGATGCTACTTTGCACTGAAGTAGCAGATTTGCAATTTGTTTTTAACTATTACATATAGAACAAAAATTCAAAGAAATCTGCAGTAATGCTTTAAGTGACTTTATGCTAATGCTACTTTAGATATCTAATTAAGTAAGAAAAGAAAACTCACTGGTTATTAGAACTTCTATAGAATTCGGTTTTATTATTTAAGAAGTAATATTAATCTTTGTTGTATTTATGAACATGATTTTTTTTTTAAAAAAATGAAGAGGTTGTTAATAGTGCTTCTCCTAATATTCAGTTCAGCACTGCAAAATTGTGGATTTTGTTTGCTTGTTTTTATTTTTATTTATCATAGGCTTAAATTAATTTAATGTTATGTAAGAAATTTTGAAATTTAGTTCCTGTAATCACTCACTGGTGAGTACACTAGCTGATACTAAGGAGTTCCAAAACATTTGGAAGCAACCAGGTTGCATAACTGTATGTTAACACCTGAAAATAATCTTTATCTTTTGTTTCAAAAGCTGATGTAAGTAGCATCAAGATCTAATCTTTAATATTATTTGATAAATCATGGGCAATAGGTTAAACATTGACAGATTTAATAACATGAGACATCCTATGATTAAAATAATTATTTAAAATATTTTTATCCCACTTTTATATTTAAAAAGTGCCCAGAACAGTTAACAAGAGCAATGCAATGCTAGCTATTATTGGACAACTATTATATATTAAACAGTAATGTAAGAACAGCTATAACAAAGAAGAATGAAGACTCAGTCAATAGTCTAAAGCTGTAACATTTAGGATCTGGATACATTTAGCCTTCAAAAAGTGAAACGGGAGAAAAGCAATTTTAAAATCAGAAGGTAAAATATTAACTAGGTTTATTTACAAATTTTAAATCCAGTTTTGATACACATGTGACACCCTCCACCACCAGTAATCTTTTCCAGTCTCTGCCTATACCTCTTCAAGGTTTCCCTGTGAACTGTTAGCTGTTCCTTCTACAAAATTTCCATGGATCTACATATCTACAGATGCTTCTATGGATAAGATTCATTGGAAGAAGCTTGCTGTCCCATGCATTTCATTTAAAAGGCAATGATGACAACAGAGGAAATAGAAATGGAAGATTAACCAGTTCCTTGTTGCTATAATTATTATAGCATCAGATCAATGGTGGTATCATATCAAGTAAAAAATAAAGTCCACTTATTTATTTTTTATTTATTTATTTATTTGATTTGCCAATTGTTTACAAGATAATAAGTATAAGTGTATACATAGTTGTGAATACATGAAATGGATACATATAAGAAAAATAAAAGAAGAATAAGAGAAACAATAGGACAGGGATGGTAGGCACGTTGGTGCGCTTATGCACGCCCCCTACAGACCTCTTAGGAAAGGGGTGAGGTCAATAGTAGACAGTCTAAGGTTAAAGTTTTTGGGGTTTGGGGAAGAAACTACAGAGTCGGGTAGAGTATTCCAGACATTGACCACTCTATTGCTGAAGTCGTATTTCCTGCAATCAAGTTTGGTGCGGTTAACTTTGAGTTTGTATCTATTGTGTGCTCTTGTGTTGTTATGGTTGAAGCTGAAGTATTCATTGACAGGTAGGACATTGCAATGTATGATTTTATATACCATGCTTAAATCAGACCGAAGACGGCGTAATTCAAGGTTTTCTAGTTCTAGAATTTCAAGTCTGGTGGCATAAGGTATTCTACAACGAGTAGAGGAGTGGAGAACTCTTCTTGTGAAATATTTCTGGACTTTCTCAATTGTGCTAATATCAGATACGTAATGTGGGTTCCAGACTGATGAACTGTATTCCAGTATTGGTCTAGCAAATGTTTTGTATGCTCTGGTTAGTAGTGTGATATTACCAGAGAAAAAGCTACGTAGGATTAGGTTAACAACTCTTAATGCCTTTTTGGCTATGTAGTTGCAGTGGGCTCTAGCACTTAGATCATTAGAGGTGAGTATTCCAAGGTCCTTTACAGAGCTTGGGTCATCAACAAGATCTTGACTATTCAGCTTGTATTTTATTTTCTGATTTTTTTTGCCAATATGTAAGACAGAGCATTTATTTGTTGAGATTTGAAGTTGCCATTTGTTAGACCATTCTGATACATAGTCAAGATCTTTTTGTAGGGTAGCAGTATTGTCTGTGGTATTGAACAGCTTTACATCATCAGCGAAAAGAACGCAATTGCGTTCTTAATATGATCACAGAGGTCATTTATGTAGAGTATGAAGAGAGTTGGTCCTAGAACACTGCCTTGGGGGACACCACTATTGACAGGTACAGAATTTGATAGGACGCTCCCAATTTTGACCATTTGTTGTCTGTTTGCCAGGAATGCTTCTATCCAGTTATGCAGTTGTCCAGAGATACCATAGGATTTTATTTTTAGGAGTAGTTTGTCGTGTACCACTGAATCAAAGGCTTTACAGAAGTCTATGTAGATTGCGTCTATTGCTTTGCCCTGGTCGAGTTGTGTCGTCCATATGTTTTTGCAGTGTAAGAGTTGCAGATTACAGGATAGTTTTTTTCTGAAACCAAATTGGTTATTGGAGAGTAGGTTGTTTGTCTCTTAAGTGGAGGATGATGGATTGGTTAATAATTGATTCCATGACTTTACAGGTGACGCAGCATAAGGAGATTGGTCTGTAATTTTCAACTAGGCTTGGGTCTCCCTTTTTGAAGATGGGGATGACTGTGGCTTGTGACCATAGGTTAGGCAAGGAGCTGGTCCTGAAAGATTTTTCAAAGATTATGCTTAGAGGTTTGGCTATGGCAGTGGATAGCTTTTTTAAGAAGTAGGCACATATTCCATCCGGTCCAATAGATAGAGATGGTTTTAGATTGCGTAGTGCTTTTTCAACATTGTCTTCTGTAAAATCGATATGTATTAGATCATTGTTGTTATCTGTGGTACGGCTAGGAAATACTGGGCATGATCCATTGCTGTTTACAAATACTGAGCCGAAGAATGTGTTAAAGATGTTGGCTTTAATGGTGTCGTCGTTGCAGTCTTTACCATCAGGTCCTATCAGGGGTGGGATGGACCTTGAGTCTTTTAGTTTGTTGTTTACAAAATTGTAAAAAGCATGGGTGGAATTGGTGCTTAGAAGGTTTTCCTCTTGTTTAATGTGATAATTGGTGCATTCGGTCTTTATCTGGTGGCATAAATTTTTGTATCGGCATAGAAGAAGTGAAGGGGGAAGCATAGAAGAAGTGAAGGGGGAAGAAATCTCAATGTTCAAACATCTGGGAAAGGATATTAATCCACACAGAAACAAAGCCAACCAGCAAGGTTGATGTTGCCTTCCCTGCAGGAATGAAAAGATATGAAGCAAGAGGACAAGCAATCAGGTAATGCAGTGACCATAGTACAAACAGCAGCAGCCCACTGCTGTTGCTAATTTACTGCAATCCAAATTGGAATTTCTGGAGGTGGTTTAACAAAAGCCAGGACAGCACAGGATACCAGCAGTTTGGCTGTCATACAAAACTGCCCCCTAAAAATTGGGTAAGGCTGTTTCCTAGTCATTTGTTTAGTACTGACATGTGGCTGGACTTCAATGAACTCTTCAAAAGTTTGCTATGAAATTGGAAGTGCAAACAATAATTAAAAAGCCAGGCAATGCAGATGAAGACTCAAGTCAAATTTGACTTTTGGTGATTACACATAAACGGCCGTTACCTTTCTTAATGGCAATATGAAAATGGTTTGTCATTGCATCTTTCTAGAATAATTATCCCATTCAAGTGCAAAGCAGGTCTGACCCTACTTAGCTTTTTTAAAGATCATCCAAGGTTAGATGCTGCCACCTGCTGTGGCTTCACCTTACTTATTCCCATCAAAAGACTTTTGGAAGTCAGCTGATTACCCCATCCTGCTCTTACACTTGTACCTGTCAATCATGTGGACAAGCTGTGAGCAAAATATTTTACATGCCTAGTCTAGACTACTTTGAAGATATGATTCTTCATGTTTCCTCCCAAATTCCTTTCTTTGCTACAGTGCTATGAACTGTAGAATGAAACCACTGGAATGCCTTTTTTGTTTAGTTTTCATTTTCTCAGTACTACAAAATTTCTGTATTTTGTTACATCTTTCAGATTCAATTCATTTATGACTGGTTTCTTTTCATTATTGAGGCACAGGTGCACATTGATGAAGCATTGCAAAAAAAAAAGGCAAATAGATGCAATTGTGTATACAGCTGTATCAAAACTTATTTTTATGTTATATTAATGTTTATGAATAGATATGTACATTAATAAAGGTACAAGTAACAAAAATCTTAGAGCAAATGCATGTACAGTTGCACTAGGGTTTTTATGTATGAATATGTATACAACAATAATGTAGTGTATACTACAAGGAAAAATGTAGCAGAGATTTTAAAAAAGGTAACTGAAATTAGAATGTGTTCTATTATCCTAATTCAACTCTAATCTAGAAAGAATATGAATCATTGAGAGAAGACAAGCATAGGAACTGAGAGATCAGGCTGTACTTAATCAGCATTGTTGCTGCTCAGAAAGAGCTAAGATTTATGTAAATCATTCTTTGGAAAAGTTGTTAAGGAAAAAAATGCAAGGATGTACAATAGAGAAACATTCTCACTGTTAAGAAAAGAGGCATATATAAATTTAAATGTATTGTCTTAAATTAAATAAAAGAATAAAAATACAGTAATATATATTTTCCACAAAGGGTTAAATAAATTGGCAGCCTTTCTAAATTCAAGTGAAAACAAGGCTGTGCTTTGAAGCTCATGTGATTCCTTTGGAAAGAGACTTCAAGGGGCAATTTTTCAAAGTGTTGATTTAGTTATTTATATTAATGGAAGCCACATTGCTGTACTCCTGACTGACACTTTTAAACTGCCCCCTACTACTGTTCTCACCCAGCTCTCTTTTTGTCCTAATTCAGCTGTTTTCAGTATTGCATTGAAGATTAAAAACAATTCTAATTTGCTGTATGAATCCTGTTGTGCCTGTGAAATCACATCAGTCTAATCGCTGATACTAGTATTTAATTAAAGGAAACCAAATATACTGAACACCACTTTAAAAGGGAAATATGCTTACATGCTGGGTAATCCACTGAATTACTCAATCAGTGGGACAAATGGCTTTTGACTCAAGAGGAAAATCAATTTGTGTCAAAAGATACTAAAGGTCAAAAACGCGGGGTTCAATTCTGACCCTATTTAAGTCAACTCCAAACCTCCTTTTAATGAATCAATATGACATCATGGGGCTTTGTCCTGTAGCTCTTATTCAAGCATAATATTCAGTTTATTAAACAGCAAATGACTTTTCTTATTAAACTAATCAGGGATTTTGAGTAACTAGTCCTGTTTTCTTGACCATAACAAAAAAAGAATGGCTGATTATGCCATCACCTTTTAAAATATAGGTTCACCAATATTTTAGAAAGGAAAGAAGGAAGAAATCAATGTATTAATTCTAATTTGCTTAGAGGTCTGGTCATTTAGTTTTTCTTTTACTCCACGGACTCAAGACATGATGTCTACAGTACAAACCTGAAATATTATTTCAGGTATAGCAAATGTATAAATTACTATTCTAATTTCTTATCCTCTGAATGCTCCACTCTTGTCAAGAGAAAACATTTCAGAACTAATCCCTAGTCCATGGTGTATCAACATTGCTAGGTTTCCTGAGCTATAAGGTGCAGTGACCTGGCATCAAGCAGGTAAGATTCCTAATTAAAACCACTTTTTGGTCACATCTATGTCACTTTTGGAGGTCATATTCCATTGGAAATATAATGCAAAAGAAAATATGTTTTGCATTTCTTTACATAAAATGTTAATGAACAATATAGCAAACTTATGACAGAAATACATTTATGAACTTATTTTTTTGGTTTTAATTATTGGACAAAACTTCAAAAGATGTTGGTACTGAAACCTGAGTTTGCCTTGTATTTCTGGAAGATTGTCTTGCCAATAACAATAAATGGTAAAAATGCATTGTTCTATAGTGTAGTCAATGTCCCAAATAATCATTATTAATAATCCTTCTGTCTAGACCCCCTCAGAATAGAGTGGCTTGGTTTGTAGGTTTATTTGTGGGAATAATTCATATAAACTCAATCGATGGAATAAATTTAATCCAAAACAAATGTGAACATAAGCTCAAATGGCTTTAAGAGAGCTGATTTACATTAATTATCTGGTTGTTGTTTTTTAAAGTTCAGAGATGCCTTAATAAAGATCAGTGATGCTTTGCAAAAAAATTAAGAACAGGATACATAAAGCTTTTGTCCTCATGAAACTTCCAAATAATATGATTTCCTGCTGAATATACAAATGCTTGTAAAGTATCTAATTGTTTCTACATGCAAAAATGTTTTAAATTCACATCTATTTTTAAAATTCTGTAGGAAGTCATAATTCAGTGGAAGACATCTCTATCCTTATCTTTCTATTAAATTGACCAACAATTTGGTCAGTTTAAACTAATCAACAATTTGTACACCACCATACCATTCATGAGTTCAAGACATATTTATGTGTAAGGACCTGGATCAGACATTATAGAAATCAGCTAGTTTGGTATCAGCAGAAGTAGTTCTTCTAAAGTATGGCCACAAGGAGATTGAACCCATCTGTTTTTTTTATTTACATAAACTACAGGTTTATGTTATGTCTGAACCAGCAACTTCAGTGAGCATAAAGAAAGGTTTACTGAACCACAATTTACCTAATCCCAATTTGACTCAAATTAAATAAAATTAATTAACAAAGCATTTAAATTAAACCATGCTTTCAATCATACCCATATAAGAGGAAAGGAGTAGTAGCAGCAATTATGTTAACCTTGGAAAAATGAGTTCAATGAACTACTGCTTTCCGTCACCTTGTAATGATCAATGGTAAAGAAATGAAGAGACAGATAATATCCTTTGCTATTTTTATAGTTCTTATCCTACCGACTTCTAAAGTATAGGTGAAGAGAACAAAATATGCTGATACGCTGGCAAGGTCTTCTCCGTGATATCTGCCCACCTCTTGTAAAACAGAACTTAAAATCCCAAGGGACTCTTCAGCACTGGATAAATCCAGGGAAGACATCTTACTGCCCAATGAGTTTATGCATCCTCCATCAGTTTTTACTCTCCTTCTCACTCCCATTCCCTAAGCAGTTTTTGTACACAGTCTTAAACGTGTCCTTGCATAGACATTGGTTCAACCAAATCAGAAAATCTTCCATTCTCTTTTGTTTCAAATTGCCCCCTCACAAATTAAAACTCTTTCCCATTGGATTCAAACAGTGTGTATTGTTGTCCTATTAGAAGATAGGTCACCTAATTACTACTTTTTACATAACAAGCTATTAATAAATTAGGCTAAGTAATAAAGTCTGCTTACCACATCACCTTGTCAAATTAATCAGCTACTGTTCTATTCAAGTTGGTCATTTGAACTTCATCCAAAACTTAGGAAACTTCTTTATGGACAATTTGATCTAGCCTAATTCTGTGTACTTGATTTGGCAGCATTGGTTTGGTTTGGCAGAATCCAGGATTCCAAGCAGAAATCCTACATGAATA
The DNA here is from genome assembly GCF_049901735.1 of Notechis scutatus. Classification (NCBI taxonomy): domain Eukaryota; kingdom Metazoa; phylum Chordata; class Lepidosauria; order Squamata; family Elapidae; genus Notechis; species Notechis scutatus. The sequence continues at coordinate 228,288,181 of NC_142010.1, read as the reverse complement.
TACCAGGGACTTAATCTGACTCCCTTTGCTTTATTACCTAAGCTGACTGATAATGCCACATTGGAACTTGCACTGTTGTGCTACTGTATATTTATAAGCTGTATACTTACAATGCACTCTAAACCACTTATTTTCATGTAAGATTCTTGTAATTGAAAAAAAAATGAATTTTTGAAAAATAGAGGCCATACTATGATCACACCACCACTATCACCACATTTATTTTTCAGAAATACTTGGATGCAGTGAGATAATTTTTCTAGAGTCAATATATTACAGATAGATGTAGTCTATTTTCAAACTCAAACCATTTTTTGCCAGATTTTTACCATATACTAAATCTCATCCCATTATGTTCATCTTTAGAAAATTATCTTTCTGATGGACAAGCAGTTGGATTTTTCTTGCAAAATTGTTATGCTGAATATAAATATAACTAATAACCATTTTAACAGCTTCTTCATATTAATTTAGATCAGGGCTGTCAAACTTCAGGTCCACGGGCTGGATGTGTCACATACTGACCACGCCCATGCCTGGTTTAGCGAAGGGGGGGAAGTCCCAATTCGTCATGTGATGCCATAGTCACAACATGGTTTGACACCCCTGTTTTAGACTAAAATGAAATAATAGGGTCTCATTGGGGTTATTTTTTAGTGGCAGTTATAAAAAAGTATAGGAAGAAAAAAAAATCTGGATCTTTAATATTTTGCAAAAGAAATGATTTTTTCCTAGTTCAAAACTATTCAAAAGTAATGATTCAGTAACAATCAACTAAATGAAACAAAGTAAACAATGTTGTATTTATTTAAGCAATAACAATATGAATTATAAAAGCATATATAGAAAGTCTATATTGTTTGCATTACTCTAATATGTTTGCTAATGCCAGGAATATTCCTGTAGCTTCAAGTGCATACAATTTCCACAAGAATCTTCATAAAACACACACTTTGATTATATATTCATCATACTGTAGATTAAAGAACTGTGATTATTTGGCTTGGAAATAATATCCAAGTAAATAAATAAATAAATAAACATTAATATTTGAAATACAGAAACATGACACCTCTAAACATTTAACTACAAAATCAAATTTTTCTGACTAAAGCAATTAATTCCCATTTCATTTTTATCAGCATGTCCATATGAGAATGGTGGCTATTGATTATTCAGATTAGACATGAAAGTAACTCAGCTACTTAAGCTTTCAGTCTTAGAGAGTTGTAAAAGTTGCAGCATTGGGGTTTTATGGTTGTAATTTTTTAAAATAAAAAAAAACAGTTTTAGTTGTTATAATATTTATTAGATATATGTTATCAATAAATCAATTTGATATCTGGTTGTAAAGAAATAAGAGGTTTCTATATTGTCTAGGCAACGGGGAGTGTCTTAAATTCTATAGCAAGAGTGTAAATAGAGCTCAAATTACTACTTCTAAAACAAACAAAAAAATATTTAGAGTTTATTGGACTCCACCACGTTTGCATAGAAAAGACAATTGGAGATGTAATACAAAAATTTCATCTTTAAAACATGTTTGTACAATGTCCTGTATTTGCCAAATTTTGGTAGAAAATACTGGATTACGGAATATACTGTAAAATAAGACATAACCTAAAATTTCCAGAGGATAGTATTCTTTTGACCTATAGGCCTACTATATGAAATTTGACAACTGGACAACTCAAATGAATTCTTACTTTGGCTAAAAGACCGATATTACAGCATTGGAAAGATAAGATACAGCTCCATTTATTCAATGGATTGAAGACCTGATGTCACTTGCCACTTAGACAAGTAAGGTAAAATATGAGACTCATTTATATAGAAAACCATCATATAAATATATTAGAAATATATACATATTTTAATAATGTTTGTAGTAGAAAATGTATGTATAGAATTGTAACTTTTACTATTTGCTAAGTTTTGTTGTATTTCTTTCACTTTTTGTTAAGACACTTTTAATGTGTTTTTTTCTTTTCTTTGACAATATATTTACCGGTATCGCCATCACTATTATGTTTTTTTTTTTTTTTTTTCATTTTATTAATTAAAAAGCAATAAATAATAAAAAAATATGTCCATTTGGGATGAAGCATTATTAATATACTGATTATATTCAGCTGTACACTGTTACTGCAGGCTGGGGATACTACTAGAGAGCAGCATTTGCCCACCTAATAAGAACATTTTGGAAGGTTTTGCTGATAGTCTTCTCCCATATGAAGACAATATCACACAATGGGGACTGGCCTGCCCCAAATCTTACCGGCAGAGGAAGTATGCAAACCACATCAGTCAATGATTCTGGATGGTGGGGTCTAGGAAAAGGGCCTTCTCTGCCATGGCTCCTGCCCTTTGGAACATCTTACCCCTGAGGTGAGATTGGTTCCCACCAGGGGTGGGATTCAATATTTTTAACAACTGGTTCTGTGGGCATGGCTTAGGTGGTGGCGTGGCTTGATGGTCATGTGACTGTGTGGGTGTGACTTGGTGGTCATTTTATTGGCTGGATGTGGCCAACTCAATATCACTTACATTGAGGCACATATCTCCTCGTCTGACTGTGGGGATGCTGCAACAGTCATAAGTGTGAAAAATGGTCATAAGTCACTTTTTTCAGTGCCATTGTAACTTTGAATGGTCACTCCACACAAGGAAAGTACCAGCAAAGGAGGAGAAAAAACTCCAGAAACGTTCCTGGGACAGGAAGACTAGTCCTGCAAAGAATGTAATAAGGGTTAATGGAGAGGCAGTTTCTGTTAAGCAACATCAGAATGTTTCCTTCCTGCCTTCCTTACAAGATTAGGCAGTAATTTCTTCTAAGAACCGGTTCTCCAAACTGCTTAGAATGTTAACAACCGGTTCTAGCAAATAGGTGCAAACTGGTAGAATCCCACCCCTGGTTCCCACCCTTCTGACCTTCCATAAGGCCTGAAAACTTGGCTCTGCCAGATCACTTGGGGTCCCAACAGAAGAGCATCATACTGGAGTTGATTGATTAATTAAGAGACAATTCCACCTCCCACCCACCCACCCACAAATATCCTGCTTCTTGCCTCCCCATTATTTAGGTATAATTCTATTTTCTTTGTAATTTCCATTTTATTGTTTTAGAAATATTTATATTTTATTATTTTAATACTTTAATTGCTGTAAGCTGTCTAAGGTCACTTTGAAACCTTAGGTCACTTTGAAACAGGATGGGTGGCTCCCCCATACTCAGAGAGTGAATGTAGCCCATTCTCTACTTTGCTATATATGACATCCAAAATTGTCAAATTAGGGTGGGCTGCAAAACTGGTAAAATACATTCAGTAAATATACTGTATCTATAGGATATACTATATGTCTAAATGGCAGTAAGGTCTGAACCTGTGCTTCAGCTGAGATTAATAGTGATCAACTTGCAGTCTGCCTTATGTCAACACTGATTTGCAATTCTAGAGTTGTAGTCCTATGACCTCCGTACCATATCAGAGGTTAAGGGAGGCTGGCAAAGTCTATTTAGATAATTTTGGCTGAATCCCTGTATTGAAACATCACACTTTTTCCCAATTATGCTCAGTAACTTGATTATTCTGTTCAGATCTAGAGACCATCTTATAGTAGTTATAAACATAGAATAAAATCATTACTTGTTTAATTTTCTTGCATGCTTAAAAAGAAGCTATATGCTCCATATACTCATTGATACGAGAGCGTAATTGGACTCACAGCTTGTCGCCCCAATGTTTTCCAGGATTAGAAACTCTCCCCTCTTTCTTTTCTCCAGCTCAAGCATCACAATGTCAGAATGTTCCATAGATGTTCTCTGGGGAATCTGCAAGGCTAATTAGAGTGAACTTCACTATACACAATATAGTTGTTAAAAGAGCTTTTGTACACACTCGAGTAATGATCATTCTTTACACAGACTGTGATTTGTTGCTGCAATTTACAGTCATACATCTCTTAGGAACTAATTCTCGTGTTATTTATTACATGCATTATTATTAATGATATCCTAACAACTGTTGGAAGTAACTTATTTCACCTCATTATGTCAAGTACTTTAGCTCACTGTTTACAAAGAAAGAAGGAGGTTTCTCATGAAATATATTTTAAAACACTTCTTTCCAAAACAACAACAACTCTAGTAGACTTAGAACTAAGTTACTGTGTTATAAACCAGCTACAAGGAGTTAAACTGATAAACAAATCACTTCTGCTGGTCAAATCTAAGAACTGCCAAGAAGATCAGGAGATATGGCAGCAGAAAAACCAAGGGAAAAAAGAGATCAGCATCAATCCCTCAGGCAAAGGAGGTATTCACAATACCACACAAAATTGGGACAAGCTAAGAATAATTTCAGACATAATAAATCCAAAAGGCATTCCAAAACCCATCTGTTTTTGAATTGGATTGAACAGGGTTTGGATTTAGCACAGATTTAGCAAGCTCTTTCAAATTTATTCATCTAGGACTGGGTTGTTTACCAAGCAACAAATTGTCCAGTCTTTCATAGATCTGCCTGGTCTGACCAACAGTAATTCAACCATTTAGCCAGACACATGTCACAAGGTCATATGGACTTTTCTTTGATCAAGCAGTTGGATAAGAGACAGCTAGCCTTGGTTTAAACCCAGTAGGTTATCACAAAATAAATGCCTCTCCAAAACAGCTTTTCAGCCTCCCCTGATTTCTATTTTCAGTATTACACTGTTATGAATGTACAATATGTAAGGATAACTTTTAAGGAAAAATATTTACTTTAAATACTAAAAGTAGGGTATATACATAGATAATTTAAAAGCATCTCAGTTGGATGTTATTTGTTTGCTTATCTAGTACTTGTATTAAGTGACTCAAAAAGTCATCAGCATGCCTGATAAAGCATATATATATTTTCAAGTATGACTCGTTGTGATTGCATATATATTTGCCTTTTGCACTAGTCTAAATAAAGGTATATAAAACAATCATGATGTGAGGCAAAATGGACATAATCGGAACTGTATTTCATGCTCAGTACAAAACACATTCTGTTCCATATTCAGAACAAATATAGCTGCTTCATTTGCATTTCATTCAATACTACTGGACTTTTGTTTTTTGCCATATGACTGGACTGCGTGTTTCTAATTTTTCAGGGTAGCCAGTATAGCTGCAAGGAGTGTCTGGTGTGGGGTATGTGGAAGAGGGAGAGGAGAGCTGGCATTTAAAAACATGGCTTCTGGCTGATGAGCTACCCTGGATTAGAATAGCTGTAGGGGGAAGCTTCAGAGGGCAGCCATATCCATGTAGTCAAAATGCTGCCCCCTTTTTCAGGCACTGGTGTAGAGGCTTTAATTCATGGTTGTGTTCACCCCTGGATTTCTTTTCACCCTCTCTCTGAAGATAAATTTGGCTCTGATGCTGGAGAGAACTGACAAGTTTGTTACTGCTGCTCAGCTTTGCTGGTAAATATCAAACTGTCCTCAGGCAAACCTTCCTATTTCCCACATTTCCAGATAAATGCTATTAAAAATAGAGCAGAACACGGGTACCCAACCTATGGTTTGTAGACCACTACTAGTCTGTGGCCTGTTGGCAATCAGGCTGCACAAGCAAAAGGAAACACATTTGCACAAGTGGCATACATGCATGAAACCATCTCCCCCCCCCCCACCGATTCCACCACAATTGCCACTGCTGCCAGTTTGCGGAGCCAAAAAGGTGGGGACCGCTGATGTAGAAGATTTTTTCTAGTTTTAGTTTTAAATCACTGCATTATGAAAGAAGAAAGATTGGGGAAAAAATGGAAACCAGTCTTTCTGCCTGGCTTACTAAGAATCCACTGGATTCCCTTCCTAGGCAAGTACACAGTCATCCAAGGGTCATCATGGGTTATTCCATGTTACTCCCATTCAAAACCTGGGCAGCATGCTGCCAAAGGCTTTGGCATCAAAGTCACCTGTTTGTCAGTAGGAGAAAAACATCACCCCAACACATAACACACTAATTTCTAGAGATGCCTCTTAATAGAACATAGACTAATAGAGTTGGAAAAGACATTGGAGATGTTCTAGTTCAACCCCTTTCTTGAGCAGGAGACCCTATACCATTCCAGATAAATGGTTGTCTAGTGTCCTTTTGAAAGCCTCCAGGGATGGAGCTAATAGAGCCCTTTCAATTTATATTGAAATTGATCTTCATGGCTGTGTTCCACAGATTATGAATACTCACTGTAGCTGCTCCATTCTTTTGCCTATATCAAAACCTGTCACCCCAAAACCATGCCTAAGAAAGAAATGGCACTTTTAGATAGATGGGCGGGCAGGGTAAGGCCTGACAGTCAAGGGAGGGAAGTAATGTCAGCTTGTAAAAGTGCAGCTTTTCCCTAGTGCCTGCTTCTTCTGCAGCAGAAGTATTTGTGTCACCAGCTGACAAAGTGGTTGAAATTGAAGCAAGGTCCAGCTCTCAGGAAGGGCCCATTTTTGCAATATAAAAGGAGGAACTGATATTGCTAATGGTTTGCCCAAGTGGCTTATTTCCCACAATTGAAGAGAGAAATATAGATTGCCTCTTTGAATCTGAATCTGCAGCTAGCAATGGAGCAGAATGAGCAAACAACTGACCATCACAAAGCAGTTATATCCTGGGCTCAAGACTTGAAATCTGCCTATGATTTGTTGTTGTTGTTGTTGTTGTTGTTGTTGTTGTTGTTGTTAGTCATGAAGTTGTGTCCGACCCATCGCAACCCCAGGGACAATGTTCCTCCAGGCCTTCCAGTCTACTACCATCCCCCCCAGTGGTGGGATTCAAATTTTTTTACTACTGGTTCTGTGCGCGTGGCTTTGTGGGTGTGATAGGGGAAAATACTGTAAAATCTCCATTCCCTCCCCTCTCCTGGGAAAAGGTTACTGCAAAATCCCATACCCTCCCCACCCCACTAACCTGCTTTGCAACTCTGTTCTCCTGTGCAAAATAACAAAATAAGACCCAGCCGATCAGCTGGGATTTGGAAGGAAGAGAATAGATGGGGGCGGAGCCAGTCAGAGGTGGTATTCTGAACTATTCAAAATTTTCACTACCAGTTCTCCAGAGCTGGTCAGAACCTGCTGAATACCACCTCTGCCTCCCTTAGAGTCCATTTAAGCTCACGCCAACTGCTTCAGTGACTCCATCCAGCCATCTAATTCTCTGTCATTCCCTTCTTTTGCCCTCAATCCTTCCTAGCCTTAGGCTCTTCTCCAGTGAGTCCTTCCTTCTCATTAGGTGGCCAAAGTATTTGAGTTTCATCTTCAGGATCTGGCCTTCTAAAGAGCAGTCAGGATTATTCTCCTCTAGGACTGACCAGTTTGACCATCTAGCCGTCCAAGGGAGTTGCAGGATTCTTCTCCAACACCATAATACAAAGGCCTCAATTCTTTGGCACTTAGCCTTCTTTATAATCCAACTTTCACAGCCATACATTGCAACTGGGAAAACTGAAATGATATACAATCTAATTCATGACAGGGTCCAGATCATCAGGATCAAAAACAATATATGTATTTTTATGGCAGTTATCATGCACTGTTAAGTAGCACTATCCACTCATCTGTACCATTGTGTACAGAAGTAAATTACTAATGACAAAATACAGTACTTACTCTTTAACAGAGAAAAATACTTGGACAGTGATAGATGCAACTAGTGAAAGATGAGACCACCATCAAGTTATTGCAGCAGGCCCATCCCGTTTTGCATTGAAAAAAGTGCTAGGGTCCTCTACTATCCTTTTAAATTGATCCATAAATTTATCCATACATTAAAGAAATAAGGGGCATCACACAAACTTAGTCTTAACACCTGCTCAGTTTTGCATGATTTGCTAAACATTCATCTTATTCTGATCACATACTGATCTTCATGTATTCAGAAATCAACCTTAAATATTTAATCATTCACACCTATTCATTCACACCTATTTGCTTCATCATAAATTTTGTCTAAATAAAAAATGTACAATAAACTTTCTCACATTCATTCATTTTACAATGATCTGCTGAACAGCAAACATCTGGTCTGTGCACTCTCTGTTTTACAGGTACCCAGCACTTCCCAAATTTTGCTTACTATCACCTCATACCCCTTCAATAACAATTCTTTGAAACACCTTCGCAGCACACTTGATAAATTAATTCTCTTGTAGTCTTATATTCATTGCAGCTACTTTTACTCTGCATAGATATCTATAACATAATTATTCTACTCATCAGGCACAGATGCAGCCTACAGGCATTAAACATGCTGTACAGCCACTACACAAGCAAAATATATCCATATTTTAATATTTCTCCACAATATACTGTATGTGCACCTGCAGCCTTTCAATATTCTTACTGTAGTTAATATTTATTTTTCATAGTCATAAAAGAATTCAAAGTTTTCTTGAAGATCATCTAGTCTACCACCTGCCCAGTGCAAGAATTCATTACTAAAGCAACAATCAATTTCAACAGTTAGCCAGCTAGCCTCTTTAAATAAGTTTGTCCATTCATCTGGAGCACATCTGTGTTGTAAATGTCTAAAATTTTCCTGATGAAATTTCCTCCTTTGTAATATAATATAATGGATTCCCTTATCTTGACTTCTGGAAAAATACTGAACTGGAGCAACCTCTACTTGACAGTCCTTAAATGAAGGGGAGGGGGGCATAATAACTGTCTTCCAGTTCTTAAAAGGCTGTCATAGAGAGAAGGGATTAACTTATTCTCCAAAGCACCAAAGAGCAGGGCAAGAAGTAATAGAAGGAAGATTGTTAAAGAGATAACCAACCAAGTATGGAGAACTGTTCTGACTTTTAGAACATTGAGAACAATTAATCAATGAATCAGCTTGCCTCCCAGAACTATGGATGCTCCATCATTGGAGGTTTTCAAAAATAGACTGGCAACTAAGCTCCCATCTTGAGAAGGGGTTGGACTAGAAGACCTCCAAGGTCACTTCCAGCCCGATGATTCCCTGTTGTATATTCCATTTGTGCCAGTTACCATATCTTCCCACAATCTTATTCTTTATGCAGGCTAAACATATCTAACACCACCAACTGTTCATCATCTGACCCATTTCAGCCAGTTTCAGGCTGAGGCAAATATGATCTCTGATAGAATCAAACTTCAGGGGCATCAGTCATGGTATACTTTTGGATCAATTATATCTGGTTATATGAAAGGCTGAATTTCTCCCATTGTGTCTACCCATCCCATAAGAACCAACAGAACTTTGCATCTCATCCATTAAGGTATGTCTTGGAAGTATGCCTTCTCTGTCATGGCATCTGCCCTATGGAATAGCATCTCCCTGAATGTTTAAACAGCCCTAACCCTACTATTTTTGAATTGGTGTTGAAAAATTGGCTTTCCATCTAGACTTGAGATAGATTGAGATATGTGTCTACCTGATATATTTTTGCAGCTCACATAGCAAAAGTATTACATGGGCATACCATGTTGTGTCCTAAACTGCAAAAGCCACTGCAATCTGAACCAGACAAAGTTTTTGAATGCTGTTCAAGGGCAACTCAAGTATGTTACAGTAGTCCAGTTTTGTTCTCTCAAATGTAAAGCATTTTACACATTATTTTTTCAAATTCAAAACAAAATATATTACCAATTTCATGCACATCCCTAGTCTAACACAATTACATGTATTTTAACAATATACATTTTGCCAGCATTCCTGATTCATTGAATTGAATCAACAAAGAAAGAAGTTAATTGCTGATATATACCAGATGTGAGAATAATCATTTGAATGTGTTCCAGAGTATGAAATCTTTTAAAGTTATTGTATGCTGATTTTTAAGCAGGTAAAAACTATCCATATTGGTGGATAATTACTACTGCATTACTAAAATATCCATCAAATGTCTAATTCCCAATAGGCTCTTCCCCACCCTCATCTTTTCCATTGCCTTTTTTTCATGGAAAAGTAATAATACATACAGGAAAAAATGGCTGGTGTTTCCAAAATTTAGAAACATTGAAATGGTAAGATATGAAAGAAAAGTGAAGAAATCTCTGCATATCTGAGGAGTTGGAAACAGCATCAGTTGAGAAAAGTGAATATTGAAATGGAAAAGGATGAAGGAGTTTGCAAGCAAATGTCAAGAAGTATACAAAAAGATGTCAAGAAACATATGACAAGTGTTTGGATGAAAAGATCAGGGGGCTGAAGATATGCATGATGAAGAGAAGAACATTGTTTCTTGAAGAGGGATGAGGAGGGGTTGGGTATGACAGACTATAAAAATAATGTGTAGTTCTACCAGTAAACCTGAGGGTAGAATGTGTGAGGTCCTGGGTCATCTTTGCTCTTTCATAACAGAATTCTGAAGAGAAGCATTTGAAAAGTTATGTTTTTATCAGTTGCTTTATAAAACAAGTCAAAGTGTATCTCTATGATTAATGTATGGATTAGAATTAAACCCCCATTAACTAAATTTCAGTTGTTAGTTTTTTATCTGAATTTTGATAATTTTAATAAATGAATTCATTTAAATATTTAACAAATGCCTTTATATTTTAGACTGCATACTTTTAAGTGTGCTAATATACATTTTTTTAAAAAAAATAAACAAGAAAGAAATGAATTCTTATACCAAGACTTCAAAAAAAGAATGAATGTGTCATATTAATATTGGGTATTCCACCAAGTAAGTACCTGTAGCTGTATTTACTGGTTAAGTCTTCAAAGTTAAGATCTGATTAAGTCTTCAAAGTTGTTTGTGACCCAAAGAACTATTTTAGTATAATACAATGTATATACAGCATCCATTTCCCAAAACAGCTTCTCTGTAAGATTGCTTTTCATTAGATCATGTAATATTGGATTCAGTGATTAAATACAGTGTTTGACAAAAAATACTGGTAAAAATTCTCAGTCTCTTACCTTCTGCCTATCTCTTCATTTTCTCTTGATATTCTTTCCATATTCTTTCTGGAAATGTCATTTGTTCCAACATAAAACAGAAGAAAGAGATAGTGCTCAGTAAATTTCATTACTCAGGTCAATCTTTCTATCACTTCCTGGATCTTGGAATTTGGAAGACAACAGTTCCCTTAATAACAGGTCTGTTCTGCAGATTGCCAACTCTGTTCTTTTTGACAAGTCTGACATACAAAGGGATTTTAAAAGGTTGTAGATAGAAAAGGATATGGGGTGATATGTACATGTGCTATACTTCTTCACCCTCTAATCCAGAGGTGTCCAAACTTGGCAACTTTAACACTTGTGAACTTCAACTCCCAGAATTCCTCAGCCAGCCATGCCCATGCTGGCTGGGGAATTCTGGGACTTGAAGTCCACAAGTCTCAAAGTTGCCAAGTTTGGAGATCTCTGCTCTAATCTATACCTTATTTGTATACTTTGGATATCTTATCAGGGCTTTAGCTATTGAAAATAAATGGTCAGAATATTATCATATTATAATTTCTTAGCAAGCAAATACATTTTATGAGTTTAACAAATTGTGAAGTGAAGCATCATTTGATCAAAACTCTGAATAAGAGAATAAAAATGCTTTCCACTTAGTATGTCAGTAGAGACTAATTCTGTGCTAAAGCCTGTCTTCTAATTTCCCATGAGTATTATGTTATGAAATAGGCTTCTGTTTCTCTGTGATTTTCAGGGTGTTTTCCTAACAGATTAGAATTTATTCTGGTGATATTTTTAGTGTGTTTCATTGGTTTAAAAATCTTCTACCACTACCTCATTTATTTATGTTCCACAATTCTTACCATCACTTTATAGCCTCTTCTCAGAAATGTTGTCTTTGATAGTGAGATATTATTCCATAACTATTAGTTGTTCCTGGACAATTTCAAAGAGAAAAAGTGAGAGACATGTGGTGGTATTTAAATTTTTCTCCAAGCTTAGATTTTTGCTCGTAACTTTACAATTCTGTACTATCCAAGCTTGTTTCTGCAATTGTAGACAAAGATACTGTTTAATAATTTGCAGGTCTGGAACTTAATATCCAAAATTCTAATGAGTTTCCTTGCTGAATCCCTCATGTGGGATCTGAGCTATAATATATATTGGGACTATACCTATCATGAGGAACAGGCACGCCTACTAGTATATCATCCTTGGGAAATTAGTTTGATGTGGTAAATGTCTCCATTTCCGATTTTCCACTTAATTTGTGGTTAGTCATCTGTGTTTGTTTATGACCACTGATGTGTGCTTCTGACTAATAAGGAACGGATGCCACATCTCCAAATAAAAAACTTATGCTCCATTGCAAAATCACCATAAAATGGTCAGTCTCAGCAGCATGCAGCTTTCTGTTTAAGTCGTGCATTTGGCAGTGAAGTTCCCACATGGAAATGCTGATCCCCAGCTATCCATAAAATGGACTGTGCACCATACAGGCAATCTGTAAAATAAGAATGGTCTTTATAAGCAACTATGCTCATGCTTTCCATTAGTTACATGCCTGGTAGTGTATTTTGACTCTAAGCTTTAAAGTTTTAAATATGAAACAGACTACTTTAGAGAAAGACAAGCAAGCTGAGTTGTCCCCCCCAAAAAAAAAAAAAAAAAAACCAGAAGCAAATTCAATGGAAATAAAGCAAATGAAATCTGCTCAGTCTCTGTAAGGTTTGTAACATTTGGAAAATTATTTCATTTGGCTGTATTAAGGATACTTAATTCATGATTATTATAAAACATCTAGTTTTAAAGGGACATAGATTTAAATGTTTACATTGGGAGGCAGGTACTTTCTGAGTAATTAGAATTTTTCAGATAGGGATCAAAGTTGATTGGAAGTGAATTGCTTATGCATAGGCTTGATTTGAGAATTAAGAACTGGTCTCTGTAGTAAACTCATTTTATGTTCTGTATATATATAAGGTTTCTTGATATAAACTCAGCCAAAGTTGATGGTTTATCAGAATTCTCCATATTGTTATGCCATCATTAAGAGTGCCATATAGATCTGCATAACTGTTTTGCAGATTGTGGGGATCATACTGAGGCTTTCTGGCTACTAATGGCAAAAAGTAACCAGTGACCTATAGTGGATTACTGAAAGGAAGAACAGAATGAGGTTAAATGCATTTGTGTATGTCTACACTGAGTGTCCAGCTTGAAACAACTTGACAATATCTTGCAAGGTATTCATTTCAGACTCATCATCATCGTTATGTCCTATGCTAATCACAATTTTCAGTCTACAGCTACACTCTCTGCAGCCTTCCATTTAATGCTGATATTTTTCAGATCTTCTTAAAATGTTTGGTTCCAGGTTTTCTTTGGCCATCCTTTTTTTCTCCAACCATTTGGTGGTATCTAATTGATTGTGGTTTTGCTGGACATTGCTCACTCATGCAGAACAAATTGTCCAGCAAAGTGCATTCTTTGTTCTGTCACTATTTCAGTCTTTGGGAATTACTTCTTGATAAAATTTTCTTGTTTGTGACATGGATGAGAGATACAAAGAATCCTTCTGAAACAATGTTGTTGGAAGATGTTGATTTTATGAATAATTCTTGTTGTAGATTTCCAGGTTTCACTAGTATAGACAGCAGTTGGTATGCCAATGGCATTAAATAATCTGACCTTGGTTGTTGTGTTTATAATAAACATAGTCCATATTGAGTGCATTTGTTGGAAGATAGCAGTTGCTTTACCTATTTGGTATTTCACATCTGCTTCTGTTTCCTCATCTATTTCATGATGCTACCAAAACTAATATCAGTTTTCAGACTACAGGATACTTTATTTTTCCATTGTACAATTCCCTACCACTGTGTTGTCCCACCCTTCCATTCAAAAAAAGCAAAATAGACACACACATAGAACCATGATAAGCTGCTTTAAAATAAAAGTTAGTTTCTTTTTATCATAATTCACTATATACCTCCTTTTTCTCAAGACAAAAAAATAGAGATTATTAATTTGAAAACCATATTTTTTTATTTGTAATTTTTAAAATTCATAATTCATCCCACCTTCTACCTCAAGTGACAGTAAAAATATAAAAAAATTTAAATTGCTCTGCAATGTATCAAATCAGCAACCTTGTCTATGATAAGCAAAAACAATGTTCATCCTGCTGTTTCCACTCTGCTAAGAAAAAGAGAGACATAGAGCCTATTAGAATGTGTGGTAAGCACTGGTTTAGTTGAAGAGTGATCCTTCTATCACAAAGGAGCCATTAAATGCTGAAAATAGTTGTGCCTCAAATACAGAATAGAATACAGAATAATCAAGCTGGAAGGGACCTTGGATGTCTTCTAGTCCAACCCTTTGTCAAGCAGGAGACCCTCTACCATTCTGGACAAAAGACAGACTAATCTCTTCTGAAATCTCCTGTAGTGATGGGGAGCCCACAAATTCTGAAGGCAATCTGTTCAACTGATTAATTGTTTTTTGCTGTCAGGAAAGTTCACCTCATTGCTAGGTTGGATCACTTTCTGAAAAGTTTCCATCCATTATGTCTTGTCTTGCTATCAGGTACTTTAGAGCAGGGGTCCCCAACCACCGGGCCGCGGACCGGTCCCGGTCCGTGGAGCACTCTGTACCGGGCTGCAAAGGAAAAAAAAATGGCGGCTTTCTTCGCCTTCAGTGAGTGCTGCTGGGATCGGGGATCAAGGACACAAATGAGAGAAGGGGAGGGAGGAAGCAACCAAAGCCTGTCCTACTCTCTGGCTCAGCGGCTTTGGCTTCCTCCCGCCTCATTCCTCTCTCAGTCGCTCTCGCTCCTCCACCAGCCCAGGAAGAAACTGCTTCAAAGAAGCCGGGGGGGGGTGGCTTTTCCTGTTGGCGCAGCTCCTCCGAAGCGCCCGTTTCACCCCCACCCCGCCGCCAATCAATCCAGGTTCAATCCAGTGTTCCGTTCTGGCTGCCTGCCTGCCTTCGTTTCTGGTAGTTTCGGAGCAGCTTCGGCTGAGAATAATAACTATTCGCCTCTTTTTCTCAGCCGAAGCTGCTCCGAAACTACCAGAAACCAAGGCAGGCAGGCAGGCAGAACGGAGCACTGGATTGAACCGCTGGGGTGGGGCGGGGCGGGCGGGGGTGAACGGGCGCTTCGGAGAAGCTGCGCTCCGAAACCACCAGAAACGAAGGCAGGCAGGCAGAACGGAGGATTGAACCGTGGGCGGCGGGGTGGGGATGAACGGGCGCTTTGGGGAAGCTGCGCCGACAGGAAAAGCCACCCTGCTGGCTTCTTTGAAGCAGTTTCTTCCTGGGCTGGTGGAGGAGTGAGAGAGCGACTGAGAGAGGAATGAGGCAGACACCTGAGGGATGAGGCTGAGGGAGGGAGGGAGACACCTGAGGGATGGGGCTGATGAAGGCAGGGCCGAGAGGCGAGGCTTCTCAGCCGTCCTGCAGGGACTATCTGTCGCTCAGGGTTGCAATAAGGAGGCATTAGCGTTCCCTGAACTTGGTGGTTTGCTGGCAGACGTTTTATTACCCGACTAGGTAACAACATCAGATGTTACCTAGTCAGATAATGAAACGTCTGCAAGCAAACCACCAAACTCGACACCCCCGTCCTTGAAAAAGTGTTTCTGAGTGAAACTGGTCCCTGGCACAAAAAGGTTGGGGACCACTGCTTTAGAGAATAGGTTGTCCCCCTCTTCTTTGTGACTCCCTCTTAAATATTTGAAAGACCACTATCATTTCACCATTAGTCTTTCTTCTCTTTAGACTAGACATACTCAGTTCCTGCAAACATTCATCATGTGTTTTAATCTTCAGACCCTTATCATCTTTGCTGTTCTTCTCTTTATTCTTTCTAGAGTCTCAATATCATTTGTGTATTGTGGTGGCCAGAACTGGATGCAGCATTCAAAGTGTGGTCTCACCAAGGCAGTATACAGTAGTACATTATAAATAGGCTATTAGAATAAACATAAGATGAAAAATATACATTGGAAGTAAAGAACAAAATCTGAAGTTTTTGAAGACGAGGGAGGGATTAATAGAGGGCAACCGGTTGTCGCCCACCGGTGGCTGGCAGAGCTGGCAGCAAAGTCAGACAGTAGTGAGGAGGTCAAGGAGGAACATGGGCCAGTCCTGGAGGCTGAGGAAGGCTCAGATGAGGGCTCTGTGTCAGAGGCAGAGATGGGGCCAGGGCAGGTTGGCAGTCATCAGCTGTCTTTGGGCCCAGACAGCAGTGAGACGGGGGAGCTTCTGGAACCAGTTCCCAGCCTGCGCATGTGAACTCAGGGTCGACATGGGAGTAAGGCCACAGGTGGACAATGAATGCCCCCTCCCATCAGGATTAATAGAGAAGCAAAAAGAGGGGGGCTTTTGCAGGAAACAACTTGCTAATTTGGTCACCTGTTAATTCCAGCCTTGTGAAGATTTGTCTGTATAACCCAGCCCTTCCCATCAGCACTACATGTGGAATTTTACCAGGCAGCATTCCAGGATTGATAAAGGTCTGAGCTAATTAGTATACCTTTCCAAGCTGCTGGCTGACTGTGAATGAAATTCACATTAATGTAACAAAAGAGGTTTTTGCTGGGACTCAGAATTGACTTAGTGCTTTTGGAGGAGGTCTAATATAGAACACAACCTTATTCATTTTCCTTCCTCCAGAAATGATTGTCTGCTCATTCTAGTGATGTGTAATTGATCTGAATGGATGACAGTGAAGAATATCTTAAAGTCCAAACTCAGTGGAGGAAGTCCCATCAAAGTGATTAACATCTGTGCAATTCCAGTCGTTAGATACACAGCTGGAAGAGTGAACTGGAAGCAAGGCTAAAAGCTGTGGATTGCAAGATGAGAAAAATAATGACAATGAATCATGTTCTTTACCCACCCACTAATGTTGACAGTTGATAGACTCTATTTACCAAGGAGCATAGGTGGCCATGGAATGTTGTAAGAACACAAGACCATTGAAGAGCACCACTTGGATCATTGATGTGTACATTGTGTACACACCTTGTGGACATTGATATGTACAGTGACATCCTGAGTTCTTAGGAAGAACTTGATGTGCATGACCAGCAAACACCAGCTAATGAATTGTCAGCTATGGTTACTCTTTTTTGTGTATATAATAATGTACACTGGTGTGTAGAATCTTTTAATGATATAAAATTAACAGAGTTTCAAACATTCTATTTTCTATGTAATTAATTCTGTCTGATCAAGCTAAGAAAATATTTTATTGTGCTTCTGATATAGGCTTCAAATTTGCCTTTAAAAAGAGTTTTATAGCAGCAGATACATCTTGTCAACTTTAGAACAAAATAACCTTTTTTAAAAAACCAAATCCACCTTCAAATATATGCTAATAAATTAAGCTCCTAACATATTATTCAATTCAGAGTCATAAGGGTGTGATTCTAAATATCTTGGAATGTTTGAAATGGAGAATTAGGACGGTCCCTCTGAAATCTAGGATCTGTACACACTAGCCTTATTTTTGTTAAAGCTTCCATTTTCCAGCAACCCCTGGCTGCCATGATTTTTCTAACTTTCTTCTTTCTGCAAAGCCAGAATTCTGAATTTCTATGCCAGTGTAAGGGTCACCTGACTGTAGTGTTATCAAGATGTAGAACTATAGTCTAGTGGCGGGTGATTGACATGGATACCCAGTAAAAAAGACCAAATTAGTCAATCTATAGTGGCAGCACACCTCCATGCTAGCTAATTATTTATACAGTTACTTGTACAATGCACTGCAGAACTGTTTCTTTTTTTTTTTTTTTTTTAGTATTCTACAAAGCCTGGCTTTCTGCAATATTGGAAGGAACGCATAACAATATAACTTTTGCAGATTAAGCCTGCCCCTGTGACCTGGAGAAGTTGAAACTGTCACTAACATGCTTCTTCAGTTCCACAGACCTGAGAATGATCTCATTTCTTTTTACTGTTGGACTAGAACCAGAACGTTTAAAGGAGAGTAACCAACCTTCTTTGTCATTATATTGTAGGGGAAAACATTGTTTACTATAGGGGAAAAATCCCCTAACTTTAGGATTACACAAACATAATTTTTATGCATTCTATTTTCTTTGGCATTTTATGTCTTTTATTATTTTATACATACATACATAGCCTCATGCAACTCAGTGTATATTTCAATAATTTATGAATCCAGTTGTTTTATAGTATAGTAAGTAAGATATATATATATATATATATATATATATATATATATATATATATATATATATATATATATATATATATATACACATACATACATACATATATTCTTAAGTTTTCGTGGGTACTTACATGTATGGTATTCGGCTTTGTTCGGGTATTTTCCCACGTCATTATAGTTGTGCTTTTAAAGTTGTAGCAACGTTTCGGAAGAATCTCATCTGCCATCATCAGGCTTCTGTATTGTGTTCGTCTGTGAGTCAGACTATATATATATATATATATATATATATATATATATATATATATATATATATATATACACACACCATATAGAATATATACCCACAATAAAAACTTAAGAAAAACACACACACACACACACACACACACACACACACATATTATTCATGTTTATTTCATCTTTATTTATTCATGAATAAAAGAGATGACACCTCCCGCTTACCAGCCATTTGGAAACCCGCCCTCATGAACAGGCAGTACCTAACATGATGAATGACACCAGACCCACACCCCACGAGGGCCACACAAGATGCCACCACCACACTTCCACGTAAAAAGCAGACTCACACCCACACAGAAGATGAGACACGACCACAGACCAGAAGCCGCACTGCAGCTGCATCACTACCCACTTCAAACCCCTCTGAGCCATACATGAAGCGAACTGACCCCACCATGAAGATGCAGCACGACCACGAACGCGAAGCCAAACAGCAAGATCACAGCTCACCAGCTCAAATCCCCCAGTAACTAAGACCAACCTGAGCACAACCAAGCCCCCACCTGAACAGAACACACCTCCAGCCAATCAGAACATGGCCAACCCCCAACCAATCAGAACACAGCCAAACCCCAACCAATGAGAACACACCCCACCCAATCAGAACACAGCCAAGCCCACACCCAATCAAGTCACACCCCACTAGCAGTTAAAAGGAAGAAGTAGCTGCAAGCTCACATCACTCTGAGAAGCACAGAGCTGAAGACAGAAGCCTGAAGATGATGAATGAGACTTCATCGAAACGTTGCCTAGATACTTCCAATCTTACGTGGGAGAAAACCCGAATAACCAAAGATACACACACACACACACACACACACACACACACACATATATATATATATATATATATCTTTGGTTATTCGGGTTTTCCCCCGCGTAAGATTGGAAGTATCTAGGGAACATTTCGATGAAGTCTCACCAGAACTATCGCCAAAACCGAACACTTCAACAACAGAATAATCAGAGAAGCCATAGAGATAGAAAAACGCCCACACAGCATGAATAAAAGAGATGACACCTCCCGCTTACCAGCCATTTGGAAACCTGCCCTCATGAACAGACGAGTACCTAATAGGAAAATACCCGAACACTGTCACCTGTCATTGCAAACCTGTTCATGGAAGAATTCGAATCCAGAGCCCTGGCCAATGCCATCCTCAAACCCAAACTATGGTTAAGCTACATCGATGACACATTCGTGATTTGGCCCCATGGACAAGAAAACCTAAACAATTTCCTAACACACCTAAACAGCGCACACCCCAAAATCAAGTTCACCATGGAAACAGAAACAAACAAACAACTACCATTCCTAGATGTACTAATCTACAAAAAAACAGATGGCACACTAGGACACACCATATACCAGAAGAAAACACACACCAACCGCTACCTCAACGCCCAATCCCACCACCACCCAGCACAGATAAACTCCGTGGCTAAAACACTAATTACCAGAACCAAACGCCTGGCAGACAAGACACACATTAAGACTGAACTATGCACCCTGACTAAAATATTGACAGCCAACGGCTTCCACAAAAGCAAAATCACCAACTTGATCCACAAAAACACACTGAGACTTAATAGAGACCCAGAAGATGAACAGACCCATGGAACAGCTGTCCTGCCCTACATAAGAGGCACTACAGACAAAATTAGTAAGATACTATACAGACACCACCTCAAGACTGCCTTCAAAAGGTCTTCCGGTTTGTCGGCTTCGCGAGCGGCAGGGAAGCTGCGCGATCCCTGCCGCGCTAGCCGTTTTGGGGCTCCACCCAGCCGGGTATCGAGCTAGGCCACCCTGCAGGGGCAGCTGAAGGTAGGGGGGATCCGGAGAAGGGTTTGGGGTGCTGCAGACTCCTCCCTGGCCGGCA
Organism: Notechis scutatus; assembly: GCF_049901735.1. Classification (NCBI taxonomy): domain Eukaryota; kingdom Metazoa; phylum Chordata; class Lepidosauria; order Squamata; family Elapidae; genus Notechis; species Notechis scutatus. The sequence goes on along the minus strand of NC_142010.1, from coordinate 228,267,897 downwards.
GAACTCCCTTTTCCCAGGATGGTGCAGCGGCGGTCTGTAATGGCCGCCACAAAGAAGCTGGCAGCCGGGTAAGAATGCGCAGGAGGAAGTGGAGAAAGTGATTGAGAGGAGAAAGTTTTTCTTGGCTCCTAGGACTCTAAGACATATCTAATAAAATTCCTGAAAAGTATGACTTTCTGAATAATACCTGCCAGAAGAAGAAAAAAGCGGCTGTTTGAAGGTGCTGAAAGGATAGCTTTCCCTCTTTTCCTACGGAATAAATAACTGGATATTAAGAAACCTATTTCTTTTAGGTGAAAATTGGTTTTAAGCGATGAGTGGGAAGAGAGAGGATTAAAAAGAAAACATTTGTATGCTAAGACTTTGTTGGAGCAGATGCCTTAAGGATTTGAAGACTAGAATATATTGCAATAAGATTTTAAACAGATTTGGACTTTCTTTCTCTTGGATTGATATTACCCCAGAAGGAGAAAGTGAGAACTCTGCCTTGGTTTGGACTGACTGATAACTTTGGGACTGTTTTATTTTTTTATTTTCTTTGAATATTCTGGTTGTTGTAAGAAGAAAGAAGGGGAAAAGAAAAGAAAAGATTTATAATGGCTCTTTCTGTTGAGGAACTAAGAAAAGAATATGAACAAGCAAAAAAAAATGGTAAAGATGGTGTGGAAGAAGCTTTCCTTTTCTTAGAAATGGCGCTTATTAATTATCAACAAACATTACAACAGATGAAGACAGTAGAGGAACAAGAAAGAAAGAAAGGAGCCATTTTTAATGAATCTCAGAACTTGATCCAGAAAGAAGGAAGAGAGAAAGAAAAGAAAAGAAGAGAAAAGAAGAAAATTAAAGGACTTAAGGACTTAAGATCTAAAAAACATTTAAGAAAGGGAAAAATAAGGTGCAAAACCAATATGATGATAGTAAACAAAAGGGAAAAGGAATACGACAGAGAAGGGAAGCTGGCAAGGCAGAGGCTAGAAGAAGGGGGTAGAAAGGTTTGTTGGGAGAAGAAAGAAAGGGAAAAGGTGGAGAAAAGCTACAATGTTTTGAAATTAAATGAAAAAAAGAAATTTTTTTTGGATAATGGATAAAGTATAATTTTTTTTTTTTTTTAAAAAAAGATTTTGCAAGGTACATAAGATGAGATGGTAGTATTGTAATGATTTAAGAGTTGATAAGAGATTAAAATGTTAAAATGTTTAAAAATGATTGGCTTTAAAACTTAATAATAGGGGAGGTTTAGAATATTGTTTTAATTAAAGAGTTTAATAAGACTATGGTACTGATGTTATTATAAAATTTTTATTATAGTATCTTTTTTTAATATTTGGATTTATTGTCTAATTATGTACTTAATTATGTTGGATGTATTAGTTAGATAGAATGTACCAAGCAAAATCGGATTGGGTATTAGATATTATTTTAAAGATTAATTTGATTAACTTAGGGGAGATAGAAAGGCATCATACTTTGATTAATGATTTCAGGAGAAACTTATTTTCTTTTTTTTTTTATAAGGAATGAGACAAAGGGATGATAAAAATGGACAAAAGATATAAATATAATGATTCAAATTAAGATGATTAATTAAGATAGAAGTAAGAAGTGTGAAATATGTGGGGAAGTTAATATAGAAGGCTTAGAATGGTAAATAAAATAAGTAATGATATGTAAGATGAGCATGAATATAATTGAAGTCCATGAAGAGAGAGACACCTGGGTCCAAGTTACTTTCAAAAAGATTTTTTTTATGTTTTGTGTGTTGTGTGTATATGTCTTTTTGGGGGAGAATTAGTTAAAAATTGTAGAAATATAGATTGAGAATAATGGTAACTAAGTCAGAAAGAAACAGATGAAATAATAATAATGATATTGAATAAGAGTAAAGAGAAGTAAAGAGAAATTGAATAAGAGGTTTTGGTATGTTGTATGGAAATGGTTTAAAACAGAATTATAATTTATCTGACTTGTTAAATTGACAATGAAAAAAGGTTTAAACATGTAATGAATAATGATAATTTGTGTGTTTTAAAAATTAATAAAACTTGTTTTAAAAAAAAAAAAAAGACTGCCTTCAAAACAGACAGAAAAATAGCAGCCATCCTCAGAAACCCCAAAGACAAAATTGACCTGGAAAACCAAGGCATATACGAAGTCCCCTGTGCATCATGCCCGGCCACATACATTGGACAGACCAATAGAAGAATAAGCACCTGCCTGGATGAACACAAAAATGCAGTCAAAAAGCTGGAACACACTTCCTCACTAGTCCAACACATGGAAGCCACAGGTCATAGCATCAACTTCAATGGCACCAAAACCCTAGCCACTATAGAAAACCCTAATCACAGAATCATCAGAGAAGCCATAGAGATTGAAAAAAGACCAGAAAGCATGAATAGAAGAGATGATTCCACCAGGCTGTCAATCATTTGGAAGCCTGCACTCACAAACAAAAAAATCTCCACACCACAAGCCAGGCAAACACCTGGGCACAAACAGATCCCCCCTGATACTTCCAGCTCAAACACATCCCAACCAGGCACCCAGATGAAACCCAGCTTCCTAACTAATGATAGCTGTCCATTTACCCGAAGCCAAGCTGCACTAAAGGCCTCCAATAAAGCAACACAATGCTGCCAGCCAATCAAGATACAAAAAGAGCCAAAAAACAGACAGAAGATATTAGAGACACCAATCAAGCAGAACACAGCAAACTCCGAGACCAATAAACACAGACCAAGACTCCCAACCAATCAGGATGAAGAAAAAAACCATTCTGGCACAGCAATAGGCTGCCCCAAATTTAAATCTGAAACCACTGTAAAAGTCTGACTCACAGACGGACACAATACAGAAGCCTGATGATGGCAGATGAGATTCTGCTGAAACATTGCTACAACTTTAAAAGCACCACTACTATGACGTGGGAAAATACCCGAACAAAGCTGAAGGCTATATATATATATATATATATATATATATATATATATATATATATATATATATATATATATATATATATATATATATATATATATATATATGATACAACAGCAATAAGTCTCACAAGGTCATCACACAACCCATTACCCAAGCCGTTACTACACAGGAGGCTAATGGAACAGAGATCAAAACACAAACGACCCAGGAGATTACAACACAGGACCCAGGATACCACAACAAAAGAACTCGCAAGCCCATCACACAACCCATTACCCAAGCCATTAAAACATGAGAGGCTAATGGAAAAAAGATCACTACAAGGAGATTACAGCACAAGATCCAGGATATCTCCACAACAAAACTCACAAGGCCATCACACAGCATGTTATACCAACATCAACTCCAACAACCAGTCAAGAGGCAGCAGTGCAGCACACCAGCCCCCACCACCAGTATTTAAAGAGAAATGGCAGCTCCGATCACACACTGCTTGCACTGGCACGAAGCCGAAAGCACCAGCCTGAGGGATGGCGAGTGGGACCTCGCCGAAACGTCGCCAAGATACTCTTAATCTTACATGGGAAAAGACCCGAACACACCTAGACCTACATACCTGTACCCATGAAAATCTACGAATCTACGAATATATATATATGTGTGTGTGTGTGTGTGTGTGTGTGTGTGTGTGTGTGTGTATATATATATATATATATATATATATATATATATATATATATATATATATATATATATATATATATATATATATTCAGCTTTGTTGGGTATTTTCCCATGTCATTGTAGTTGTGCTTTTAAAGTTGTAGCAGCGTTTCGGCAGAATCTCATCTGCCATCATCAGGCTTCTGTATAGTGTTTATCTGATGAACACTATACAGAAGCCTGATGATGGCAGATGAGATTCTGCCAAACGCTGCTACAACTTTAAAAGCACAACTACAATGACGTGGGAAAATACCCGAACAAAGCTGAATACCATACATGTAAGTACCTGCGAAAACTTAAGAAAACATATATATATATATGTTGTGGCCCCGATTCCTGAGCCTATGCTGTCAGAGGAAGAGGACCTGGAAGATGAGGAGGAGGAACTGGGAATGCCTTCCTCCCCAGGACCTTCCTCTCTGGCAATGCCTTCCTCCCCAGGACCTTCCTCCCTGATAATGCCTCAGGTTCCATCAGACAACCGACAGGAACAGCCTGAGATTAATCAGGAGGAAGGCATATCGGAGCAGCCCCTGACAGGGAGTCAAGAGGAAGAATGTTGGCTTGATCCTAAGCAGCGTCGTAGGGAGAAACGTGAGCAGCAACGTAGGAGGCGTGGGAGGGTCAGAGAGTGAATTGAGTCATTGAGCCACACCCCACAGGGGATAAAAGTGGGTGTGTTTTCTCCTGAAACTTTGTACGGGACAAAGTTTAACCTTACTTCAGATTTTCTTTGTGGACTGCCTTGTGATTTTCTGTGAGTAAAATTTTATTTACTATCAGTTCGGATTTGGCAGGCAGGACGTGTTGGAATGCCAAGAATATTATCAGTTCCAAAGAATTAACTCTGTGAAGTCTGAGCCAGCTTGCCTGCCTATGTTTGTGTGAGTTTGTATTCTTTCATTTTTTGGGAAAGAGGAAAGGCAAGACTTCTTTTTTGATTGAGTTCTTATGTTCTTTAATGTGTGCACTTATTCTTCTGTTAGCTTGTCCGATGTATGTGGTGGGGCAGGCGGTGCAAGGGATTTCGTATACTCCTTGGTTTTCTAACTCGATTTTGTCTTTAGGGTTTCTTAGGATGGTGGATATTTTTCTGTTTGTGCAGAATGCTGTTTTAATGTTGTGTTTTTGGAGGATCTTGCTGATTTTGTCTGTAGTGCCTTTTATATATGGGAGGAGGGCTTTGCCATTCTCTTGTTCCCTGTCTTACATCGGACAAACTAACAGAAGAATAAGTGCACGCATTGAAGAACATAAGAACTCAATCAAAAAAGAAGAACCGACATCTTCCCTGGTCCAACACCTCAAAGCCACAGGACATGAGATTGACTTTAAAAATACCAGAACTATCGCCAAAACCGAACACTTCAACAACAGAATAATCAGAGAAGCCATAGAGATAGAAAAACAACCACACAGCATGAATAAACGAGATGACACCTCCCGCCTACCAGCCATTTGGAAACCCACCGTCATGAACAGATGAGTACCTAACATGAAGAATGACACCAGACCCACACCCACGAGGGCCACACAAGATGCTACCACCACACTGCCATGTAGAAAGCAGACTCACACCCACACAGAAGATGAGACACGACCACAGACCAGAAGCCGCACTGCAGCTGCATCACTACCCACTTCAAACCCATCTGAGCCATACATGAAGCGAACTGACACCCACCAGGAAGATGTGGCACGACCACGAACTCAAAGCCAAACAGCAAGATCCCAGCTCACCAGCTCAAATCCCCAGCAGCTGGGACTAGCCTGAGCACAACCAAGCCCCCACCTGAACAGAACACACCTCCAGCCAATCAGAACATGGCCAGCCCCCAACCAATCAGAACACAGCCAAGCCTCCAACCAATGAGAACACACCCCCACCCAATCGGAACGCAGCCAAGCCCCCACCCAGTCAAGTCACACCCCCACTGGCAGTTAGAAGGAAGAAGCAGCTGAAAGCTCACATCACTCTGAGAAGCACAGAGCCGAAGAAGCAAGCCTGAAGATGATGAATGAGACTTAATCGAAACGTTGCCTAGATACTTTGAATCTTACGCGGAGAAACCCGAGAAAACCCGAAACCAATATATATATATAATAACCAAAGATCCACATACAAATGAACACCAGCCGATGATGACAGATATGAGAACCTCAGAAAACATATATGTGTATGTGTGTGTGTGTGTGTGTGTGTGTGTGTGTGTGTGTGTGTTTTACTTAATTCTTAATTCTATTAATCTTCTAGAAAATTTGATAATTTTTAACAATGGTGCCAAATGTTGGTCAGTGATTGTAATGAAAACACTACAAAATCCAGATCTTGTGGGAAATAATGGATTTGCCACATATTACTGAAATATATTATGTATCTATACACAATTATGTAGGTAGTGTAGATAAAATATCAGCAGTCATAACTTGTATATGGTGACAAGCTCAGCAAAAATCAGTCAGCTTTATTTCTTTTATTATATCTGACTACAAGACAATGTATGTGATTGTTTCCTGTATCTTTGGTGCTAGTCCAAAATACAAACCACTATATTAGACTGGTTTGCTGAGGGACCTTAGAGAAGTCACTTTCAACTTCAGCTTCCATTTTTTATAAACTTAGGACATTTTAAAGAAGGTGGTGACTAACTGAGTTGCAACTCAACTTATAACAATAGAGTATGATTGATTTAACATATTCTAATGTTACCTTCTTCTAAAAAGTAATGGAGTGCTATCAAAATCATCTTGGATTTTCAGTGTGAGGAACTATTAGCAAAGAAATGGCCCAATGAACTTAATATGCTTATACATCTAGTGCATGTGTATTGTTGGATTATGACCAATGTGTTTTCAGAGGTGTGTGTGTGTATATTCTGAGATTTCTATTCTTGGTTTTGTATGAATCTATTAAATATGTTTATACTGACATTGCAATTTCAATGAGAGTTTTATGAAAGCTGGCAGCCATTTTCCTACTTCATTTTCCTTCAAATCACATGTAAGCAAATAATTATATTCTGAACAAATTATTTACCCATAAAAAAGTGGTAAAGAGTGAACAAACTTAGAAAAAACAAAAATTATATATTTTTGAATAATTAAAGGACTACGTGAGAATTAATATATTAAGCAACAGAAATTTAGTCAAGTGACACAATGTTTGGAATAAACTGAATCCCTTTTTCAGGATTAACTGCAAAAGGAAAGAAAATAATTCAAATCAGATTATTTTTAATTAAGATACACTACTCAAAAAAATAAAGGGAACACAAAAAATAAGACATCCTAGATCTGAATGAATGAAATATTCTTATTAAATATGTTGTTCATTACATAGTTGAATGTGCTGACAACAAAATCATACAAAAATTATCAATGGAAATCAAATTTAGCAACCCATGGAGGTCTGGATTTGGAGTTACACTCAAAATTAAAGTGGAAAAGAACACTACAGGCTGATCCAACTTTGATGTAATGTCCTTAAAACAAGTCAAAATGAGGCTCAGTAGTGTCTGTGGCCTCCACGTGCCTGCATGACCTCCCTACAATGCCTGGGCATGCTCCTGATGAGGTGGCAGATGGTCTCCTGAGGGATCTCCTCCCGCACCTGGACTAAAGCATCCCCTAATTCCTGGACAGTCTGTGGTGCAACATGGCGATGGTGGATGGAGTGAGACATGATGTCCCAGATGTGCTCAATTGGATTCAGGTCTGGGGAATGGGCGGGCCAGTCCATAGCATCAATGCCTTTGTCTTGCAGGAACTGCTGATACACTCCAGCCACATGAGGTCTGGCACTGTCTTGCATTAGGAAGAACCCAGGGCCAACCACACCAGCATATGGTCTCACAAGGGGTCTGAGGGTCTCATCTCGGTACCTAATGGCAGTCAGGCTACCCCTGGCGAGCACATGGAGGGTTGTGCGCCCCCCTAAAGAAATGCCACCCCACACCATTACTGACCTACTGCCAAACCGGTCATGCTGGAGGAGGTTGCAGGCAGCAGAACGTTCTCCACGGCGTCTCCAGACCCTGTCACGTCTGTCACATGTGCTCAGTGTAAACCTGCTTTCATCTGTGAAGAGCACAGGGCGCCAGTGGCGAATTTGCCAATCTTGGTGTTCTCTGGCAAATGCCAAACGTCCTGCATGGTATTGGGCTGTAAGCACAAACCCCACCTGTGGACGTCGGGCCCTCATACCACCCTCATTGAGTCTGTTTCTGACTGTTTGAGCAGCCACATGCACATTTATGGCCCTCTGGAGGTCATTTTGCAGGGCTCTGGCAGTGGTCCTCCTGTCCCTCCTTGCACAAAGGCAGAGGTAGTGGTCCTGATGCTGGGTTGTTGCCCTCCTATGGCCTCCTCCATGTCTCCTGATGTACTGGCCTGTCTCCTGGTAGCGCCTCTATACTCTGGACACTACGCTGACAGACACAGCAAACCTTCTTGTCACAGCTCACATTGATGTGCCATCCTGGATGAGCTGCACTACCTGAGCCACTTGTGTGGGTTGTAGACTTCGTCTCATGCTACCACTAGAGTGAAAGCACCTCCAGCATTCAGAAGTGACCAAACCATCAGCCAGAAAGCATAGGAACTGAGAAGTGGTCTATGGTCACCACCTGCAGAACCACTCCTTTATTGGGGATGTCTTGCTAACTGCCTATGCTTTCCACCTGTTGTCTATTCCATTTGCACAACAGCATGTGAAATTGATTGTCAATCAGTGTTGCTACCTAAGTGGACAGTTTGATTTCACAGAAGTGTGATTGACTTGGAGTTACACTGTGTTGTTTAAGTGTTCCCTTTATTTTTTTGACCAGTGTATTTTACTTTAGGCTGAGACTACAAAATGGAAAAAGTTCTAAAAATCCTGATATGACAAAGTTCAAAAAATGTAACAAGAAAATCACATACTATCTTATGCCTCGCACTTTAAACCTATACTGTTCAATACTAATGTATGCAGAAGTATTTTTATTTATTTATATTGAACCTTTATTATTTTTACAAATAACTAAAGGCAGCTAACATATCCAATACACTTTCCTCCTCATATTTTTCCCACAACAACAATCCTGTTAGATGAGTTGGGCTGAAAGAGAGTCACTGACCCAAGGTCACCCAACTGGTTTTCATGGCTGAGGCGGGACTATAACTCATCACCTTCCACTTTCTAACCTAGTGCTTAACCACTAGACCAAACTGGCTTTCCTTTAGTGTTAATTATTTCACAGCCATAGCATATTATTAAAGGTGGCTATTTGTGCTTTGGTCATCTTTGAAGGACTGTTGCAAGTTCTTCACTTGGATGAAGAGAAGATGAAGAATACTTGAGTATTTTACTAGTAAAATTCAACTTTTTCTATTTTGCAAGGCATGTTCCATATCACTAACATTTTCATAGGCTCACCTATGCACACATAATATTTCATAGGCTCACCTATGCACACATAATATTTAGAATTCATATTTGAACACTTTACTTTTTGTCACAGACTTTCAAATTCTCAAGCAGGATCATCTTGCCACAGAAATAACCTGTGGGAACCATATTATATGCCAATGTTAGCAGAGCCAAAATCCATAAGCAGGGCCAGTCAACAATGCAATATAATTTCTATGTCTTCCTTCCTTCCTTCCTTCCTTCCTTCCTTCCTTCCTTCCTTCCTTCCTTCCTTCCTTCCTTCCTTCCTTCCTTCCCTTCCCTTCCCTTCCCTTCCCTTTCCGGCAAGTAACAAATGGCTTTTGAAATGAGGATGAAATCTGCAAGTCCATCTTATCCTTAAGCATACCATATGATATTTCATTGAAAGAGGATTTGAAGCCTTCTTTACTGCCTTATAGAATATTCCGTATAAGGTAAGCAAATATGTGGATTTTTTTCAGTGTAGTTGCATCTTGTATTAGTGATTGGGAAAGTGTTATTTCTGCAAACACAATAATGAACTCAAGAGCTGCTATGCTCATGAGAATAGCTTGCTTGCCATGCCAGAACACTCATTACTTTTTCACAAAAAACCCTTGCATTAAAATATCCATGGAGAAATTATGTGGAGACATATATCAATCAGGTTTTACAGCATCTAGCATAGACAATTGCTCCAATAATGAAATCAGAACTGGAAAGTTGGGGGTCCCTTCTGCCTTCTGTTTCAGATTGATACTTGTTGGTACCTTCTTTGTCCATGATATTGTCTCCGTTTTCTTTCTGGTTTTGCAACTGTGGCTGTTACAAAATCCTTCAAGAGAGCAAATATGTTCCCAGGGATGACCAATTGCTGACTTCTACTTTAGAGTCCCAGTTTCATAATTATATGTTTACATAAGGAGGACTTGTGGGTAATTACTTCTGTGCTATTAAGAGTCATATATACATTGAATATAGCTAGCCCAGGGTGTTTAGGCAATTTAGATTCAGATAATAGGCACTGTACTCCATTGCAAACTATTTCTTCTTATATTGGTCATGGATTATATGCATGCTATTAAGTTGGCCTTTTATTAAGCCTCTGATCCATTATGCAGCTCCACATAAGCATATTTTCAGAGCTTTCACTGCCCTGTCACGATCGGGCAAGAGTGCTTATTCATAAAGAACTGTATCTTCAGTCTCTAGTCATTAGTAAGGATGGGTCATAAATCATGCCCTGCATCTGTAACCTAGTTATAGTTCTGACAGCAAAGAGTTCCTGAAATCATGGTTTTATATTAAAAAGCTTTAAAACTCATTAGGTTTTGATAATTACACTAATATCTTAAAGCATGCAAAATCACTTCTGTGAGAGATTAGGCTTAGAACATTTGGAATAGTTTTGTCTCAGCTTCACAGGAACTTAAGGAAAGAGATCAAGAAATGTTTCCCCTAGATCACAGTTGGCACCTTGAGTGAAAATGGTGGACTGAAAGGCAACCTCAGAGCTAAAACTATCAGAGAGGGAGAAACCAAATAATTATTTTCTTCAGTATAGTGCAAAGGACACTACACATACAGTGATCACAGCATAGAACTTCTTGATGAATTCACATAAAATCAGTTTACCTGCAAGGAAGATTTTGCTCAAGATAACATTGAAGAAGAATCACACACAGCCCCTTTTCAAATATCTCTTTAGACAAAAATCATTTAAAATTTTTGATCATCTTATTTTGGGATCATTGTAAACAATGACATGTTCTATTTCTGTTTTCAGACCTTTATACTTTGTGATTTTCTCTAGTTATTCCTCTTCTGTTTAGCTGTCTTCAGATACTGTCATGTGCACTAGCCAGACTTTTTTTTTCTTTTTTATCAAAATTGTTAAGTCTGGAGTGTTTTGTGGTAGGTTTATGTCTTTTGTATTCTAAAATCCCAGGGTACTTTAACTTCTAATGCACCATTCTTGCTACTTTATCATGCCATTGTTTGTAGTCAATCTGTGTAATCTCTTTGTAGCAGCTAACAAGGTGGTCCACTTTGTTCAGCTTTGTTACAGAGATATCATTTACTGTTTTATCAGTTTTGGCTTTATGTGCATTTTTTCTTAAGATTTGGTCTTGTTCAGTCAGAATTAGCTTATTTGTCTGTTGTTGTTTTTTTACTTCCTTGCTCTTAGCCATTGCCAGGTCTTGTTGTTGTTTTGCCCCCAACTCTCTGTGTATACTAGCCTGGGATATGATACAGTGATGGAATTATTGGGGACATAAGCTGAACTTGACCCCAAAAAAGATAATTAATGACTACTCACTATACATTAAATCCCTATATTGATATGTATGGATTTATGTTTGCCCTGCAGAAATGGTGGCAAAGGTTTACTACTGAAGAAGAAAAGCTTACATTAACTGATTATGTATAAAATAGCCAAGAATGATCATTGATGCAAGTTAAAAAATAGAATTTACAGAATATATTGACAATAAAACATGAATATTGAAATAATATAATAAAAACATGAACAAAATGCTGGCAAGACAAAGCAGTATGTGGTCAGTTTCTATACAACAGTGGTTCTCAACATGTGGTCCACGGTCTGAGAAGGCTTGAAGAAATGTTATGATTTAAATCTTGAGTTAAGCCTTGGGATCCTTGGTCATAGTCTGTGGCCACAAAACATGTTTTAAGGGGTCTGTGGTGAAGAAAATGTTGAGAACCACTGCTCTACTAGATTCAATGAGATGAGGATAAAGATAAAATCTGGCAATGGTTTACAACTGAAACAGTTTAAAAAAATAAACTGAAGGCTTAATTTTGGCTGCTCACAAGCAAGGTGTTTGTACTAATGCAATAAAGCCTAAATTAACATATCATCAAATGATTCAGATTGTGTGAAGAAGCAGAAGAAACAGTAGATCATATATTATACATTAGATCATAGAAGAAGATTGCACAAACTGATTATAATTAGCAGGTTAAAATATTGTGGGATTTTCAAATACAAACTGATAAAATCTTGGCTCAGAACACACAAGATTCAACTCTGGTCCAAAGAAGAAAGTGTGGATATTTGATGTGGCATTACCAGGGGTTAGCAGAATAGAAGTTAAAAAATTGGAGCTGATAAACTATTAAGATCTGAAAACTGAAGTTGAAAGATTGTAGCATAAACTAATCATGGTGGTCACAGTTCTTATTGGCACACTGGGTATGGATGCCATACCAAAAGAACTTGGATGGCACTTTGCAAATCTTTGGGACTAAATTATAAATTAACTATGTCTACAGCATACAGGGAAAATTTATATAAAATGTTTTATAGGTGGCATCTTCCTCCTGCTAGACTAGCAAAAATGTTCAACCTAAGCCCAAGCTGTTAGAAATGTAAAAAAGAAAAAGGTACATATTTTCATATATAGTGGACCTGCCCAGAGGTCAAGAAATATTGGAATATAATTTAATTATGGCTAGAAGAAATAATAAAACAAAAAATTGAACCCAAATCAGAACTATTTCTATTAGGCATAATAACAGAAAAATATAATAAAAAAGATAAATACATTATGCTACATATCTTAACAGCTGCTAGGATTTCCTATGCACAATTTTGGAAGCAGGAAAATGTACCATCAGAAAATGTTGTTATAAACAAAATTTTAGACTGTGCAGAGATGGACAGACTAACAATGAAATTAAGAGACAAAGAAGAGTCAATATATTACAATGTCTGGGATGCCTGATAAGAATGGTTTCAGAATAAAAAGAAATCAAAATAATTAAGTAAAGAATAAGAAACTATGTAAATACTTATACCTACATTCATATCTATCTATATTTATTTATATATTAAGTTGAAATTGTATAATGAAAGAAATGTGTATATAGAAAGATGATAAGGAAATGTAAAAGATGTCTTGATGTTGACATAATGATGTATAAAGTTTTATTTTATGTTTATAAATTTTGAAAACTAAATAAAATTTAATTTAAAAAAAAAGAAAAAGAAAATCTGTGTTGACAAAATTTCCATCTGTCAATTATAAAAGGCCACACCACTTGCAGACTCACATATGGTACATAAATACATTATGGATTTGATGTAGTGGTTAAGGTGCTTGTCTTGAAACGGGGAGATTGTGAGTTCTAATCCCACTTTAGGCACGAAAACCCTTTTGACCAGTCACTTTCTTTCAGATTGTTTTCTAACAATTATTTGTGGGAAGACCCATTTCCAGTCCTTTATCTTGATGTTTATGAATTCTTGTTTGATGCATTTTTAGTTGTATTACTGTCACTGTGACTTTCCTAGGTCTTCTAAAGGCTTAAGAAGTCTTAACCTTTCTATAATGATATATACTCCAACATTTTATTTTCTAGTACTTCTGAAAATTCAGTGCATCTCCGACTGACCCACCAAAACTATAAATGCTGTTTAAAGAACTAGTTTCAGTTGTCCAGAGCAATTCAAAATGTCCATAGCCCATTTATTTTAATATTGGAAAAGCAAAGTTGGATTTTCCCCCCTTTCTTTTCTGGAAAGAGATTCTACTGTAATTGACTGGGATCACATGGTGTTATCTATTTTCTAATAAATCTTCAACTTCACCCTTATTCATCAATATATATAAAATAAAATAGCAATTTTTCCTGATATTTTAGGAAACCAGCAATCTTTTAAATGTGATTGTTATAAGGTTCAGTGTTATGTAGTAAAGGAAGAGAAAAGCAGAAGTTAGATTTGTTTTCAAAGCTATTGCTATGAACATAGGTATCCATGAAATTTATTTAGTTTCTTGTGCAAAAAGCATAACTATATAGCTACCTTCCAGATAAACATTCCCTTCTATATTCCCTGATTATTAAATACAGAATCTCTAGCAGTATGTTGTTTTCAATACTTCATCTTAAAATATTTATTGAGAAGAATATTTCTTAATCGCAACTATTGGAAAATATTGCATTTTTTCTGTCAAAAAATATTTTTGATCTGGAAGTATTGAGGAAAGGAGAGGAGAGGAGAGGAGAGGAGAGGAGTGGAGAGGAAAGGAAAGGAAAGGAAAGGAAAGGAAAGGAAAGGAAAGGAAAGGAAAGGAAAGGAAAGGAAAGGAAAGGAAAGGAAAGGTGTGACAAACTTATTCCAATAGTAGTAGCAAACTATCCTCCATGAGCATCAGAGAAACATGAATAGCTTATTTTGCAGCATTTGGAAAGTTGGTACACTGAAAATCAACCATCTCCCCAGTTTGACAGAAAAGATAAAACATCACAGCAGTCAAGAGGCTCTTCAGAGACACAGCCCAATCCCAAATTTGTGAACATTTTCATGAGATTCATTTCTAAGGGTAGAATCCATTTTGATTCCTTCACAGAATCATCTATTATTCAAATACATGTGACAAAACTTGAGGGTTGCCAGTTGAGCAGCTGGAGCAAACTCTCCTTTTTGCCACTGAGCATGTGGATTTGTTGAAGGTATTTCACCTGACAAGCCCTGTTGAAAGTACCCCTACGTCTTCTGACAAGCATCCATCAACATGCAATATTTATTCTTCTGTTTTAGTTTCACTGCAAGTAATTGGCAGCTCTTCAGCAAGGAGCAGGTTTCCTGCTGAGACAGCACCACCTGTACAGCTTTATGAGCCCAGAATGAACATTCTGAAACAAGAGTTTTCATAAGGGTATAAAGTGGATAAAATGAACAAAGTGCACTTGCTAAAATGAAGGGAAACAGAATTCTTTCATATAACCTTCTACCCCAGCTTTTATCACTGCATGTATATGTTCTATTTTGCTTCACTTTCCTTTACAAAATCTTTCTCCCACCCTCTCTAAAAAAGCTTCCCCCATAATATGAAACCATACACAAGCAAGCTGCTTTTTCACAACCCAGCAGTGATATTTTTGGCATTGGTTTTTAAATATATAACAGGAGACAAAGAAAAGAATTCTTTAAAAAGTTGAACCCATTCCCCTTTCCTTTAAGCTTTTCCTGATAGCTCATTTTACATGTTTTGGACATGATGTGCTCTCATCAACCCAGCTGGCAATCCAAAGCAGATTGTTAGATGGGATGAGAGGTTTCACATTTCAAAGGCATGTGGTGGACTACACGCTTAAGAAGATTGTTCATGTCATTTCAAGGAAAGAAAGTAAGGAAAATTACACAAAGAGACAGAAACATATACATTTCAGGAAAGGTTATTGTCATGCCCCTGCTAGAATCTGACTCTGAGGGAGAAGAGTAACAGCCGACAGAGAGTGGGAGTGTATCTCTGGAGGTTGTAGAGGAAACTGGGGAAGGGCACAGGCCAGCTAGACATTCAGAGGAAGACCCAGGCCCATCCCCTCTTCATCCCAGGGAGGAGCAGATAAGGGAGAAATGTGAATGGTATGGTCTATGTGGGAGGAAAGGGCCTTGATCCCCTTCATGGGCTGTAGCTGTGAGGACTGTTTAAAAGAACAAACTGCACATGGGCCAGTGCTGGAAGCAAAGCGGGAAACTATTTCTAGTCTGTCCGTTCTTATCTGAGTTCTGGCGTCCTTCCCAGTGTGTGTATTTCGACATCTGTGGACGTCTTCAAGCCCTTATCCTGCCTGGTCTCCTTAATTGCTTCAGTGTGGTTTGTGTTGTTTTTTTCTATTTATAATTTTTATGTATTTTGAGTTTGAACAGAAATTCTTCCTTTTCACAACTGTTTGTGGGGGAGTTTTTTCTCCAGTCAATGATATTTGGACCTTTGAAGCCAAGTTGAAGGAATTAAAGGGACTTCACTTGTTGCTTTTGTATCCCAGCCTGGGTCATAACAGTTACCACTGTTTTGCTATTTGCAAATGAAGATGCTTTGATTGAATAAGCCTAATAGCTTTAGGATTACACTCACATTTTCTGAAATACAGAGTGAACCTAGGACAAGTGACTGATAGTGTTCTATACCGGGGTCCCAACTCCAGCGCAGGTACCAGCCCTGGTCTGTAACCTGCCAGGAATGGACAAATGAAGGAAGTTCCAGCCACGCACACAAGATCCAGGCAGGGTGCAAAACCACTCTCCACCGGTCCATGGAAAAACTGGCTTCCATGGAACCAATCCCTGGAGCCCAAAAGGTGGGGGGGCAATGTTCAATACAACTAAACTCTGTATACTTAGCTGATTTAGGTGAGATTGATCCCCACACTTCCGTCCTTCCACAGGAGCCCGAAGACCTGGCTCTGCCTGATGGTCCAGGAACCTAATGGGGGAATATCACATTGGAGGTGGTTATTTAATTAAGAGGCAATTCCATCTGTCCCCCCACCCTTTGTATCATGTTCCTTCCCTTCCCTTTTTTTTATTATATCTTGATTGCGATTTTTATTTTTATTCTTTTAAAAATATTTATTTGTTAGGTTTCCGATGTTTTAATGCTGGAAGCCATGTGGAATAATTTTTGCTATGAGATGGGTGGCAAATAAATTCAATAAATAAATAAATTCCGTAGCCATTTCTCAACAATACTGAGATGTCAATTATATTTACATACTACATGAAGAACAATATAGTAAATTCACCATGCAGTGAATTTTTTGTATGGCATATTTAGATTGACATCAATCTGTAAAATGTAACATCTGAAGCTCACTGAGATGTTTCTAGGCTAAAATAAATACACAAATATTTCACTGAAATAAATACAAAAAGTTGGTTGAAACTAATATATCTACCAATGATTTATTTAAGTGAAATATAAAAGGAGTTTATTTTATCTGGAGCCAACTAATTGTGTGGAAAACCTATGAAACGTATACTGAATCAAGAAGTTGTGACACAAGATTCCACCATATCCTACTGTGTAAGTTACATTATTCGCCATGCCAAACATCTGTTAAATGATTGTACCATCCCATCATTAATCAAGCAGATGAATTTAATATCATGGCAAGTGATATCAGTTACACCTAGATTCTTGAATTCTAAGAGTCATCAAGCAAATGAGAAGGTGCATCTGAGTGTAAGTAAAATGAAGAAAATCTCCATGAAACATTAACAATCTTTTGAGACTTATCTTTTGAAGAAAAGTTATAGCAGAGCACAGTGAATATAAGTAGAAGCAGCTCATTACTGTCTGCCTGTGCTCTCATTGTGTCTAGTGAATTTATAGGTTTACTTTTCTTCATGTGTCAGTAATCTCATACTAATGTTCCTACCTCAAAACAAAAGAGCACTATTGTGCATCACTGTGCAACATCAACAAAATTGCCAGCAGTGCTCCATCTTAATAATTGTTATTAGAAACAATGGACTGAGTTGTAGAATTTATATACCTTTACTTTGAAAGGGCTGCTTGAGAAAGTATGACCCTCTGAAAAAAGTGACAAAGTTGGGGAAAAATTTATCCAAGAAATAGCATGAGAGTAATAGCTAATCCTCCCATTCTTGAAATTCTAGCATGATTTATCTCCTATGCGACCCTTTTTTCCTTGTTTAAAAAAGGTGGCTCAGGTTGTCTTTAACAAGGGTGCAATGAAACATTAAAGTTTAGAACTATATAAATACATATGCCACTAGTTCCAGATCATTCTTGTCGATTACCGTCACTAGTCACCACCCTTTGTTATCATGTTTTGTCTGAATTCTTTAGATGATTCCTTGTTTGCCTCAGTAGTAGCAACAATTTAATGGACAAAGATGTATCAGTTCAGTGTGTTGGATATTATTTGGAACCAGGGCCTTGGTGTCCATGAAATCTGCCAGAAACTTGATCCTAGAATCCTATGGAGTTGTTGCAAAATAGAGAGACACTATTCAGAGAAGAAAAAGGCATTTACTAGTTCCTCAGACACATTACAATTAGATACAGTGTGTGACATTAAATCCTGCTATTAATTAACCAATGGAGAATTATAATACAGTTAGGAACTCTCATAGTACTAATTCTGCCAGGTCCTTAATATTTTAGGTTATCAAACAGATTTAGAAGTTCCAGAAATCCAAAATTGAAACTAAAATAACTATGTGTCAGCCTTTTCTCAGCAAGCTAGAATGGAAACAGTCAACAGGCATTCTAGGATACAAGAATAGGCAGGTGTATTGCAAGTAAGCTAAAGAATTTTCAATGGCAGCTATGTATCAAATGTAAGCTGAGGTGTAAGATCATGAACCTTATTTATATGAAATCAAGGTTCACAATCTTGTACCTCTTTCTCCTACCCACGCAATATCATAGGATGAAAAGGATAGTTTCCACCAGTCACTTTTTATAATCTCTCACAAATTAGTACAATTTATTAAAAAGTAACTGAGGCTCATGTAATATCAAGTAATAAAATAATCACTGACTATTCAATGATTAAAATTAACAGCAAGTTCAAAACATTCCATTCCCCGAGAGAAAGATGGAGAGTAAATTCAAAGAAACATAGGGGAAATGGAAAGCTTAGCATTGGGCTTCTTACCACAACAAAGAAAGAAGGAAGTTTACAAACTGTACCATCCATACAGGCATATGTGCATTATTATTTTTTTGCTTGAGAATAGTAAATAAAATATTAAAAAGTTATGTTCTTGGGGAAAAGGGGAAAATAACAAATTTCTTGATAAAGTAGGCAGGAAAAGGACAGTATTAGCCTCCTTGAGTTTTTTCTGGCTATGTTGGAAAGTTGTGTGGCTTTGTGTGATACAGAGGAAGTCAGTGAGGGAATTGGTGCCCTGCTTTCCTTTGGATATAAATAGAAGAGAAAGAGGGAAAGTGGGGAGAGATAAGAATATGGTATCTGCTCAGTTATGTAGGACCTTCTTTTCTGAATAGCTGGACAGTGAGGGACCATTTTTATACTTCCTTCGATGATTTAGCAGATTTGTGATTTGAGGAAACCATTACTAAATTTTCAAACAGAAAGAAGAAAAATAATGCTTCTTCTTTTCTTCATGACCTAGGGAGAATCCTTTACTTGACTGATGATACATAAGCCCTTGTCAGAGATTCTCCCAGAGACCTTCTTTTCTGAAGCACCTGGATTTGACAATTGCTACAGGAGATTATCGGCTCTGAATACTGGATTCAGCCTTCAAGATTTTCACATTCATAATCAGAAAAATAAGAAAAGTGTATATTAGTAGGTGGGTCTTTGTATGCATATACAAATATATACAGAGCATATACATACATGAATAAAATCTTTTGAATATTTAAATGGAAAGATTCAACTGAACATAGTTCTTATTTTATGAATACTTTTAAGGTAGTCTCTGAAGTTTTACAAATTTTACATACACAAAGGAGAGGAAGCATTAATAGAATTCATCAGAGATGCTTGTAGAACATCATATAGTACATTTCTTGTTTGAATTTCAAAGCTGGAATCTTGCATGTTTGCTAGGCTGAAATGGAG
This sequence comes from Notechis scutatus, assembly GCF_049901735.1. Taxonomy (NCBI): domain Eukaryota; kingdom Metazoa; phylum Chordata; class Lepidosauria; order Squamata; family Elapidae; genus Notechis; species Notechis scutatus. Next base: position 228,248,444 of record NC_142010.1, on the reverse strand, counting down.
CTTCTCCTTTCAGTTGCAAGCTATCTTTACAAAAAATGTGTGTGACCTTCCTGATATTTCCCTTGTTGTTGGGCACAGGCAGTCTGCAGGATGACTGACAGTACTCTTTAGTAACAGAGATACAGCAACAATTTCTACTTTGATCAGATGAATGACTGAGTAGACATTCTTGTTACTGGAGGAAATGATGAGAAAGAAAAGGTTTTTCAAAGCAGGGAAATAGCAACTGTAAAATCCTGTGTTGCTGGTTGGTCCAATTTATAAAAGGTAGAATAAAATATTCAATTCAATTATGAAAACAATAATTTTAAAATATCCTATGTTAACTGATATACGTAATTGAATGAGTTCTTTGATAAGTGACTTTCCTGGTGGCAGGAACAACAATTACCAACGTCACAAAGAGCAGGTAATAGGATTCTATTCTTCTTGCTTTGTTTGTATCTGTAAAAGTTACACTAACAAATGTGTCTATATATGTGGAAAAGCATATTAGTATATATTTAGACAGTATATATTTAGACAGGTCCTGTCTGAGAGACCAGGCCTGGGAAACTTACTATCAGTTTTATTCCTCAGTACTGCCAGAATTCCCTGAGTGAGAGTTCAGGAAACAGAAGCTTCTAAAAACATTCATTTTACATTACCTGCTAGGCTCTTGCTGGCACCTAGATGTGCCAGCTTTGCTATAGGAGTGAGCTATTTCACACCAGCGGTGTTTTGTGTTTCACAGCACTGACAAAGTATTGGGGCTTGCCAGGCTAGGGTGCAGTTAAGGGAAGAAAAGCAAATCAGATAACAATGTCATAATACATTTGCCTGATTGCATATATCATTTTCATCATTTGAATTTGAACAATATTGCAGAGGTTTGATCCTGCTTCTTAACCCAATTAAAAACAACTAAATAGCTGAATACAATAATAGTACCTCATACTCTCAACAGCCCTGGATTAACCAATACTGTAAGCAAAATAATAGTTGGGGGGACAAAGTTCTGTGGCACTCTGTTCCCGTGGTTCCTATGCTTAAGGAACCATGGAAAGGGAGTACCATAAAGCTATCACAGTTTTAATTCTTTCACTGCCAAACTCTTCCTTTTTTTTGTTTTTTTGCAGTCTTTATCTGCCGTGTTCAATTTTATTGATAGTTCTCAACACATGAGATAGTTCTCAATGCATGAGATAGTTCTCAACACACTTTGCAACCATTAAAAGTTCCAAAGGCTGCCCTCCACTTCTCCCCTCCCCCTACAGTCATCATCTGAGCTCATTTGGAAAGCTTCGGAACCAGCCCACATTTAAGCCTAAAGTCATGTGGCAGTGATTTATTATTATTACTTTTTTCTGAAAACCGGCTTTTACTTTCAGTTCTTGACAAAAATATTCCATAGGAAATAATGGCTAGCTTGATGACCGCCGCTCTATGACCATAGTGTTCACTTTACAACTGCTGCAAAAAAAGGGCATAAAACCAGATCAGCCACAAGGGTGACTCACTTTATTACTGTTGCAACAGGTTCTCTTATGATAGTATATTGAGGATTACCTGTAATTTGCATGGTCTTAATCCAGCCTTACTTTCCAAAACTTCATAAACTTATTTCACATAAAGGCGAAGACAAAGTGTCATATAAAAACTCGTATAATTCTCCTGGGGGATCCAAGTCTGTAGTTTAGTTTACTTTATTGTCATTGCACCTCATACAATGAAATTAAATGCCATCTTCAGTATAGGAGGAAGGAAGAATTTCACCTCTCTGAACCCATGACACTCTCCCAGAAAGGAAACTATTTTAACACTAAATACCCCCAAAGCATGTTGTGTGATGGAAAGGCCTTCACCAAAACATATATTTCTGAAGGTTAGCTTAATAACAAATCAGGGACACATCCTGCTTCAAGTTGCCAAATAAAGTGATATAAAATGGAGAAACATTTACTATAAAAAAGGAGAAGTGATAATTAATTGAGCCAGTGGGAAAGCAGCATAAAATAAAGCTGCATTTTATGACTGAGGGACAAATTCTAGTGTTTTTCTTTAATAATTATTGCAGAGCAATGAGATTTAACAGTGGCTGGATTATCCTCTGATTTCTAGTCACATGAAAAGTTACTCAGAAAGGAAGTGGAATAAACAGGGGCTTTGAACCAAAGACTGGATAAGCACATCTTGGATGTGGCTCAGGCTAGACAATTCCTGTCGTTTAGCCGAATTAGCCTTCTGATGCTATGATGCCACTTTTCAGAGGAGCAGTCTGGCAGCAGCTCAAAGGGTTTCAAATTATGAACCAAAGCTGTATTGTTTTCTACTTAGTGAAACCAGTCTTTATACAGAGGAATGAATGGGAGAATAGCAGAAAGATGTGATACACCCTGCTTAGGAATGAAAGATAAAGTGATCTACAGCGAACCTTAATACAGAGTCATCTAATACGTGCTTTGCAAAGCTTATGCGAACCAGGATCTATTTATGCATTAAAGTATGTACTTTTTCTAAATTTTCAGGTGCTATTTACAAAAATATGTACAAAAAATATCCAGATTGGGAAAGAAGGGGTGTAAAAATGTGTACGTGGAGAAAGGTGAAAATGTGCACTCAATTTTGTGCTAATTATATTGGACAGTAAATTAATATGAAATGAACTGCAACATTGCTAAAAAGTGAGAAAATGTTTAAAAAAATGAGAGGTGAACACAACTCTAGACTTGCCCTATAATATCTGAAACAGTTATATTGAAAATGAACTATTAATGGGAATTTCAGACAAATATTATATCCAAAAAAAGCCTTTATTAGGATGAAGAAAGCTTCAGATGGCTTTCCAGATGCTATTCAGTTCCTAAAGCATCTACAAAACACCTTTCAGAGATCTGGACTGATTTGAATCAATATCTTTGTCAATATCTGTTAATTTTGCCACTCAAAATTAAACTTCTGGTTGAATAGAATCAGAGGAGACCTTTTCTCCCTTATTGCTTATATTTCCAAACAACAGCATTATTTTAAGAAACTTACAAGGAACTGTATGCTATCATATAATTTCCACTTTTTTATATTTTATACCTTAATGCTGGTAGAGAATAAGTGCACAAAAAAGATAGAATTGATACACATAAAGTCAATGTAGAATTGCAGCTATTATATCTGGATAAAGCACCATCATTTTCAAAATTCTCCTGTATTTTATTGGGCAGAATAAAAACAGATGTGCAGATACAGCTTTCTAAAGATAAGAATGTCAACTTTCCTAGAACATCATTCTAGGAATATGAACTTAATCTTCTGTCCAAAGACAATATTCTGTCCATGGCAATCACCTAAATATCTCACGTGCATTAGGAATATGTGACATGTTTGATAATGTCAATAATTTCACATGACTTAAAAAAAAAACCCACCAGAAAGATATAAAGAATTTTTAGGAGCAATGGAAGAAGATGATATGAATGAAGAAAATTGTGCTACATATCATCTTGTCTTACAACTGTAAATGCCAGCAGTCATAATCAAGAGTTTATTGTACAGGGAAATCTGGATGATTAGAAATTGGATTCAAGTTCACAAAACAGCTTGACATAAAGCTCATCCTATTTCTCTACTGAAATCAAGAGCCAAATTTATCCCTTATGTAATTTCATGTAACTCTTTGAGGGCAAAATGCAAGATTTCTTTGGGTATATAAACTAAGTTTTTAAATATGTATCTGTGTATATGAATGTGCATGCACATGTGTGATATATACTTAAATGGTTGGAATATTTTGAACCACATTCCAACAATTTACAAGATTCAAAAGTTACCACACACAGTAATACCATGTGCATACACACCCAACCAGGGGAGGGGGGGAGAGGAAAAGAGGGAGGGACAGAGAGAGACACTTTTCATAATAAGTGGTTTATAAGTGCTGATGACATTCTAGGAATATGAACTTAAAATGTGTTACATAGTATAATAAAAATGTATGGCAAATAAAATACAATAAAAATAAAATATTACAATATTTAGATCGGATATTTGGTAAAATGTAAGAGCTAGATATCAATCATAAGATTAAGTTAAGACTTTGTTTTGATGATTTGGAAATTAGACTAGCATAAAAATAAATAAATTGGATATTATTGAAAGCAATCCAGCAAGAAACAGAAATCTGATTGTTTTGTGATTCCTACTGGCAATCTTTAAAAGTAAAAACAAATAGTTTTAAATTTTTCTTTGTTTTACACAATTCCAAAAACTATCCTGTTTGACTCAGTATTTCAGAACCATTAAAAATCCTTTGCGAACTTCTAGAAAGCATTCTGATATATGACTTATCTGGAACAATGCTAGTTTCACAATTGTACAATAGCTTTTAGATTAGAACCATATATTATGTGGTTATATCGTCCAGGACTGACCTTTCCTTATAATAGATTACACTGATTGCTTCAATAGGTATCACAAGACAGGCATAAATGAAAACAGAGATTGCTTGAAAATTAAGATCTACCATTCCCAATAAAGTCCAACTTGTATTTTGTTGCATGCATGAAAGTAATAATCCCCATTAAAAAAATTATTCTATCTAAATAGAACTCTTATATAATACTATTTACTAATGCAATATTAGTATCTTACTGAAATAACTTGTGGAACTAGTACTATGAGTAACAACATAGGGTTACCTATAGACAAATATTGCAAATATTGCAATTCTCTCTCAGGCAATTTTATTCAAATATCACTCCTATTTAACTGACCTAATTCTACACAAGGCATATGTATGGGGAAAAAACTCAATCATTTGCATAACTATAGACATTTTTAGATAAGCATGAAGACACAAAGTTACATCTTAGAAAGAGAGATATCTGTTCATAAATGTCCCATGCTCTCTGCTTTCACTCTCTCAGTAAGAAACATCACTTAGCATAGAAATAAAGAGTTAAATGCACTAGTTTTGCATTAAGCTTGCTTTATTTCAAGCTTTTGTTTTTCACTATTATGAATATAAACTAGGATAAGCCCAATTTAAAAAGACCAGTATCTTGCATCTCTTTTTAAATGTTATTGGGGATATAAAATCTGAATCAGTCCCATACTATTTGATTGACATTGTAGGAAGTAATATATGCAGCTGGATTAACAATGAGATAATTTTATAAAATGGTGAGTTGATGGACAAATTCATGCCAAGCCATTCCAGATTATTTTCTGGGCATTCTTACAGTTTTGAAGTATCCTTCATATTCAATCATGGAGCCTGGCAAATGATAAAAGCATCTTGCATTGGCATTAGCATTGCCAATTCCTAGCTTCCAATAAACTTCCAGTACAGTATATGAACTGTAGTTACTGCTGCCACAGATAGAAATTGCAAAGTATTGTGATAATTAAGGAAACAACTACTTTGCAATCTGCAGGTTAGTCTTGTGAAAAGATCTCATGGCATTTTATGAAATCACACAGGTGTCAACTCCAGTCTTCTGGACTTGTTCCAAGTTTTGTTCTATGCATCTGGAAATTTCTTTAATTCCTTACTGGAACCGAATAGCTTTCTTTTCTATAATGACTTTGCAAATTATTATTTAAAAAGAACACATACCTCCAATGTATGGCATCTAAAGCAGGGGTTGCCAATCATTTTGACCTCGGGGACCACCAAACTCATAATTTTAAATCCCAAGGACCACTAATATGATTTTTTTTTAAAAAAAGATAATATATTTAATATTAAAAATTTATTTTTATATTAAATATAAATTTAATATTAAAAATAATACACACACACACACACACACACACACATATAAATGCTTATTTCATTACAACAAAATCATAAATGCTTAATCATAACTGTGGGACAGAGTGAAGGGAAAGGAGGGGCCTCTCTCATCCTTTGGGGGGGGGGGGAAGAGGGAGGATTTAAGAAACCACATGGTGCCTGGAGGCTCTGCTTTTCTTCCATTTGAGGGGGAGCCGGTTCATATCTGCGCCAAGTCAGAGGAAACCTCTCCCTCCTTTGCCAGGTGTGGCTGCCTGGAGTTGGGGGAGAGTAGGAGGGCAGGGCTGGAATTGCCGACGAAGACAGGCTCCTAATAACCAGGCAACACCTCCCCTTCAGCCTCCATATAAGAAGAGGACTCCCTGAGGCTAAGCTCCAGGTTTCTCCTGTCGCTTCCAAGCACGGAAGAATCCCTCCCTGTGTGGAAGCTGAAGGGAGGGTGTCGAGTCCAGAAAAGCTGGAGCTCTCGCCTGCACAAACAGGCTGGTTATTAGGAGCCCGTCTTCCTCGGCGCTCTTTTGGTCTGGGCATTTGGTCTCTCCCCCTTCACCCCATGCCAAAGGAAAGCCAGCTGGACTTCTCCTTCCCTCCTACCCTTCCCCCCACTCAATCTTATTTTGGGACAGAGGAGAGCACGCTGGAAATGTGTGTTGGCTTTTTCAACATGCCTTACTCCAGAGCTCGCACACAATTCTTCACATTCCTCCAGGCCTGGCTTGCTGAGGGGGAAGACCAGTCCTGACATCTCTGCTGCCCCCCCCCCCCCCTCAGGAAAAGAAAGCAAGCATAAACAGGTCTCACTGGGGCGAAAGAGCAGAGATCAGAAGGCACAGGCAACAGAAAGCGGTGCTTTTCAAAGGCAGCAGCTTCCGTCTTCTCTTGACTGTACCTTCCTCGATCTCAGCTCTTTTGCCCCAGCAAGAGCTATGTTTCTGCTCGCTTTTCCTGTGCTTTCCCCTGGGGCTGTGCGGGGGGGGGCAGCAGAGCAGAGCGCCAAGAAGGACAAGGAAACTGATGCCGACGCCCCATTCTGGACCTCAGAACTGAATGGTGAGCTCAGACTTGCCCATTCCTCCACCTCCCATCACCACCAGCCAGTCCTTTTCCTGCCCTGGGCCATCCTTACAGCCCGTGGCCATCGAGAAAGAGCTCAGGCCAGGAGAGGCAAACTGGAAGGTGCAGGAGTGCCGTGCAAATGCAAGTAGTGCAGTGTTCCTGTACCTTTCTGCCATCTCCATTGCCGCTTCAGCCCGCCTGTGCTGCCAGCCCCTTCTTGATGCAACAGCACCATTACCACATCCTGCCCAGTGAGGGCTGCACGTGGGGGCCAGTGGGTGGGTGGGCTTTGGACTGGTGCTTTGGGGACATTTCTCTGCAGCCCACCAAAATTTTCTCATGGCCCACCAGTGGCCCACCAGTTGGAGACCACTGATCTGAAGTACCTATCATTTACTGTTAAAAATCTTCCTTTTGATTTACAAGCAGTCCTTTTCAGTATAGTAATTCTAAAAAAAAACCCAGAAACTTCAGAAGTTAGAACTGCTTTCGTATAGTCTGTCATTGACAAAAATAATTTACAGCCAAGGTTTTTATTCATTTGCTCAAATGAAAGACAAGGCATGAAGGTCACACAGCCAGCTGAGAGTTCTGCTTTAAAGCTCCAAATTTCCTTCCAAACACTCCCACATTCTTGGCAAGTCCCAGAGCAAAGTGTGTGCACGTGCACACACATACACAGTAGCCTCTTGATGCGCCCAGTCCAGCAAACAAAAGAACAGGGAAGGAGTCCACAAATTAAGGAACAAGGCACTGGATCCACAAAATAAGGAAGAAGCAAGCAGTCCTTCAAACTCCAAATGTCTGTACTGGCACACTCAACTCTACCAATTCAGCGTTTGTCCCCAACAAATGCCCCTCCCCACAATGTCTCCTTAAATCTCAGTCTCCAGGTGTGCCTTGTGAAGAGGGGTGAGGCGCTCTCCTCCCGAGTTGTCAGGTCAGCCTGCACTATTCCAGCCTTCTCTCCAGTCTCCCTACTCAGGGATCAGGAGGGGGTGGTCCTTGCTCATTGCCTGAGCTCTGTCACTCCTCATGTCCACTGCTTGCCTCTCTCAGTTATCCTGCTTCCAACACATATCGCTCTTATCCCATTCATCAACCAATCTTCAATTTCATATTAGTATAAAATATTTCATAATTGAAGCCTGATCATTTTATCACCCACTTTGTCTAAATCAGCTTGGAATAAACTTTTTCACATTCATAATTTCACATGCATAATTTCTCAAATACAAAGAGCAAAGATCTGAATTAAATGCTTATCACCTGACCTAAAGTACCACTGTACTTCCCAAATTTTGATGTTGCAGTTTTCACTCAAATATCTACTTAGGTATACTTAATAAATGAATCCTGTTAGTTTGGCATTCACATTTGCTGCCTTTCCATTTCCATAACAGCTTCCTTTTAACCGTTAGCCAGTTTTGATAGAAAACATTACATAGGTCATTGTCAGAGTTTCAAGTAATGAAATCCATGTTAAAAGAAAAGTAACAAAGTCCATCTTCAAAAAGATTTCTTTTATTTAGGAAAGCATCAAATTGGCAAAGTCCATGGTAATTCCGGATCTGACCCAACCCAGATTTATCACACAATATTAGAAGTTAGAAACAACCCCAGAAGTCACATTACTTCTATTCCAATAGAAGTAATTCTACGTTGCTTGATGTCATAAATCTCCACCTCCAGGGGCCCAAGTCCATACAGCTTGTTTCCCACGGGAAAGAAGATCACCTAGTTATAACATTCTCTTTATCTCCACTCCCCCCCCCCCTTAGGAATGTGTCAAGCCCGAAACCCTTCCCCCCAGTACTACCACAGAGAAAATAAGAAAAAGAATATATACTAAGACAAACTAAAATGGTTACACTTATCTTCCGGTTTGAAGGGCTTTGGCGATAGACAGAAATCTGCGATCGTGCACGGTTTCTGTCTGGGCTCACCGCTGGAGCGCCCCAAGCCGGCTGGTTTTGGGGCTAAGCCACCCCGTAAGGTGGTGAAGAGGGGGGAGACCACCAGCAGGGTTGAGGAGAGCTGCATCTCTCTTCCTCAGCTGGCCATTACTCCCTTTCCCGAAGGCAGTTGCAGCGGTGGTCAGAAATGGCCACCACAAAGGAGAACTCGACCCGAGAAGAATGTGCAGCAGGAAGATAAGAAGTGAAAGTTTTGGCTGACTGGGTTAAACTGTAAAAGCAACAACTAAGGTACCTTGGAATTTAAACTTACAAAAAATAACATCGCTCCCAAAGAAGAGTCGGAAGCAGCGAAGGAAAGTGAAAAGGGAAAGGAAGGGAGAGAAAAAGAATAAGGGCAGGATCTGGAAGAGGGAGGAGACTGCCTGGAATTAAAAAGAATCAACAGTAAAACTTCAACAAGACTTCTGAAAGATACATTTTAACTGAAACTTTGCAACTAAATAGTAACCCCAGGAAGAGAAAGTGAAAAAAAAAGAGCAAAAAAGAAACAGCTTGCGTGTATTTGGATTATTTGGTGATCTTTGGATTCTTGGTTATTATATTTGAATGACTAAAATCAATCGGGTGGTTGTTTAAAAATTTATACAATGGTACCACTTCTGGATGAATTGAAAATAAAACTTAAAAAGTACAAAGAAGATGCACAAGAAGGGAAGGGTTCTTTTGGCTTCATTTTTCAATTCTTAGAAATGGAGATTTGGAACTATGAGAAACAACAAGAAACGACTGCAAAACAGGAAGACTGGGACAAAGAAGAAGCCATCTTTAATGAACAAGCAATTTTATGCGGGGAAGAAAAAGGAAAGGGGGGAAAGAAAATGGACAATTTAAGACTTAAAAAAACAACCAAAGAAAAGAAAAATAATTCAAAAAATAAGTATAATACTGGAAAGCAACAGAAAAGGGGAATACAGAAGAGAGAAATAGAGGTAGAGAGACAAGGGGGTAAAAAGGGGAGAGAGAGAAGAAGAGAGGGAAGAAGGAAAGGAAAATAAGTTACAAAGGTCCGGAGCAAGATATAGAGAAACAGGACCTATTTAGAGATAATGGGTGAAAATCTAACTGTAAAGGTACATAAGATTGTATTGTTATATTAGTAATAGAAATAATTTTAGAAAATTGGAAACAACGTATGATTAAAATGAGGGATAAAATAGTTAGTGTAATTTAGTGAAATGTTTGTGAATAAAATAAGTGAAATAAAATAAATGAGAAAATTGAATTAGGAAGGAACGGGAACATTTTAATTAGTTAATGTTTTATAAAATATAAGTGAAGAGGCAGGGGAAATAACTATGGAAAGCTTATAATTGTTCCCATAGAAGTATGATATTTAATTGAAAAGTAATGTTAAAGATGTTAAGACTTTAATGAATATTAAAGTTATGTATTATATTGAATGTTACAACTTTAGGGAAAAGATATAAAGGCGTCATACTCCAATCAGTAACTACAGGAGAAATTTTGTTTAATGAGAAAAGATAATAGATAATTGAAACATGACAGACAAAAAATATAAATACAATGATTTGAATTGAGATGAGATAATTAAAATAAAATTGAGAAAATTAAAAGAGCGGAGAAGCTATGCAGAAAATGTAAAATAGTAATAAGATATGGAATAGAATATAAAAATGAGCATGAACCTGAATTTGTGTCTGTACAAAGAAATGTAACCCGGGATTACGCTACTTTCAAAAAAGATGTTTTATTTGTATTTTTTTCTCTTTGTGAAAACTCAAATAAAATTTACAAAAATAAATAAATAAATAAAATGGTTACACTTATGTCAATTTCAGGCTTGACAGTCATATTGAAATTTCATAGGCAAACCAAATACAATTTTAAATATTTTTCTAGTCCCACAGCCTGCTTCTCCTTTAAAAAAAAATCTGATAATATTTCTTATTCTCTTTTCTTCAAGATTTTCTTTTTCATTTTTTTTGGATATTAACTTTTACAGTATTCATTTCCATTCAACAGTCAACAAGAGAATACTCCTTCCATTATTCCTTGCTTTCCATGTTTTTTCAAATAATTTCATCACTTTTATTTTTAATTTCATTGACTTTGTTGGATCCTTTCTTAACTCTGTTCACCTATTTCCAAACTTTTTTTTTACTTTCATGAAAATTGATCTGTATTCTCTCTTTCTCATTTAACCTTAACCACACTTTCCAGAGCACTATGTAACACGTTTTTTCAAACAGCTTCCTCATCCTCTTTCTTTAAAGCCATTTTTCATCATTTTGACTTACCTTCTAATTCTTTTTTCTTATAGGATTCCTATTTTCTTGCTTTTCTATTTACTTTCTACTTTCATTTCTTTCCTTATCTACTTTTTCATAAGTCACTCTTGACATACCAAAACAAAAAAAGTCTGTTCCACAATTAGAATGTCTAATTATTCTTTATCCTTCACTAATTGTCTCAATCTTTCATCATAAGTAATCAAATCAATAATGCTTTTATGTTTATATTCATGTCTATACTATGTGTACTATGAATAGATCTATCTTATACCATATATTTCAAACAGACAGGTCCTTTTCTAAGCAAATATTCACTAGTCACCATTCTTATTCATTTCAAGCCCTTTTATTTTTCTGTACTCTTTTGTCTACTAATACAAATTTATTTGTATTATCTTATCATATTTTTCCCTTGGATTGCATTTATAATGCATAGTTTTCCTCAAAATCTATTTATGGTTCTCCCATTATCTATTATTACCATTCACGAGAGCGTAACATCTGACTATTAGTAACTTATAGATTTCTACATTTGTGTATTCCCACAGAAAGCTAGATGACACCAGTTCATACTTTTTGACTTACATACTAGCCCTGTCATTCATAATTAAACCTATATCTTCACTTCCCTGCATGTGTTCATTTGTTCCTCACGATGATCTACATTCAGATCAATTATATTCTTTCTCTGTATGTAAATTTCATAAACAAACAAGTTATCTATTTTTCTGTCATTTCATTTGTTAATTGATACTCTTATCATTTAAATATATCCTTTTACAACCCAGGCTTCAATAATGTGGTCATCACTAGATGGACTCATAAATAAATAAATAAAGGCTTTTCTATAATATGTTTTGAGAAGATAAAATATGTGTGATCTGAATTAGCAGTGTGATACATACCTATACCACATGTAACATTCTTGGTTAACATTAAGGGCAATATTGATTAATTCTGGCATATTGTGATCAGTATATCACAAATGCAACCAAAAGCCTAATGCTTCTCGTGTTATTTAATACAAGCGAGGATCTCTAACCTAGAGGTTACTTTACAAGCCCTCATATTGCTTCCTGCATCCTACCATTTTAGATGTACACAAACATACTGAAACATATTCTACTGAATTATCAACACCACAGCTTCATTTAGCTAATCAAATATTTAAGACAAATACATTTCTTCAACTAAAAGATCTTTCTACAATAATTTGCATAAGAGATATAATGCAATGAGCTGAAGTAGGATTTTCATCATGCCCTTCAAGGAGTTCCTATAATCATCTCTATTCTGGCATGATCTTCTCCTGAGGAAAAGACTTTCATGCAAATAAGTGCTAATGTGTAATATGAGTGGGATATCACTGCATAAATAGACAACCATGTCACTATAAATGCCTAAAGACTGCACCAATCCTTGAGATGGGAACAAGAGGGATTCCTTGCTCCCTATTACTCATATGATCCTCCTTTTCAAAGTAATAGCAGAAAAGGTTTTAGGATTCACAGATTAATTTTAATTGACTAATATTGCTTCATAAAGCTTGGAACACATTCAAGCAGCTAAATGACAGCACATATCTGAGCAGGTGTGATGTCCTATTAACAGAGGATCAATGGTGATAAGATTCTTAAAGCAGAAGTGCCACACTACTAGCATATTATTACTAAGAATTAAAAGTAGTATTGGCAATATGGGACACAATCTAACAAAAATTAAAGTATGGTAAGTATATTAGAGTCCAGGAATTAGGCACATGGTGCCTAATATTTTTTTCTTAGGTCACTAGGTTAAAAGTCGGAAATAGTCATTGCTTATAACTTAATTTCTCCAGTTCAACTTCATAACACTGAGGAAGTGTGCCAGGATTCTCAACTGGTTTACTTTGATATAGTGACACTTTAATTGAATTACTGTTGTGGATCTCTGCCAAAAAATTCTGACTAAGGCTAGGATTGCTGTTGTTTGCACTGGATATACTTGTGTAGCTATATTAGCAGCCCAACACAGAAATTTAGGGAAGGGAAGATTTGCGTGGTACAAAAATAAAATACTGAATAACTATATGTCAGTCTAATATAAAAGGCATAGTGATATCATTTCTGTTTCTGCCTTAGCTCCACTCTTTCTTGTTTTTAAGATGGAAAATTCGATCACTTTCAAAAGAGAAAATCATCCTGACAAAGCTAGAACTAAAAATTAAGTAAAGAGAGAGAGAGAGAGAGAGAGAGAGAGAGAGAGATGAAGCATAATTCAGTATACACTTTGCTATGTATTTAAATTGTGTTTTATCTCAAGCTTCCTCAAAAAGAAATTAACTTAGTGTTCATGGCAAGGTGAACATTTCTTCTTTTTAAAACAATTTCCATTTAATTTAATGGGAAAATTTTGTTGTTGTTTTTAAAAAGCAACCTTGCAAAATTTCTCGGATCCTGTATGTGGTTCTTGCATGCAAAATATGAAAAGATTTGTATGAGTGGGCATTGAAAGACAGCACAACCATCTTTCCACCCATCTGAACGTTCCCAAGATTTAATTCAGCCCCAAGAAAAGACTTCATTAGAGGATTTGTCCTGTCAGGGGTTCTCTTTGGAAACAGTTGCAGACTCAGAAAAAAAGATGATTTATACATTGAAGGGACTTTTATTACCAAATATTTACAATAAAATAAAGCTGCTGATGCCAAAACTGAATTTCCAGCCTCTTTTGGTGAAGTAATTAGATTCTTCTATGTAGTCTTTTCCTTATCCTATTTTTGACAAATATCATGCTTATTTTTGCTTTTCTCCTGCATCCAATGCTGTCCTAGCAATAGCACTTAGACTAATATATTGATCTATGGTACTTTTCAGCACTCTCTAAACAAATGTTTACTAATGTCAACATATTTCCCCCAACAATATGAGTCCTCATTTTACCAACCTTGGAAGGATGGAAGGCTGAGTCAACCGTGAGCCGGTAAGAATCGAACTGCTGACTGTGAGCAGTGCTAGCCTGCAATACTGCATTCTCATCACTGTGCCACCAAGGCTTTGCTTAAGCTCTCCTCTTAGCTCTGCCTCTTCTACTCCTTCTCATATTCTATTTCAGTTCTTCCTTTACCTGATCAGTCCTGGCCCAATGTCACCAGGATGCACAGCTAATACTTAGTTGCATTACATGATGAGGTAGCCACCTGCCAGCAATTCTTCCCCTTCCTCTGATGCCGGGAATTCATTAGTGCTTTGGACCTCTTCATGCCATAGTTAATGACTTAACTCTCACTCTTTATCAGTATTCTGCGACCTTCCAAAAATTGCCAGTCTCTGGTTCTCCTTTAGCAGTTTTACTGCTGCTTTCAACACTCTAGCTGAATATATAGCAATTCTCTAGTTCTCTTTTTCCCTGATGTCCCTCTCATTTATTCCATAATAAGCTTTCTCCTCCTCCAACTCTTCTCACAATTCTGGCAACACTGACTGGGAGAGTCTAGAGTTCTTTTTAAAGATGTCCTTTAAATCTGGCAGAGTCTTACCTTTTGATAGATATAATGCTGCAGCTGTTTTTCCTTCCCACACCCATCCTTTCTCACCTTCCTTTGGCCTTTTGAGTTCAAATAGCATGGAAAAGCTGAGAAGTTGTACAACAATACATAATGGGGAAAAAAAGGAAAGTGACAATACCCTTGGTCAGTCTTCTGAATAAAATAAATTCATAAAGAGCATCAGAGAAACATGCAAAGCATCCTGGTAGAAGAAAAGGAGCCTCTTCTGCAGAAGAGAAATTTGGGAGGACAGAGAATTGAAAGGTAGATTCAAGGAAGTAAGCTGATTTCATAGAATATAGTCATTTTTGTATTCATAGAAATTCATATCTTTATAAATATGTATATAGCCATCCTCTGCTACTGAAGTCCTAGTGATGATTTCCTGGATCTCTGGTTGCAGAACCTGGGGATTGTCTGTAGAGAAAATTAGTAATGTCATGATATGCTCAGAGTTCACCATATACAAGAGGTGAGACAAGCTGTTACTTATGAAAAGATCATGTCACAATGAACTTGTTAGATTCTAAGGTGCCACAGTAACTTTCATATTTTATGGTCCACATTTATTTTTCAGAAATCCAACTAAGCATATGGCAGAGGCATATGGTAGGGCAGCATTGCTTCTCAATCTGGTTTCAATGGAGATGTGCACAGTATGACTCCAAAACGAATGGTTTTGTTGGAAAACTACTTAAATGCTGAGCTTTTTGTCTCATCTGCAGAAACAAAGATGCTTCTACACATTGGCTTTTGAAAATACTGGCTCTGCCAGGTGCAATTTCCTTTTCAGATACTTCCCCCTTCAAGTTCCTACACTGTGGTTTAGAAAGAGGATTTTGATCTTCCTTCTTCAAGAGTGTACTAATGAAATTCCTCTTTTAGCATCACTACTTCAGATTTGGGAACCTATTTGGGGATTTAGCAAAGAGACAAATTGCTGTTTGAAAAGTTCAGGAACATCATCATAAAGCTCCAAACCTCTTCACTAAATTCTTCTCCTTCAGAAATTTCCTCCTCTGGCTTCCCCTAAAATATTGTTCTTTGAAAAAGAAAAGCTAAGCAAGACAATAAGGTAACCTCTTGTGGTAGATAAAAACAGCTACATTGCTTGGAATAATGTTTCTCAATCTTAACCATTTTAAGATTTGTATACTTCAACTCCAAGAATTCCCTAATCAGCATTATTTTCCAAATATACTTGGGAAAATTCTCCCCTTATCTATTAGCAATACTTACTGCTAAAATTTGTCTGATTTGTGGCTGATGATTTGGGCAGACAAGACTACAACTTCTAAGTGCTTCTAAAATATTTCAATATGCATCTTAGTTTATCAGGAAGTTGAGAAACATTAAGAGGATAGGTAGATGATTGGAGCATAGTTGGAGGATCTATGTTAACAAATCAAACTGAACCAAGTTTTGGCCCTTTTTTAACACTACAGCAGGTGCTTCCTCTGAGTCAGCACAAAGAACCAATAATGTGTTTCCTAACATGCAAATTGCCTTCATCAAAGTATTGATGGAAGGGAGCCTTTAATTTTTTCATATTTATCGTGAATGACAATAAAAAGAACCAGTTGGATCTAAGTGGTTAAGGCACCGGACTAGAAACCAGGAAACTCGTAGTTGTGTTTCTGCTTTAAGTATGAAAGTCGGCTGGGTGACTTTCGGCCAGTCACTCTCTCTCATCCCAACTCCTCTCCCAAGGTTATTCTTGTGTGGAAAATAGGAGAAGAAAGGAATATTAGGTATTCGACCTTGAGGCATAATAAAGGTGAGATGAAAATAAATGCCCCAGTAAAATGGTTAAGATTTCCTTAATCTTGCTCTGCTAATTCTTTTAAGAAAATAACTACGTTGTGTTTCTAGTTGCATACTTCTAAGACTCTTCCACCAATTTCTATGTATTGTTTTATACACACACACACACACACACACACACACACACACACAAACTGTTACTACATTAGGGAAAACTGTCTGCCATTGATTAATAACAAGGACCCAGACAACATTGCTAGATCAGTTCTGAGAATGTGTACTTTATTTACTGGGGTTGTTTTTATTCTTCCAGATTTTTTTACTTGGTTCCCACTCTGCCAAGAATTTATACTTGCAAGTGATTCTCTTTAGGAATCTGTTATATTATCTGCACTAGAGAATTGCATTTATGGAACTATTTTTTTAAAAATAAAGTTGTGAACCACTCACTGTGAAATAGCAGTCAGGTCAATGATACTAATAGAATAATAGCTGAGGACCAGGCTTAAGGTCCCCATTTCCCCCTTATTAGTTTACTGATTATCTATACATGTTTTAGATTATAAATTTGCTACAAAGTCACTACCTGTAGCTCATTCTATGCTTCACAGATTAAAGTTCTGTAAGCTAAATGAAATCTGATTTACGTGCAGAAGCTATTCTTCAAAATTTTTGCTCTAAGTGTTTCATTGATTTGAAATAATTCTCCTGTTGTGGTGGGATTTGGTATTTAATCTTTAGAACAGTTGGTTCTTTTTTTAAAAAAAATAATTGATGCACTTTCTCTCTTGGCACTTGCTTTTCAAATTAAAGTTTCTGATTCTTTTTGTTATGGTGCAAAATATATACACATTTACTGAAAGATCAACCTTGCTCAAATGAGAAAATGCACAGACTTGCTGCTATGCATCCTCATGATTTCTATTCATGAAAACATAGATATTGGTTCTGTACACCAAAACACTTGGGGGTATATATTCTAATTAGTTATGTTCCTTCAAATCCAGAGAAGCAGATGACATGTCATGATATCTTCTGAGCAACAAATGAGATAACCTGAACAACTCTGAGCCAGGGACAGCTTAGAGGGAATATCACCTGGTAGGTTCTGGTGATTTCTTTCCAGTCACCAAACTGAAAAAGATTATTGGAATCCTTTTCTGGACTTGGGCCTGCCGAATTAAGAGTTAGTCCCATGATAATAAAAAAGAAAATTTTTGAAGACATCAGTTATTCACAAGATGTTAAGCTTTCATGTTTAGATTCCAACATGAAGAGAGTAAGGGAAATGACCATGACAGAAATATGCTATGTATGTTGCCAAGGCAACAAGAAATAAAACATTGTCTAAGTCAAGTCAATTCAGTTTATTGCAGTCATAGGCCCGGACAGATGATAAACAAAATAAAATTTAGAACAAAGTTAAAATACATTTGTAAAACAACCTAACTAACATATATAAGTGATGCAGCCTATATTAAATTATAATGCAAACATTAAAGTTATATTAAAGATAATAGCTGAGGGGGGGCAGCAAGTGTTCCATAAATGGGAGCTGGGCTAGTGGATTAGAATTTAAGTGAAATAATTTAGATGTAGCTAGAACATAATATCCTCCCTGGATGGGAAAAATAACCAGCTGCATATTCATAGTGAGCTTTCCTCAACAACTGGCATGCATGAGTATAGCTAAATACTTAAAGCTAGTCATTCATTCTATTTTATTGCCATTAATGCTCCATCAATGGAGCTTTGGCCCTTTTTGACTAAATGTAGAATGTTTAGATAACCTTTGGAAACAGTCATACAATTCTCTTATTTACTGAACTATAAAAAGGAGAAAGAAATACAATACCATCAGACTTGCAAGATACTGTTATAGCTATGAAGAGCTGTGGTGGTGTAGTGATTAGAATGCGGTACTGCAGGCTACTTCTGCAGTCTGCCAGCTGCCAGCAGTTTGATTCTCACTGGCTTAAGGTTGACTCAGCCTTCCATATTTCTGAGGACAGTAAAATGAGAACCCAGATTGTTGGGGGAAATATGGTGACTCTGTAAATTGCTTAAGGGGGGCTGTAAAGCGCTGTGAACCAGTATATAAGTCTAAGTGTTATTGTTATTGCTATAGCCAATTTCAATAAAAAATAATAATGTTAGACTTCCTGTGGAGTTGATCTGATTAGTCTCATCTATTTAGTAAGACTAACATATCCAAAAGACGAGGTGCTCCTTGACTCTGTGACCATTTCAATCCTTTGACAATCTGAAAATAATTGGTTCCCATTAGCATCCCTTTTCACATTGACTTATCTCATTTGTCCAGAGTGTAATTAGATTTCCTAGGTCAATTTTGTTGGGAGATTGAGTGTTGTGTAATGGCTGTTATGTTGTCATGCATATGCATAGCTCTAAAGGAACATCACCCATTTATAACACTGAAAATTCATGTCACACATTTCTCATCAAGCAAAATATGCAGAACATTGTATAACTCATATATAGTAATGTATCTGACATTTCAATGCTTTTTCTAAGCCTGAAATCTTTGTAAAATGATTTTCTGAGTTCAGCTTTGATGCTTTGTTGCTGAGTTTTTGTTTGTATGTCTAAATGATATTTATGGGGTATATATCTGGCTGGCATTAAGAAGTCTCAGGCCAAGAGGTTGTTATACTAGGTTTTTTTTAAGCATTGTTTCACTGATTATTACAATTTTACATTTATTAAGCAAAGGACTTGACTAAAACTATGGTTGGATGCTTTCAAAGCATGAGGCTGAGATACAAAATGCACCACAGGATTAGCAAAAGGAGTGCAAAAACTTTTGAGAATATACAAAAGTCCAAGAACCCTGTGAAATTAAATGTGGAAGCATTGAAATCATATAAAATTTGACATTCTTACATTAGATTTTATAAAGTTTTTTTGTCCAATCTCTTTGGGAAATCTCACATAATTTTGCCAAACTCTTGTGAGTTATTATGATTTTTCTTCCGTATCCAAGTCTTTGCACTCATATAATGGCAGTTGAGAATGGAAAAGAGATTTAGAACTCTGCTTGAATTGGAATGAACAAAAAGATGAAATGAGTTAAAGTGCCTATAGCAAGGCATGTTTTAAACAGTTGTTCAACAAAGAGTTAATTTTCACTTTGCTTATTCTTTAGCAACAGACTGGTGTAATTTTTTTATTGACATGTGTTTCCTCTCACATGACAGAAGAAGCCAGTATGTTTGCCTGTTGCTTCATAAAGCTCCATTCTGAAAAGTGATCTTTTAAAATATTTTTCAAGATTTCCACTAGTTCACTTGTCTATGAATCTTTTACACACATTTCAGCTTTCAGCATCTAGACTTCTTTGTGGGTCTGCTTTGTATGGACTTCTTAACACATCTGCCAAAGATGAATTTATTTGTACATTTAAGGGTGTTATGTTTTAAATTATAAAGATATTTTAAGATCATGAGAATGAATTGTATTTTAATGAAGGGTATTACATTTCTAGTTTTATTAGAATTCTTATTTTTTAACATTTTTATCCCTCCTTCTATTAGGTACTGAACTGTATAATAATATTTTAAAATTAATTTTATGCCAAACCTGGCTGGCCACACTGAGAAAAGAGTTTGACAAGGTGCAGAGAATAGCCTAAGCTAAACCAAAATAAAGCAGTGGTTTTCACAGCTTTACTCATTTAAAACACTATCTTTCTTTTGTCATTTTTTAAAATGTTACTATAGGCAGAAAATAATAAAACATCTGAAGTATGTTAAAGTTTCAGTCAAGGAATAATTCAAAACAGATGAACTTTAACTGAAAGGTTGTAGTGAATCTTCTTTGTATTTTAATAAACTGTTTTTCAAGTATATTCAACATGACTGTTTTTTAAATACTATTAAGAATTTAAGATAAAACACACAGGAAAAACATTTGAAAAGATGCAGGGAGTTTTAAACACATGCCAATTTAGCATGCTGCAATGCTGGATTTCTTGCATTCATAAAGAATTAACATAGAGATCCTAAATGTTCCCTTTCATTTATTGATTCTATGATCTTTCTGCACATGGTCAAATTGTTGCTGGCCAATCTGTAAGCAAGAATAAATTTTCTTTGGTAGAGAAGTGGACATATGTGAAGCTGTTGACTTCACATCTGTTGTTACACATGTAGATGAAATAAAGAATAATATTCATGGGAGAAGAAAAACACTAAAGAAGTTTAAAATACATGCTAGATGCACATTTCCCTAATAGACAGAGATGTTTTTTTAATACTAAGACAATGTTACACTGAGAATTGAAAGCTCTACTCATAGGTTCCTTTCAATGTGGAAAAAGGCATCAAATCCTCTCAAAGTAAACCTTTCTCACACAGTCATATTACAGTTATTTTGCTGTTCTAAGCAGTATACCACTCAACAAAATTAGCCTGCAATTACACTTTAATAAAATGTAAATTTGGGGGTGGAAGAATATGGTGCGCTCATGAAGTGAGAGCACTTAATTTTCACTTAGATTCCTACAGAGTGAAGGGTTAATTTACTAAGAGAGAAATAGAAGAATCCAGTAATTATTTCTTCCCTGCTTCTTCATCTCAAAGAATATCTAAAATGTTAAATTCCAAGGCCTAAAACAACTATTAATATTACCTAGAAAGAAATCCCTTGGAATATTAGAAGATACTATTAACATAGATATACCTGAATATTTTTTATAACTGTTTATTTTAAAGAACTATTTGGTTGCTTTGTACCACTGTAAAAATGTGTTGCTATGAGAATAAAAGAAAGGCTTTAATCTCTCATTTATTTTTTTCTTCTGACATCTGTTTTAGGTGGTCTTGGATAACAAATACTACTAAAAAAACAAAAGTGCATTTTTACTTTAAAGAATCAAGTATTTGAGTTAAGCCAAGAGCAGTCTTTGGTGTTTTTTTTTCACAGGCCAGGAGATACATTTTCTAGCAATGCAGTAACTTTATTGATGGGATATTGCTACCCATCAATGGAACAAAGAAAACAAGGGCAAATGTCAGTCAACAAAGCAATTAACTGTACTGATAGGCAAGCTCTGTCTATATACTACAAACACTCTCATCACAACCTTTAATCTGGAACAATTTTTGAACCAAAGTACACAATGGGCTAGCATACAGAAAATCTGGTAACCATTATTTCTGAGGGAATGAAATTTGTGGAGGTTGTGCTACTGGTTGCTACTGTGCTGCTAGACTGTTGTTACAGTTACAGTGACCTTCATTTTCAGTATTCTGTGTCAATTTTCCAGCCAGTCTTGCAACCTTTCACTCCCTCATCCACCCAACAGAAGTCACTTACATGTCTGCTGGAAAGAGGAAAGAGGAAGGAAGGAAGGAATATTTCTGATGTTCCCTGCAAGTAAATAATGTCCTTTCTCTAATAAAAAAAAGTTAATTTATTTATTTCAACAAAATCTGTCAGCTTCACCAATAATTTCTCCATAGAGAATAGTGTAGATTCTTTCCATCTCTGTGCATGCGGTAATGTCACTGCTATGAACATATATTGAAATAATCTTCCATGGCTTTTTTTCTGTTTATCCATTAGTCCTAAAAGGAAAGTTCCAGTTTCAATTGAATATTGTTCTTTAATATCTTCTCTATCAAAAAAATATATTTGGTTCCGAATTTTCTTAACTGTTTTATATGTGCACCAAGCATGACAAAATATGTCTTTGTCCATATACATTCTAGTTAATTTGTCTGTTGTCATGGCCCAATGATACATCATTTTATAAAAATTATCTTTGAAATGAGAACACAGTGTAAATGTAAACACATTTAACTACATTTCTACCCGTGTTTCCTTGAAAATAAGACCCTGTCTTATATATTTTTTGCCACCAAAAAAGGCAGCAGGTCCTATTTTGGGGGGATGTCATCAGGGGTGGGATCCGACTGGTGTAACTACCGGTTCAGCGATTTTACATTTACCTCTGGATGTCAGAGGCCTTCAGGAACTTCTTCTGGAGCTGGCATGGTTTTCCTAAAGGCCTCTGCAGACGATAACAGAGCTTCACGTCAATCCAGAGCTTTGTTATCAGCTACAGAGGCCTTCAGGAAAGCCTTGCCAGCTTTGCTGGCTGCAGAAGAAATGGGCCAGCAAGGCAGGTGTTGGGGTGTGTGAGGCCTGGCTACAACTATCCAAAGGTAACTAGTGGGGCAGCTCCACTCCCTCATCCCCACCCTAGCTTTTTATCCATGCATTCTGGAGTGGGTGGGAACTTAATTAGGGCTTTTGGGGGTAGGGCTTACATTATATATCCCTTCACAAGTGGATTACTGCCTTCCTGTCAAACAGGAAACAAATAGGAAAAATAGGAAACGCCCTATCAAACCTGCACCAGTTATCAGCGGTGTCCCCCAAGAGAGGGTTCTAGGACCCACATTCTTTATACTCTATATAAATGACTTTGTAATACCTTATTAGCAACTGCATCCTCTTCACTGATGATGTAAAACTATTCAACACCACCATCAATGCTATCGTCCTTCAAAAATACCTTGATCATGTGTCTGAATGGTCTAACAATTGGCAACTCCAAATATCTACCAACAAATGCTCTGTACTACACATTGGTAAAAAAAAAATATATATCTATATACCAAATGCAATCTAGACAGATATGACCTTATCGATGACCCTCACTTTGTCAAGGACCTTGGAGTTCTCATATTGAATGATCTAAGCACCAAAGCTCACTGCAACAGTATTGCCAAAAAGGCTTTAAGAGTTGTAAATTTAATTTTACGAAGCTTCTCCTCTGGTAATACTGTTTTGCTGACTAGGGCATTCAAAACCTTTGCAAGATCAATACTTGAATTCAGCTCTGCTGTCTGGAATCCACACTGTATATCAGTCATAAATACAGTTGAGCAAGTCCAGAAGTATTTTACCAGAAGAGTACTACATTCCTCTATTCACAACAGAAAACCCTACAGCAATTTTTTTACTACCGGTTCTGTGGGCATGGCTTTGTGAGCGTGGTGTGGTTTGGTGGGTGTGGCAGGGGAAGGATACTATAAAATCCTCATTCTTTCCCCATCCCACTAACCTGCTTTCCAGCTCCATTCTCCTGTGCAGGACAACAAAAGAAGACCCAGCCAATCAGCTGGGACTCGGGAGGCAGAGAATAGATGGGGGCAAGGCCAGTCAGAGGTGGTATTTGCAGGTTCTCTAAACTACTCAGAATTTCCACTACCGGTTCTCCAGAACTGGTCAGAACCTGCTGAATACCACCTCTGCTACAGCACTAGACTTAAGATTCTTGGCTTAGACAACCTTGAACTACACTAAGATTAGACTTAAGCATAGTACATAAAATCATATGTTACAATGTCTTACCAGTTAATGAATATTTCAGCTTTAACAACAATAACACAAGAGCGCACAACTGATATAAATTAAATGTAAACCATTCCAAACTCGATTGCAGGAAGTATAATTTCAGCAACAGAGTGGTCAATGTCTGGAACTCACTACCTGATTCTGTTGTCACATGCTCAAACTCCCACTCCTTTACCCTCAAACTAACCTATGTTGACCTCACCTCATTTCTAAGATGGGAGGCACAATCGTGCCTCCCATCCCTGTCCTATTGTCCCCAATTATTAGTTCCTATTTCTTGTATTTAAACATGTGTATTCTTGTTTCTGTTATATTGTAAGTTTTTGACAAAATAAATAAATAAATAAATAAATAAATAAATAAATAAAAAAATAAAAAAATAAAAAAATAAATAAAATACAATATTGGGCGCACATATAAAAATCAAGCTTGGAGTTACTTTTAGCATAGGTCGTATTTTGGGGGAAACAGGTTATTTTATAATGTGGTTCTTGAAATGAGATCTATATAGGGATTTTTGGGCACTATGTGGGTTTATAGATATATCTTATCCCCAGTATGGCACATCTAATAAAATTATCTTTAAAATCAATATTAACTTTATCATAGCATAAATACCCATGTCATCCAAACCTGAAGTTGTGATCTTCTAACTTTAAAAGTCTCTTATTTCTCAACAACTTCCAATCTTCAGTCCGTTCAAAAAAGAAACAGTGAAATACAATTTTAAACCTAAATTTAAATTTTAAATAATCCACATTACTTTAATGCATTTATATGGACATTTGTCAAATTTGTTAGTTTTAGATGAGAAAAAGAAATGAAATTTGTGTCAAGCTTCACTGGCCAAATTTAGTGACAGATAACGTGAAGAGGAGTTTTCTTTGCCTACTTGCATGAAGAACCTGTCAGAAAAAAATAAAGACCAAAGCAAATATAATATCAGAAGTATGATTAAAGCCATAGTGATTCAAATGTAGGCTTTTAAAAGCTAAGCAAAATGTCAAGGGATTGTGGGAGTTACAATTCAAGTGAATTGCAAGGCACAGATTGTCAGAATGAATGAAGCTTCAAGACTTGGATAGACAAATAAATCAGATTTGCAATAGCCTTTATTAATTTTTCTTTAACTCTCAAATTCTCTCTCAGTCCAGAAATTTAAAGATTTAATTGTTTGTTATGATTGTTATGAAAATTTATTAGATTCTTATGAAAAAGAGGATTATTAGTACTGCTAATACCGCTTCACAAAGCCTTAGTGCAGGGTTGTGAAATACCCAGCCCAAGGGCCAGATGCGTTATGTGTTGGCCATGCCCATGCCCAGTTTAGCAAAGGGGAGAAAAGTCCCAATCCATCATGTAACTCTGCCATGATGACCTGTGTTTGACAACCCTGCTTTAGTGTGACCACACTTGGAATACTGCATCTAGTTTTGATTACAATATAAAAATATATTGGGAGTCTGGAAAGAGTGCAGAAAAGAGCAAAAAAGATGATTAGGGTGCTGGAGGCTAAAACATATGAAGAACGGTTACAGGAATTGGGTATGTCTAATCTGATGAAAAGAAGGACTAGGAAAACATGTTAGCAGTTTTCTAATATTTGAGAGACTCCCACAAAGATGAGAGGGTCAAACTATTTTCCAAAGCACCAGAAGGCAAGGCAAGAAACAATGGATAGAAACTAATCAAGGAGAGAATCAATCTAGAACTAAGGAGAAATTTATTCACAGTTAGAACAATTAGTCAGAGGAATTACTTGCTTTCATAAGTTGTGGGTGCTTCAACGCTGAAGGCTTTCAAGAAACCATTTGTTTGAAATTATATAGGGTCTCCTTCTCAAGCAGGGGGTTGGAATAGATCATCTTTAATGTCCCTTCCAACTCTGTTATCTAGCTATCTATGAATTTCTATGAATGACATTTTCACCTATGTCCAGCTGCACTCAGAAATCAGAAAGGGAGATGTGAGAAAGAAGCATTTCATACTTTGCTTGGGTTGTTTTTCTTCAATATACTCTTTAAGCAGCTTTCCTCCTTGCCTGGAAGAACTTTCTCTTTTCTCTTTAAAAGGAAAAACATCTTTGAGAAAGGTGGAATTTAATAAGGAAGCAGACTCAATTGAATGAGTTAAGGAATTCCTTCCCAATTTGGTCTATAATATTTTTTTTTCCCTAATGCAGTTTTCTTTGGTAAATTACAAGTTTACCACCTTGAAATTAAAATACCTTTAGTACAACATCCATCCCCACCCAGATAGATATCTGAGTTGGATTTTGAAAGAGATGCATGAAAAGATTCTGCAAAGCTGACACAAAGAAGTCCTTTATTTCACATAGCATAATTATTATGAAACCTTATCAAGAAAGATTTAGCTCATGCTACTTATTATGCACCACCAGAGCATGTATCTCAGAGTGGGATAAACTCAGCGGGAAGAAAGAGAGTGATTGATAATTGTACAAGGGAGAAAAAAATAGAAACATTAAAAACAACAACAAAACTTTACAGCAGCAGCAGATCTGCTGTTACTTACGAATTGCTAACAACTTTTGTAAGTTATACATGCTTATTCCATCTGCTATTCATTAAATAAAAGTTGTCATGGCAACTATCACATGATATGGTATTTATGCTACATCTGATGTACAAAGCATAGTTTGTGTAGGAGTCTGTGTATGTATATGATGTGGCAGCTGGCATCTCTGCCATTTTGTTGCTGCTCCAGGGAAAAATGTATTGAGAATACTCATTTGAGTACTGGTATTAGCATTCCTTTGATTAAAGCTTTTAATACCCCTCTCATCTTCCTACACCCAAAAAATCCTGTCTCAAAATGGGGGAAATTTGCTGTAAGGAAGCCAGGAATAGGTTTGATCAGTTACTAAATAATATTTCAAACTAATAGAAAATTAGCCCATTTTATGGCAATCTAGAAACTGGATTTATAAGAGCATATTCAAGAAAGTATGCATCTACGAGTCAACTCTTTTAGTTGATAAATCATGATTCAAAGATACAGATTGAAGAAGTAAACTACTGGTATCAAGAAAAAGTTTTTCACAGTGACCAGAATTTTGGCCATGCCCATTTAGATGTTATCTGACTGGAGCTACAAATTCATGGCTCCTCTGTGTTTCCCTTGTTACATGGCGCATTATGTTGTTCATCATATATAACATAAGGATGCATGCTTCTGCAAAGAGAAAGAGAAAGCGAGTAGGATGGGAAATAGGGGAGGGCGGAAGATAAAATGGATGAAAAATGCCCATTTCTGGATTTTCTTAATTATGGTTAGGGTTAGGGTTATTAATTATGCATGATTCATATAACCACCCTTTGGTTCATTTAACAACCATGGTAATTGTCTTAGCAACCATTGGATGTAAAATCAAATCTGACTTATGACCAAAATAACTTTTGATGGGAATTCCAGGCTCAATTGTGGCAAAGTTGAGGACTACTTGTAATATCACATATAACTCAGCAAAATAGAATATATGTCCATATATAATGTGGTAGCTACTGAGATCCTACAGATGGTGCTAGAAGCTAAGCAGCAAACTGCCATCTAGAAACCCTGTGTGGGCCTCTTGGCTATTGGCTGATCTCATTTCCTATATTTTGGTAAAGGTGGAAAGTCCCAGACTTTCCCGACTTATAGGTGACCTCATTTTACTACCATCACCACTTCTTAAGGATTGGTTGGGAGGTTGTACCAATGTGGTTGGGAGGTTTCAACCATGTGGGATCTATTTTCCAGTCCAGATGCTGTATCTATGTTGCCTTTGTCTTCTTGTAAAAACCCTATAAATGTAATAAACACTGCCCATGCAGTCAGACATCTTGGCACCCTGCACAATGACTGGTCTTTGATCACCACATATAATATTAGTTAATATTAATATGAATTTCTTCCTTTAAAACAGCAGGTATATACTTAAAAATACATTGTATTTTGAAGGCTAACCTTTGTAAAAAATTTAATCCAAATCAGTTCCCCCATACTCAGTGCCTGATGCTAACTGTAGAAACAGTTCCATATAATTTATAATGGCTAAACTGATTTGAGCCTTTAATATCAAGGTCTTCCATTCCTGGGCTTCAGGATGTGATCAACCATCCAGAAATAAATAAATGTTTATTTAATTAACCAATAATTAATATTGGTTGGTGAGGCCAAGAGAAGAATTTGCAATCTGATAAATTTTGCAAACTGGTTCAAAGTTCCACAAGGTAGAATTCCTATCCTGCCCATAGTAATTAAACATAAAGACCCAAGGGCCATTCTAGATTATGGTCAAAGTCCATAGATAATGAGAATTCTGTTTTCACAGTTATTAACTAGATGCCATAATTCCTGGAAAAATAGAGTTGGTATCAAGGGAAATTGACTTTCACTAGCAGCTATTGAGTCACATTCAACTAAACAACAACCACAGTTTAGAGTCATCAGGCTATTAAATATCCCTGAATCAAATGTAACTATCACTCTTCGTATAGATATATCTTGTTTTTCTTTATGCCTACAACACAGACATTTTATTCTCTAAGCTTTATAATTACAATAGAAGATTCAATCAGTGAAGAATCAATTCGAATTCAAGATTTGAAAGCAACAATGTTTGATTTAATACAATTTCAGGTTTAATTGATTAAAGAATTGATGGTAGTTTATGGAAAAATATCAAATTGCTTGCAACTGTTTAACTTTGGGGTCAGAATAAAGTGAATATAACATGCATGGTAAACCATTTAGAAAATATTAATCCTGACAAATTTAGATAGCTTCAAATGTTTCATCACAATATTTGAAATATGTACCCAACACTTATTTTAAGGGAGACAAAGCAGAAATGAGGACATCACAACTCCCAAGTGTCAAGCAAAGAGTCTACACAGGAATTCTATCAAACTGAAAAAGAAAATGCCCTGCTCCAATTTAAAAACTTTCAAAAACTGTTTGAAACATAAACTTATATAAAGACGAAGGCTTCATCATCCTGTGACTAGTTTTTCAAAACTGGCAGGCTTGCAAGGTTAGCCTCTTTTAAGAATTATGCATTATGTGCTGTTTACGCATTAGTGAAAGAAGTCAAGAACAGTAAACATATATACTATATATAATGTTTGTGCTACATGCATAGTCTAACAGCAAGGATACTATTTCTGACTCAGTAAAGCAAGGAAAGACAAATATCAGAAAACAGGAATCCTTTTGTTTGTATTTGTTTTCTTTTAACTTTTTAATAGGAACTGAAAAGTTGTTCTAAAGAAAGTGATAGTCTTACAATTATCTAGTGAGCTATGTGGCTAATGTCAGACCTGAACCTTGATCATCCTGGTCTTGGTCAATTCCTTAACCATTGTAGCATACTGACTTTCATCTATAGTTGTTCATATAGCTAAGGCATGAATGTGCTGTGCTGTGTGTTTGAGCAATGGAGGGTCCTTTCCTCACTTCATAAAGCGCTATTTCAAAACTGTTTTCAAAGCTTGATATATACTGTGTCTGCTGGTTATTTGTAGAAATTTTCCATTGAGCCATTTCACAATTTCCTATGTGCATACCTGATTGCATTTTTACAAAAATAAGAGAAATGTTTAATGTCAATTTATTCTAATAACTCTCTAGATTTTATCTGTGCCAGTTTGTGATTTGTTTATATTTTCCTGAGATAAAATCTACTGTACTGAACACAATGGAATACTGTACACATTTTGGTAGAAAGGCATTTAAAATAGAGCTACCCTATCTGAACTGAGAATAAATCCAAATAATCATTGTATGGCAAGAAAAACCTACAGAAACCTTTACCTTTCTTAAAATCTAATTATCATCCATATAATAGCCCTAATTTCAAATATATATTATTAAGGAAATAATCAGAAGAAATATTTCAGTCAACAGAAAAATGAACTTCGCAAGGCATAGTTTGTCATGTAAACACCTGCTGAAGTCCCGCTTCTACATCACTATTAAAAGTTATAAATCCTTTTTCACTTGCCACTCCACCTGGAAATTATTCTTCCTTGGTGGGGGAGGGTATTAATATCTTGTTCTTTAATTACAAAAAATCAAGACAACATCAAATAGAGCAGATTTAAGTTACCATTTTAAAACTTTTTCAAATAGAAGCACTGTAGTAGGACTAGTAATTATTTTTGGTAAAGCCACAAGCCTTCACAGCTTGATATTTCTATAGTCTGTTTCACTTATCTGTCCTCTTATTTTATCACTTGCCCATCACATGCCTGTGATTTTTGCAAGTAACCCAAAAACTGTAACTGACAAAATGAGAAGCACATTGAGTACTACAGAAAGAATCATCAAAAGACCAGCTAATGTAGCTTTAGAATAGTCTTAGTTCTAACAGAAAGATTAGCCAAAGATTCAGCTTGGATCTTGTTTGCACTGTAAACAATGAAGAACATTGTATAGAGAATTGATTTAGATACTGCACATAGTTAACATTGCTGTTTGATCTTAAAATAATGAGTCAATTATGACATAAGGTAGAATTTTTTCTTCATTTTTTAAAAATTCAATTTATGTAAAATAATGTAAACTTACTTAACCTACTTACAATGCATATGCAAATGTTGTTGTGTTTATTTCAGTTTACGGTGAGTGTTATCACATAGAATGTGTTAATACGTAAGCCATAGTCCAAATGATTAAATTCTTCTCACATATTAAAATTCTTGTCTCAATCCAGAAATGCCTTAATATTTCTAAGACCTCCTTCACCTGTTCTGTTCATGATAACTTCAGAGCATTACTACATTTCACCACCACTCACACACACCCTCTGCATTTCCAATTATTATTATGTTGCCAGTCTTGATGGTTCCTCAGATAGCCATGATCATCGTGCTACAGGGAGCAAGGGAAACATCTTTAGTTTTACAAGCTGTTCCATCCTTTTGCAGGTGTGTTCAAGACTAGCACAGCAGAAATTAAGCTACTATTGCAAAAGTTAGACAATATGGGCTGCATACCCTGAGGGGCAATTAGCACAGGCATGGGAATAATCAAACATTTTTGAAAAATAAACAGAGCTTGTTCACATTGAACTTCAAATCCCAGTTATATTGCAGTACACAGATGTTAATCCCTTAAAAGAAACTGGCACCTTTGGGTTATAATTAAATCATTCACACTCCACATGAATATGAAGTTTACCTTATAGCCTCATTTTATCTTTAGCATAGGAAAAGCTTCTGAAGCCCAATATGCCATCAATGTTTAGTACTTGATTGTTAAATCACTATTATATGATACTCGCATTAACATTACAATTGAAAGAAAAAAAAATACAAATAAGCCAAGAGAGAGGTGGGAGGGAGGGAGAGAGAGAGAGAAAGAGAAAGAGAAAACATTCTGGCCATACTCTCAGGTGTGAAAGACCAGTCTACATATAAAGGTTCAATTAAGGTGATTTATTGCTAAAGGCTTTTGTACAGCATTCTTCTCAATTAAGGATCAGCATCTTATTAAAGATCACCAATACTCAAAGGAAGCTGACTTAGTTTACTTGTGGCCATGTAGGGATTCTAGGCTGATTCCTTTTTTCACTCCACCTGCAAGGTCATTAATGCAAAGACCGGTCATAATGGTACTATTTCATCAATATTGTAACTGAGAATAATCACTGACTTAGTTTACTTGTGGCCATGTAGGGATTCTAGGCTGATTCCTTTTTCACTCCACCTGCAAGGTCATTAATGCAAAGACCGGTCATAATGGTACTATTTCATCAATATTGTAACTGAGAATAATCACTAAATGTGGCAGTCATTAAATGAAGACTACTTATATATCCATAAGTGATATCATCATGTAGGATGGACAAATTGGTTTACTG
The DNA here is from genome assembly GCF_049901735.1 of Notechis scutatus. NCBI lineage: Eukaryota > Metazoa > Chordata > Lepidosauria > Squamata > Elapidae > Notechis > Notechis scutatus. The sequence continues at coordinate 228,216,844 of NC_142010.1, read as the reverse complement.
AAGAAAAGGTTCTGTATTCTTTAAAGAGAATTCATTAGTGTGAGTTACTACACTCTTTATACAATTTGCTTTGATGTTCTGATGATCGTACAAAGATTAGGAATAAATCCATTGTCCATCATCTGAACTTTTTTACACATTGAATGAACATAGATTAATAAATATATTCCTATAGAATGTCAAGTTTGCTATTCTTAGTAATACCATCATAAGGTGTTCATGAACCTTATGAGATCAATGAATTTAATGCACATTCACTGTGTTCCCTATCATTTCCTATTATTCTAATATATGGCATAGATACTTTTCACAACAATTGATGAATCAATATTAAGTATTTACATTCAATATCTAAGATACAGGTAGTTTGAAATTCAGCCATTAATACCATATTCTATTCTTTTGAATGCATTTTTACAGTTAATTATGTAAGAAAAAATAATTGTTGCACTTGGTTCAACTATAATTCCACACTCCCAAAATTGGACCATTTTTTTAATTTTTATATACCATTACTCATATTCAGTCATTTACACTGACTGGTGTAATTCAACTGACAAAGGATAATTCAATCAATAATGAACATATTTAATTTAAATGTCCATGTGATTATCACTATATTTTACTTCAATTTGCAATTGGGAGAAAAATGACACACAATCTATTTCCTGACCTTCCATAAAAAATTCTGAGGGTAATTTACTGTATCATTGCAACAAATAGCAGTCCATATTCCATTTGAAATATAACTGTTATTCCTTTCATACAGACTTGAATAATATCACCTTTCTTTTGTTGTATCCAGTAATGCATTTCTTTGATGATGCATTTCTATTTTAAAAGGGAGAAAAATCTATTTTGGATGCCCTTCTTCAACTCCACTCTCTTCCCAAAACAAGACTTGTTCTAAAAGAGATTTCAAATATGGCTGCCTAGAAATTGTTATTTCACATATCATATCCTGATTCAGAGGTCAAGAACTTCAGTTGCTACCACAGGACCTCTTATGCTTTCTGCACATCAGGTGTCAGCTGATATGCCTTGTCATCTCATTGATAGGTTGGAACATAAGGGGCTATTGCATGGAGTAACCAGAAGAAATATGAACATGAAATCTTCAAGCATGAATATTATCAACATCTTGAATCACAATTGTTGAGAGTTCAAAACTGTTCTAGAGATTAAATAGGAAAAGCAGCATTCTATTCCTTTCAGTGTATAGTTTTCCTCATGTCCTTCCTCCATGTAACTAGGGTTCATGGTAAGGAACTTAGATTGGGTTATTTTAAAGCTATATATAATTATAGATCACATCAACTGAGTTTATTTTTCCACTTATCACTCTTGTTTACCTCCATAAATTGCAGAACCCAGTAAACCAGTCAGTTCCTAAGTGGTGTTGAGATGTAAAAGGTAAAAACAGTCTTTTTTTTTCTGCCTCCTCCTCTTTCCTTCCAAAAAATTCTGTGTAAAATAATTCAGCTTTCTCAATTGAGTCAATTCTATGTCTCTGTTCTTGCCATGTGAACATTAAACCTTCTGGAATCAGCCATCTATAATTCACCTCTTTTTAAAGTAGCATTTTGGTCACAAATCGATATTCTCTTCTCATCTCTCTCACTCTTCTGGGTACTTGTTTCAGGACCACAACCTCCTTGTCTTTATATTTCAATGTTTTCTCTCTTGCCACTTGCAATATTTGCGTTTTAATGGCTTTCTTTGTAAATCTGATGTGAACATCTCTTGGTAAGCTATTTCTCATTGCGTATCTTGTGAAGACTTGATAAACCTCGTCTATTCCATCCATCATCTTATCTTTAGTTATTTCCAAAGCTTCAGCCAAAATTTCTATCAATGTCTCAGCTAGGTTTTGTCCCTTTTCTTCCTCTATGTTTTGGAATCTGAGATAAAATTCTGATCTGTCCATCTCCCATCTCAACATCCCACTTTTATCTTGTTCAACCACAGTTAATCTGCTATCAATATCTCCAATCTTCTTATCACTTTGTTTATCTTCTTCTTCAATTTTTTGGAATCTCTCATCATACTTCATCATCATTTGTTGAATGTTCTCCACCTTTTCATCAGTTTTCCCTGTTCTTTGTTCAATGTTCTCTGTTCTCTTTTCAATATTCTCTGTTCTTATTTGAATATTTTGAATTCCTTGCATAATCATCTGCAGGGTCACTTTTTCCTGTTCTTTTTCTTGCTGTAACATCGTCTGTATTGTACGTTGTCCTCCAGATGGTGAAGAGGAAGAAGTAGAAGTTGAGGAACCAGGGGCTGTTAGTTTCCTACTCATTTTGGACAATTCAAAATCTTCAGGTTCTTCTATCCCTTAATCCACTTGTGAAATAACCAATTGTAATTCCAAATAAAAATAGTGGGGGAAAAGAAACCAAATAGCAATAATAATAATAATAATAATAATAATAATAATAATAATAATAATAATAATAATAATAATAATAATAATAATAATAATAATAATAATAATAATAATAATAATAAATTTCTTCAGGTTCTTGTATACCTTAATCCAATCGATTGGTTAGATAGCAGTAAAAACTCAAAAATGGAAGAAAAGACCATAGACACACACAAAAAAGAAAAAAAATGTTAAATCCTGAAAAAGGCGGAAAAGTAAAAAATAAAAAACTAAAGAAGAGAAAAGAAAAATTCTTCAGGTTCTTCAACACCTTAATCCAATTAGGTATAAAAGGATGCATGAGAAAAAAAAGAAAGCCACAAAAATAAAAAAAAACCAATATGGAAGGTAAATAGAAAAAAAATACAAGGAAGGGAGAGAGAAAAAAGAAAAGAGACTACTCCCTTAAAAAGAAAAGGAAGGAGATCATTAATACTAAAGCTTTTCCTTTAAAATAAAGTGCAAACGTAAAAATTAGACTTCAAAAGACAAAAAGAAAGAGAAAAACAAGTTCCAAAAGGCCAAAAATCCAACTAGCTATTACAAAAAGTAAGCTAGTAAGGAGTGGGTTTGTTAAAGTAAGAAATAGCCCAGCTTAAAAATAAAAATAAAAAGAGCACACTGCACCTTGTTTGGTTATCCAAGGCTTTTGTTAAAATTTATAACTCTCTTCTCCAGAGTCTTATCACCTTTTTTTCTATAAACTTCAACACCAGACTCCAGCTATTGATAGAAACCCAGAAGAGCACCTGCAATAATACTCTCCCATTCTCTTCCCTCTATCTTATCAAACAGCAATGTCCTTGAAAAGAAGTCTCAGTTCTTTCTCAGCTTTGTCTGGTCAAGAAAAAAAGAGATAGAATATTTCCAAGCCTCTAGTTGGCAGTGTTACAAAGTTTCTTTTGCTTTCACTTTCCCCCTCCTTTTCCAAACAAGATATAATAAAAATTAATTAAAAAGGGGAAAAGATATTTTAAAAGATGACTAAAAGGGAGTCTCTAGCCTAGAATATTATAAAGTCAAAAAGGAGAGAAAGAATAGGTGGAAGAGGGGAAAAAAAACCAGTCCAGTTTCAAAATATAAAATGATGTGTAGAAAATCCAGCAATGAGAAAAAATAAAATAAAAATATTACTTTGTCTTCCTGTTTAAAATCACCACTTAATCACTTCTGTCAAAACTTTTACAGATTCTTTCTTTTCCTTAGGGTGTCCTTTCAAACCTTAAAGTAAAGAAAAAGTTATCACAAAACCGGCACACTTTCTCTTTCCGTTCTCTTTCATTTCGGAGCTGTCCCAACTTCAGCAGCTTTAATGGCTGTCTCTTTGCCGCTGGCAAAAAGAGCTTCTCTTGGATCTACCAGGGACTTTGCAGTATCCCTGGGATTGACAGGATGCACTCTTTACATTCACCACCTCTTTGGGATGGTTTAGATCTGCTTGGACCATCCAGGAGCAAAGATATTGGCAGCGATCTCAGACCTCCAAGATCGCATGCCGTATCATCGTGACGCCAGCTACGCCCTCCCAAAGGTAAAAACAGTCTTGTGTAAGTGGATTTCTCCTTTAACAGCTATGGCAAGTGAACAGCTTTGCAGCTAAACATGGGTAGATTTCCACATATTTTGTCTTATAAACCAATTAAAGGTTTACCTGATTTTATAGGTTCCAGTCAATTAACTGAACACAAAGTTGCACAGAGGTAAAACTCATTATTTTTTAAACTAGCTGTATCTTTTTGTTTTTAACTAATGCCCTATCAGTTAGACACCACTTTAAAAGAGGCAATGTCTCCTGTGAGTGGGTAAGGTCAATGACTATTCACATAGTGCTTCCTATTTCTATCATGCCCACTTTTTATGCCTTAATGTGATTTAGTTTTTATAATTACGTATTGCATTTTAAGGATCACAAAAAGAAAAGGAAAAAAAGAGATACACAAAATGCAGGTTCGGGCACATCTATATTGGTATGTACCGGTATTCAAATTGGCTACTGTCATCAGTCATGCCCCTGGATGGAATATATTGATTGGATTTCTGGGTATGAACTGAAAATGGAAAAATTACTGTTACTGTAGATTTCTAATTATGAGCAAATGGCTGAGTATTAATTTAAATGGAAACTGAAACTGAGTGTCTAATAAATATTAGGAAACATAGAAAAGCACATTTTAAGAAACTCAAAGTCAAGTTTAGGATTCCATACTTGTAGATACTAAGGGTAAAAGTAATCAAAGGAGTTGACAAACTTATCCAACATTGTGGTTTGGAGCTACTGTGCAGACATTGAGAATATGATTTTGGTTATTGTTGGTATTAAATACACAAATCTTTTAACTAATGAATTTTCCTCCTCCTTTTGTGATGCACTCGGTTCTTGATCTAATTAATTGCAGTGTTTCATTTTCTTCTACCCACATTGTCACTGGGAGTCAAAAAGTCCCTTGTAGCACTCCCACACTCTTTACCTGTGATTCACTTTGCTTCCCATTTAATATAACCAGAACCCCCTGAATTGCTATAGCTAAGCTATTAGGTTATGTGACACACCACATGTTATGCCCACTTTACCTAGAGATAGCAATTCCAGTACCAATTGCAGTTGTAACACAAGGACTACCTATTTGGAAAGATTACCCATTTGTCTCATTTTTTTCTACTTTCATTCATTCCAAATTAAAGTGCCCAACTGATGCAGTTTTTCTTCAAGGATAAAGACTACATTAACTTCTAATTATTTTGGTTACCTTTTTACCTTTGTAGCTTTTCTAATTTACCTTTTTAAGGTGCCATGACTAGAACTAATGCCCAGATAAAGTCTCACCATAGATTAATGTGTTATTATATCAGCAATTCTGATGTAATAACACTGTTACATAATACTGTTACTGGGTGCATCGCAAAAAGAGGAGGAAAGCCTATTGTAATAACTCCAAGCAATGAATTTGCATTGGAAAGAACACCAGGTTGACATTTTCACTGAGCTGTATACCATGATTCAATTATCCTTTTCTTGGTCAGTCATCACCAACTCATACCTTCTAAATGAAATTTGGTTCTTTTATGTCACTCTACATCAGGGGTGTCAAACTCAAGCCTCGCAGGCCACATCTGGCCCATGGGGTTCTTAGATTTGGCCCATGGTGCTGCCCTGAAAACAGCAAAGGACTGGCCCACTGTGCCTCTGCTAGTGAAAACAGAGCTTGGGAGGGCTGCGGGTGGCCCTCCCAAACTCTGTTTTCACTGGCAGAGAGTGACAGGAGATTGTTGCAGCTAAAACTGAGCCTGGGAGCCTGTTTCCCAGGTACCCCTGACATGAGTGATATTGAGCTGGCCACACCCATCCAGGCCATGCTCCCCAGCCCCCTGAAGTCAAACACAACTCTGATTGGCCTCAATGAAATCGAGTTTAACACCCCTGCTTTCCACCAACCTCAGTTCATTACTATTCAGCTTATCACTACAAACGTTGCTTCCAAATAATAATTTGGGATAGAAGAACAAACAACTAAATATATGTCTAAATAATAATCATATTGTTAGATATTAGCATACTTACCTCCTATTGGATGGAATCGTGAGAGCGGGAAAACCAAACAGCCTCCAACGGTCAGCTCAGATTATATCAAGAGCTGCTGCGGCTACAGTTGCATGCCTTTTTCTAGAGAGAATAAAATAGAGTTGAATGTGCTGGAGCCTCTTGTCGTCTGTACCCGATATTCAATACATATCCCTAGATTTAATTTAATAAATAGAAATATTTAGTTTTTGTTTCAGCTCCTGTTATTGTTTTGGAGTAGAGTCTCTACCAAATCCTGTTCTGCCAGGAAGGGATCAAGTAAAACTTTGGGGCAAGAAAGAATTTGCACACTGCTACAGTATAGATCGGTTCTAAAATAATTCTTCTAGAAAAGGAGAAAGACAAAATCATCCCAATTTTGCACTGAGTTCTCAGAAGTAAATTTATGCATCACCTCTTTTAAGTACAGTATAATCTTTGCAATCTAAACTGTGATGTCTACATAAAAATATGCCTGGGTAGTTTAAGTTGGTAAGAACTTTATGTTTTCTATTTCTTTAAAATTCTATGGGTTTCAATTCCTGTTTTCCTGCAATAAAATGGAAGGAAAAGGCAGCAAAGTCCATAAGGTTTGTTCCCCAGCTGTTTATGAGTTTTATTCAGTATTTCACATTCTGACCTGCAACAGCTGCAGTGTGGTGACAGCGATGGAGCTGATAAATAGATTGAGAGATAAAAGAGAGATCATGATTCAAATAGCTCTTCCTTACAGAGCATTAAAAATTACAGTACTTCTCTACAGATCAGTCAGCAATAGAACCAAGAATATGGTAGATATAATCATATTTTATGAGGGCAGATGTAAAAGTTAAAATGAGAGCTTGTCTAGAAAAATGCTAGCCAGAGTGTAACTGAATCAGAAACTATGTGCTAGAATTTTAGTACCTCACAAGATCTTTACTTCTGACATGACCTGCCAATAACTTTTCCAAAGTTATTAATTGGAGTTCCAAAGACTGAGTTCAGTTTCTAGTTAAAAAGGGTTTAAAATCTAATGTCTTTGTGGTTTATGAAAGCTATGCAATTTTAAGATAACAAATGGACTATCAAATTAAACTCCAGAAAGTAGAACACTTGGTTCAGTTGCCTAAAGTCGAGCACCTATGTAGGCAGGCAATTGGGGTGGAAGAGCAAGAGGGTGAAGGAAAAGTTTGCTCATTGTTTATGTTAATATGAATTCACCTAATTTCACATCTTCAATGCAATTAATCTACACTGAATTAAAGTTTAGTTGTCCCTGAAAATTTGTGTGTCTCTGTTATTGTTTTTCCAAGTGTATTCAATTGGGTACATTAAGGGAAAGTGCTCATAGACATGCATGTATCCTTCAAATTGACACAAATTGCATATTAATGGAAACTGCTTGAAAAATAATGCATGTTAAGCACAAATTTGTCTAGGAGGTGATGGATACATTAGAATAAATGTGTGTGTGTGTGTGTGTGTGTGTGTGTGTGTGTGTGTATGTTTTCTTAAGTTTTCGGGATTACATGTATGGCATTGCTTTGTTGATTATCCACGTCATTGTAGTTGTTCTTTTAGTTGTAGCAACGTTTCAGCAGAATCTCATCTGCCATCATCAGGCCACTATCAGAAGCCTGATGATGGCAGATGAGATTCTGCTGAAACGCACAATTTAAAAGAACAACTACAATGACGTGAAAACCTCAAAAAGCCAACGCCATACACACACACACACACACACACACACACACACAGAGAGAGATTTTTGTGGCAGTTCAATACATATATATAGGATAATACAGAAATGGGATGGCTCAAAGCAAAGACTATAAAGACCAGAAATGGAGGCAAACTGAGATGGAAAAGTTTACCCATCCACAGACAGGTATATTTTTGGTTCCTCACCAAGTGACACATTGTGAAGTAATATGGGACCCTGTGGAGAGAATTGGACCGAAATGCTTGCATTTAGTATAAACTACATTATCAGTGTGAATAAGGTTTCATATTGCCTTGATTTGCTGTGGTGCAATTTCAAAATCTATTTTGAATTTTAATAGGACTCATCTCAATAAGTGTGAGCTCCTTCCCACATAAAGAATTTGTTACTATAAAAAACTATACCACACACATTTGGGATTAGGAATCAGATATTCCAAATTTGGAACTATGACTACTCAATGGGATTTAAACTAAATCCCAGAAGTTTTCTGTTTAGAAATTAAATGCCTACTACAGACTCACCCCCACTATCAAAGTAGATCCTGGACACTTAAGGTCAGGAACGTTTTTAGGGTATGGTCAAAAAGGTTAAATTGGCAGCCAGGAGGTATGATTCAAATCCATCTGATTTTTATATGCATCCTACCTTCCTTTTTGGCCATAATCTGGAGAAACCTCTGACTTGGTTTTGTGTCTGTGTGTGTTTTAATGAATTAAATCACACTGTATTTGACATTAGTAGCAAGTGTGTGTGTGTGTGGGGGGGAGGCTTTAAAACATTTACTGTAAAGTATATTGTGAAGCAAGGCTGTCACTGAAATAATTTTTTAATATATTAACTCATCTGAGTGAACAATGCCAAGCATTTGTGTTGTTTTGAGAACCTTTTCCAACACACTTTGATGGATTTGAGCTTGATAGCAATGAGGATGTCTAATAATCCTCCAAATTTACTTATTTCTCCAAGGTTGGGGAAGGTTGTTCTTTGGGAAAAAAATTCTAAGCCCATTTATATTCAATATTTACCATGTGCTCAAGCTTGAGTTGAAAAAATTGTGTGCTCATGTCTGTTAGAAGACAAGAAGAGCTGATTTTTTTATTATTATTTTTCTTGCTTGGGGTGAAATGTGTGAAATTAACAAGGAGAATAATCCAGAAAAAAAAAGGAAAGCATGACATTGATTGTCATATGGAGTTGTATGTAGCAATGTGGGAGAGATAGCTGTAAAGATTTATTATCATTATAATATGATGCTATTAGCATACTAAACTGAGGGTGGGGAGTTGGAGGACTCAGATACAATCCATAGCATCTCAAGCAAGCATTAGGCAGGGTCAGTGGTGGGATTCAAATAATTTAACAACTGGTTCACCCAGGGTCAGGTTGGCTGTTTTGAGAGGTGTGGTCCAACCTGACCCTGGGTGAACCAGTTGTTAAATTATCCCCCATCTCCCGCTATCAAACTAGATTCTCTGCACTGCGATGCAATGGAGAAACAGGCAATGGAGCGACCAGCACGAGGGAAGGATGAGGAGCAGGGAGAAGAAAGAGGGAAGGCGGCCTTCTCCTTTCCTCATGCCAGCTGCTCTGTTGCCTGTTTCTTCATTGCAGCGCAGCGCAGTGTCCAGGATCTACTTTGATAGTGGGGGTGAGTCAGTAATTTGACAACCTGTGTGAACTGGCACCACTGGGCAAGGCCTTGCTTGAGATATTAAGCTAAATATTTCACCATGGTTCCAGGTTTCCAGATTTTGTGATGCTAAGGTTTGTATATGTGCATGTACGTGTTTGTAAGAGAGAGACTTTTCAAATTTCTAAGTGTTTCTGTAAATGCTGCTTACTTAAAAGTGTAAATGCAAAAGTGTTTCTGTAAATGTTGCTTACTTAAGAGATACGTACTTGTCAACAGCTCTTTTAAAAGACCATGCTGAACTTGGAATTAACCTTCTCATTCAGTTGTGATTCTTATATCTGATTCTGCTTCAGTGGGATATTTCAGTGGGAATTTTGATTTTCTCCTTAATTTATTCTTGTACATCATATGATCAACCCACCAGATTGGAAATATATGGGCATAAAATGCTATATCCTATGCTGTTACATAAAACAAAGAAAAATGTGACATAGACAGTGGATTCATAGATATGTTCTTATCTAGTAGCACCACATGACCCAAACTTCATTATTTCATTGCACAGACTATACCATGAGCAGCCTCTGTCCCTAGAAGAAATGAATTTAGGAGAAGGAGTTTTTCCAAAGGAAAAATCATGGTAGAACACTACATACTTTATGAACAATAATCATCAACCTTCACCATAGGAATTACAGAATTAAAATAATATTTCAATAATAATGATAAACAGCTTACATCTAGTAACAATATCTTTAAGACTATCAAATATCCACATCCGCTTATCCCAGGTCCTTGAGAAGGATTTGATAGGTGGATAAAAATGCCAAATCTAGTCTGAACGCCTGGGTAATTATGCAGTGAACCATAATAATATTAATGGTCCATTAGAAGATCTTCAAGAAATACCATTTGATTGTAAGCGAGAATTAGTGCGACCATAAAATAGTGAAAGTAAAAGAAAATGAAGAAAGTGCTCTGAGACTTTAGAAGTCAAACAGACAAGCACCTAGTCTTAACAAATGTTGATAAAAAAAAGTCTGGATAGTGGTCATGGCAGAAACTGGAGACAACCGAATATAAATGAAAGAACTGCAGAAGATAACAAAAAATATCAAAACAAAAGACCTGAAGATAGAAATAGAACAAATGTGGCAAAAGAAAGCAAAGATAATACCAACAGTAATCTCAGAAAAACTAGAACACTTTGGCATTGGTAAATTCATCATCAGTCAATTACAAAAGACAGCTTTACTTGGAAAAGCTTATATCCTGCCACAATATCTCTATACCATCAAACATTAACATCTGCCTCTCCCAGGAACTTGGGAATGACTGGATAGGCAGATAAAAATACCAAATCCAGTCTGAATATCTAGCTTGCTGTGCAACAAACCAGAATAGCAACAAACATTTCAGTGAAATAAATTTTGGTTGCAGTTGTAGAGAATATACGTATGTAGATCCAGGTTGGAATGTTGAGACTTAAGTTCTCTGAATCTGATTTTCCATTTGCACATATTTCATTAATAATGGAAAATAATGCTACCTCTTTTTCAGCCTAGGTGTACTGTGTTATTGGTGTGCTATTTTTGGGGTAGTTTGTATCTGGTTCTTGTTATGGTCATTTAGTTTTCTTTCCTCTTGTTTTTCTGGGTATTGGTTAATAGTTGTGTAAAAATGAGGAATGTTGTAGTCTGTACTGTTTTCCCTTCTGTTTGACAGTTTGACTCCTGGCAATTTTTTATGAATGCACCATAGATGAGGTCTATGTCTGTCTGTTTACTGCTAATTTGAACCATACTTCTAGAAGTTCACATGCTTTTTTTTTTACTTGACTGTTGAATGAAAATGAAAGTTTCAGTAGCTTCCCAGTTGAAGTTATGGATGAACTTGTTAATGAATGTAATGAGGTTTCATCATGTTTTCTATCAAAGTACATAGATGTTATACAAACATATTCGTCTTATGTAATGATGTTTTATTTTATGAATGACCCATGGCTTTTCTTCTTTAGGTATAAAACCATGGGTTTTCTTAATAAGTGTTGGGTGTATATTATTTATTTGTATGGTATATACCACAATTATAAGCTTGTGTAGAATCACTTCTGAATTTGCCCTCTGGAAATATTTTCACTATAATATAAAAGACAGCAAAGATGATAACTTTTCAAAAACATCATCAATATCCTATATAGTGCAGGGATAAAATAAACAAAAGTAGACACCAGAGTATCAGAAATCTCTATGTCCTTAAATTTAATCCAATGCAAGAACTTCACAATTCCTGACACTTAAGTGAATACTTCCCTCTTACAAATTTCTAAATCTGCTGAGAAAGAAATTACCACTGCTGCCAATGAGAGATTTTCTTGTACAGGATTTACTACATCCAGGCTATTCCCAGGTTTGTGAACTAAACTAAATTTCACTAACTAAATTTCACATTCCCAGTTCCATTACATACGTCCTATGGCTGTTATTTTCAAGGAAAAAGGAGACTGTAGCTAGGCATTTCCTTTAGGTGTGATTTGCATGTGGCAAAAAATAATGATGATGATATGAAAACATCAGAAATAGAGATTGTTGGAGGTTCTCCAAAAGGTCATTGAGTTGCTTTGTTTTCTATCTTAGGCAGTCTCTGAAACTAGTTTGGCATACTCTGAGTATGCTCATTCTGTCAAAATGCCAATTTGTACCATTATTTTAGCTGGTAGAAACCACAGGAAGAAGCTAGTTGTCACTGAATGTCAGACATATCAACTATACTTAAGCATACTTTACTCTATATCTATTGACAGAGAGTTCCGTTTTATCTGCTGCCATTGCTAATCAACACTTAGAATGATTTCCTTTGATGCAAATCCTACACATCTCAATCTGATATGGTTACACAAACTGGCTTTACCATGAGAAGATTATGAGGCTGTCATGAAGGGATTGGCTTTCTCATGTTTCAAATGGGCTTTGATAGCATCAAAGAAGCTGTTTATATAAAACATAGATACATTAAAAGTTACTTTGGATTGCATTTCTGCACTGTAAATCTGGCTAGAACTCTGCCTTTTTTCCATGGGGCCTCAAAGATTGCCATGACAAGAGAAATTACAGGATCCTGTGTGGCATCATTGCCTAAAGTTGTACTCAGCTATGGGAGTCAGCAGAATGGGGAAGGGGATAAATGATTAAATGTGTGTTGCAATGAAAACTCTGCCACTTTTGAACTGGCATTGCAAAATTGCATACAAGTACACTGTGGGTGGCATTTTGATATCACAAAAAAAACTTTCATTATTTTGATGACTTATTGTAAATATCACTGTATTCCATAGCTTTTCGGGGGGAGAATACTCTGAGAATGAGAAATGCTTTTAGCGGTTGTGTTAGGTATAACATTGATACCAAATATGGTTTGGGTGAATAAATATATCAAACTTAGATATCATGGTTTAAGTGCTTATCACTTTAAGCACAATGCAGCAAGCAATTAGCCGATTAAGGGTGGGGTTAGAAGTTACAATATAAGGAAGCATTAGAAGCTGGAAAGCTGACTGTCTGTTACTGTGAGTTGCTGGCTGTAACTGTGTGCTGCTGCGACTTACTGTGTGCTACTGCGACTAACTGAGATTACTGACTGTGAGTGCCTGTGACTGAACTGTTTTTTGTTTGCTACTGTTTGCTGAATATCCAGCGTTTGTTTCTCTGGAGAGTGAAACCGGAGGAGGGAAGATATCTTTATCGGCTGATAAAGATATTGCAAGGACTCTTAACTTGGACTATACTAGTGAGTCTTACTGGATGGAAATACTGTGAATGACTTAATGGACTGAATGACAATGCTTAAACTCTAACTGGATTAAAAACTATTTAAACTACAAACAGTGTTTGTGTTCAGTGTGTGTATACTCTGGGGCCCTTCCACTCTCGTTTTGGCTTCCTGGCTTGACTACTGCTGCAATACTCTTCTAGGGGTTAATCCTCAAACCCTAACATTGGTTATGGGCCCAGCAGCATAGTCTAACTAACCAGGATATAGCAGAGAGAGTTGGTGTGAGTTGCACATTACTGTAAAAACAAACTGTTTTAATTAGTTTAAAATAGTCAAAATATCTGAAGAGTAATGGCACAAGTAAATTTGTCACAACTGTCCATGATATCCAGGCTGGATGGAACAAACTATGTTTCATGGTCAATGAAATGTAGTTTACTTCTACGCAGAGAAGGTTTGTGGGACATTATAGCAAACCCACCAGATGTGAGTAGCTGGGATCCTGCTAATGATGATGATAAAGAAAAGTTACAAGACTTTAAACTGAAGAATGAGCAGGCTTTATGCATCATAGGACTGACTCTCTGTGATCAGCAGCTTGTCCATATTCGTGGAGAAGAAAATGCTGCAAACTGCTGGGAGAACCTCAGGAAGATTTATGTTCGGGACAGTGTAGGAGCACATATAAATCTTACACGGAAGCTTTTTCGAACGCATCTTCAGAGGAATGGAGATATGTTAGTTCATTTAAACTGTATGAAGAGCATTTTTCAAGATTTGCAAGAAAAAGAGCTTATATTTAATGAACTGCAACAAGTCTACATAATATTATCTTCATTAGATCAAAGCTATGATGACTATGTGACTTCGTTGGAAGTATTGCCAAAAGAAAGCCTCTCATTAACCGAGATTACAGGCAGGCTACTAGAAGAAGCCAGAAGAAGGCGTGAGCGTGACGAGCTGAGAGAAGATAAGAAAGAAGAGAAATTATCTTCAAAGCTTGTAAGAAACCAGCAAAGCAAAGTAAAGCACCTGGAAGAAGAGAATTTATCTTCGACGGCATACACAATTAAAAAGTGTTTTAATTGTGGAGGCAGAGGACATTTGGCAAGATTCTGCAAAAGAGAAAAAGCCAGAATGTAAAAAAGCCAAAGAAAGCATTTGAACTAGCCACGTTTAGCAACTCTGATGTGAAGAATAATTTATGGGTGGTTGACAGTGGCGCATCCCACTGCATCACAAGAGATAAGACAAAATTTATAAAAATGTCTACAAGTTCTCAACATATATCTCTTGCTAACGGCTGGAACCTGAAAGCGAAAGGTCAAGGTTTTGCACGTTGTCCGTACATAAACCAGGATATAAAAATGTTGTATGTACCGCAACTAAAGTTTAATTTGCTTTCAGTAAGGGTATTAGATAAATTAGGTTATGTAATTACTTTTAAAGATAATAATTGCATAATTGAAAAAGATAACAAAAGGGTAACTGCAGCTTTAAATGGAACATTATATGTCTTAGATAATAGTAAGAAAGGGAGGCTCAAACTGTATTTAATAATATAAAGCCTCATGAAGAATGTATCCATTTATTGCATAGGCGTTTGGGGCATGTAAATTTTAAAATGCTAAAACGTACAGTTGAGTTATCTGAAGGAATAAGGTTAAAACCTTGTGATAAATATTTACGTTGTAATGTTTGCTGTGAAGATAAGAGCAAAGTATTGCCTGCAAATAGGCTAAATGGTTTCAAAACAAAAGAACCTTTAGAAGTAGTATTTGCAGACATCATAGGTCCAAAGAAACCCAGTATGGGGGTGCTAGATATATACTGAGCATTATGGACCATTATTCTAGATATGGGTTTTGCTATTTAATGAAAAGCAAAACTGAAACATATCAACATTTTTCAATTGGCTTAGGTTTGCTGAAAGAAAGTCTAAACGGCAACTGATAACCCTGGTGACAGATAATGGTACGGAATTTATTAATAACAAATTCCAGAACAGACTTAAGATAGCTGGAATAGAGCATAAGAAGTCTGCTCCATACAGGCCAGAACATAACGCTTTTATTGAAAGAAGAGGCCAAACACTACAGGCAATGGTTAGAACAATGTTAAATGATTCTGGGTTACCTGATTCTTTGTGGGGGAGGCTACAATGTGTGCTAATAACATATTGAACAACGTTGTTAATACAACAACAGGTGAAATTCCATTCACCAGATGGCATGGCAGGAAACCTGACCTAAGTTACCTGCACACATTTGGTGCACCAGCATGGGTGCATATTCCTGCACAACTCAGAAAAAAGGGCAACATAGAGCTAAAAGATTTTTCTTCGTTGGTTATCAGGCAAACCATAGGGCATATAGATTTTGGGAGAAAGGCACATCTAAAGTGTTATGTAGTGCTAGTGCCCAATTTCTAGAACATGAAGGATGGGAGAAATTAGAACAGGATGCCAATAAAGATGTAATTATTGAATCCTATAGAAATCCCATTAGTTATCCCTGTAACTTTAAAAATAAGGTAAAGAGAAAAATACAGGATGAAATAGTGTCCATAAAGGAAGAAAAAGATTCAATAGCTGAACAGGATGAGGAAGATGAACAGGTAGTAGTTCAACAAAGTCCTCCTGTAAGCCCTGTAATTCCCAGAAGAACTACACGTATATCTAGACCGCCTGATAGGTACCAGGCTAACACAGTGTGCCAGATTAATCAAGTTCCTAATTCTGTTGAAGAAATTAAAAAGTATCCTAATAAGGAAAAAGAAAAATGGTATGCAGCAATGAATAAGGAACTGAATTCATTAAGAGATATGAAGGTGTATGAAAATGCCAAATTACCTGTAGGAAAGAAATCCATTGGCTGCAAATGGATATTTAAGGTAAAAATAGATAAAGATGGTAATTTAATCCATAAGGCAAGGTTAGTAGCCCAAGGTTTTAGGCAGAATGTCAATGACTACGATGAGGTGTTTGCACCTAGTCTTAAGGCAGCAACCTTGAGAGCAGCTTTAGTGTGGGCAGCTAGTAAAAACTATATAGTTAACCATCTAGATGTGGAAACTGCTTACTTGCACGCCCCATTAAAACATATTATTTATATGAAAAACCTGTTGGTATTAAAAGTGAAAATAAGGATAATAATGATTGTTGGTTGTTAAAGAAAAGTCTCTATGGTCTTAAACAATCAGGCTATGAATGGAACCAGTATATTGTAAAGGAACTAGACAATATAGGATTTAAAGCTGGTTTAGCCGATCCATGTCTGTTTAAGAGGGAGACAAATGGGAAAGTATCATTATTATTACTATTCACAGATGACATTGCATTGATAACTGAAACTAATGATGAAGCAAATAAAATAATAACATCATTAGGAAAGAGAATAAAGATCAAGCAATTAGGGAGATAAAAAGTATCTCGGTTTGAATATAAAGAAAACAAGGAAAGGTTTTAAGATATCTCAGGAAGATAAGATAAGCAAATTGCTAAAAGATTACAAGATGGAGCTTTGTAAGCCAGCTAAGACTCCAATGAGTCAGGAGTTTTGCAACACTGATGTACAAAGCCCTGAGTTTGATAAGGTGATTTATCAATCTTTAATTGGTAGTTTGAGTTATATTAGTAATTGGTCTAGACCAGATATATCGTACTGCGTGAATCAGTTGGCTAGATTCAATTCTGCACCATGTGAAAGACACTGGATTGCAGCTAAGAGGATATTAAGATATCTTAAAAAGACAATGAATTATTCATTGTATTTAGAACCAAAGGGTGATTTAATTTTAAGTGCTTATGCAGATGCTAGCTTTGCATCAGAAAGAGACACTAGAAAGTCGACTTCAGGAACAGCCATAATGCTGGGTAATACATTAATAGGCTGGAAGTCAATAAGACAACAGCATATAAATTTGTCTACTATGGAGGCAGAATTCTCCTGTTTATCATTGTTATGTACAGAATTAATAATGTATAAACAAATGTTAATTGATATAGGTATAACAGTAGATTATCCTATAATTATACATGAAGATAATCAGGCAGCAATTCAAATGGCCACAAATATTGGAGTAAAAACAAGGAGCAAACATACAGATCTAAGATACCTAAACGTGAGACAATCTGTAAGAAGTAAGATGATTCAGCTAGAGTACTGTATGTCGGAGGACAATTTAGCTGATAATTTTACTAAAGCCCAAGGTGCCAGTAAGCACCAGGAGAGTTGTGAAAAATATGGGATTAGATTGTAAGGTATTATATATTTATTTCACCCAAAAGGGAGTATGTTAGGTATAACATTGATACCAAATATGGTTTGGGTGAATAAATATATAAAACTTAGATATCATGGTTTAAGTGCTTATCACTTTAAGCACAATGCAGCAAGCAATTAGCCGATTAAGGGTGCGGTTAGAAGTTACAATATAAGGAAGCATTAGAAGCTGGAAAGCTGACTGTCTGTTACTGTGAGTTGCTGGCTGTAACTGTGTGCTGCTGCGACTTACTGTGTGCTACTGCAACTAACTGAGATTACTGACTGTGAGTGCCTGTGACTGAACTGTTTTTTGTTTGCTACTGTTTGCTGAATATCCAGCGTTTGTTTCTCTGGAGAGTGAAACCGGAGGAGGAGAAGATATCTTTATCGGCTGATAAAGATATTGCAAGGACTCTTAACTTGGACTATACTAGTGAGTCTTACTGGATGGAAATACTGTGAATGACTTAATGGACTGAATGACAATGCTTAAACTCTAACTGGATTAAAAACTATTTAAACTACAAACAGTGTTTGTGTTCAGTGTGTGTATACTCTGGGGCCCTTCCACTCTCGTTTTGGCTTCCTGGCTTGACTACTGCTGCAATACTCTTCTAGGGGTTAATCCTCAAACCCTAACAGGTTGCTATATTTGCAATTTGATATTTTATCAAGATATCACTGGTTTTTATCTTTCGTTTCCTATATGCTTATAGTGTACAAAGTTGACCTTCTCTAATCTAATGCTCTTATGCTTGACTTCAAATTGTTTTATCAATATTAGTTTCCATTGTCTACATTGTAGGTGCTAGGTGGATTTATACTTCTTGAGGTTCAGGATAAACTGACTTAAGCTGTTTGCTGCATGGACCTAGTGTTTAAAGAACACTATGGTCAAGACCACATCAGTGGTTTACTCCTTTATTAACAACAAGATGAACCAACCACCTCAGTCCCTTTTATTTTTGCTTCAATAATATGGCACGTTATACGTCTTACATTCACAATTAAATCAGTACTCCTGCTGACATTTATCCAGGAGCAAGCTTGAATTGAACCGCGCTTGTTTTTCATTACACATACATGGAATTGTCTCAGTTTGTTCATTGGAATTACTTCCCAATATTGATACACTTGCTTTAATCTTCCAATAAATCATACCCCAACATTTTTCTCAAGCTTCTCAATCAACGAACAGCAAAACTGGAAAATAAAACAATCATATCTTTGGTTTGGTTTCTAACAGAAAAATATTGCTACAGTAATGGATTTTGAGCAAACTGAATACAATATTAGAAGGGAATTTCTTCAACTGTCTTTATTCTTTTATTTGTTTATTCAATTTCTATCTCAACAAGTGGCTTTAGGCCATGAACAATTATAAAAATCAATTAAAACCAAATACAAACACTGTATGAAATCATATATAGAGAACAGCCAAGAAAATCCAGAAAAAAATTGTTCCAGTCCAGGTTCACTTGAGGTAAATGCTGGTAATTCTGAAGAGATTTGTAAGCAATAGAATATTTGGAAAGTAGTTTTGGAAAACCGGACAGAGTTGATGTTTTAAACAGTCTAATAAGCAGCTGTTAAAAGTTATAATGCCCTGCAGGAATCATTTTAAAGTCACTGAATAGAATGTTCATATGTCTCAAATGGTTGAATACTGAAGAAAAGAAATAAGATTTTACTTGTTAAAACTAAAGCCGAGGAATTCCTTTTTGAAGCGGCTTCAACTAATTTAAAAGAACTTTCTAGCAACATTGTTAAATATGTCGGGTAATCTCTAATAAGAACAATGCAGAAGTTCAAATACATTTCCAAGAACGATGTCTGTGTGCTCAAAGATCTAGGCCAATCACTGTCTAAACAGAAATCTACCACCGCTTGCATCTCTCAACTGTTTTTAATATAATAGATGATCAAGTGGTGGTAGGTCTATAGTTCCCATTCACAAAGTTTCAGACTCTTTTGATTATTATTTCTCCATCTGAGCAACTTTAAGATGTTTGAATCAACTCCCTGCATAGCTGACTGGGAATTTTGGAGATTGAAGTCCACACATCTTAAAATGGCAAGGGTTGAGAAACACTGCTTTGAATTAACACATATTCCTTGATAAGGAAAAAGCAAACATTTTTGAACTTGTAACCAAGGAAAGTGTAATAGAATGGAGTAGATTTCTGCATACAACAAATGGAGCTGTTCTGACAGGACTTCTATGGAAGCACATAGACTGTTCGTGTAACTTTGTAAGCCGCCTTGAGTTGCCATGTTCAAGTAGATAGCAATATAAATTTTCTAAATAAATACATAAGCAGCAATATTATACAAATATCAGGAGAATGTCTATGTCAAAGCAACAGGAATGATGTCAAAACAGACAGGTTATTGCTGTGTCTCCTGTACAGAATTTAACAGTATCTATAATTTCTGTGTATATGGATATTTTATTAGATTATAAAATATAGAACTATCTTCTTCAAAATTCATAATAATCCATCTTTTTGTTTCACCAACCAACTAAGTATCTGTGGTCTCGAAAATTCTCATATGATTGTTCCCCTGCAACTGATATTTGGGGCTGTTGTGTCCCCACCATGAATAATTCTTAATAGGGCTATCTTAAATTATTAAATCACCTTTTAACATACATGATCACATGTTGTGATCATAGGTCCCATATGACAGTTATGAGCTGTATGAATATGTTTTCTTTTATCTGTTCTAAATTTTACAGATGATCCACTTTTGAAAGTAGAGAAGATCTTCTCCCTTTTTGCTTTCTCCATGCCATTCATGATTTTATTTATTTATTTGTTTGTTTGTTTGTTTATTATAGCTGCCCACCACACATATTGTATGTGACATCATTAAACATCAAGCATAAAAACTCATTTAAAAGCCTTCTCCACCCCCATAGCAGCAGCAACTCAGTCAAATTAACCACTTGATCAACTCCATCTCCATTCAGTGTCCCCAGATCTGCTGACATTAAAACCACATTTTAGGGCATTTTGGAAAAGCAGCAAGGTGGTGGCCAACTATATCTTGGAGAAATGGTGTTCCATAGAGAGGGGGCCACCATAGAGAAGACCCTCTTCATGGTTCACCAGAAGTACATCCCTAATCAATGGGACCCGTAACATTCTCTATCTTTCTGTCCTGGTGAGTGGGATGAATGGAATAGGGGAGAGGCAGTCCTTCAAATAAACTGGCCCCAAGCCATGTAGTGTTTTAAAGGAGGTAACTAGCACCTTGAATTATACCCGAAGCAGATTGGCAGCCAATGCAGAGAGAGATGTACTGTAAGAGAGATGACATATGTGCAAATCTAGGCTTCTGCAAAACTATTCGCTCTGGTGCATTCTGAACCAACTGAAGATTCTAGATACTCTTCAAGGCTCCCCTTTAGATCATATTACAATAGTCCAGATGGGAGGTGACCAAGGCATGGATGACTACGAGAAGGATATGTTGGTCCAGGAATGGGCACAATTGGCACACAACTTTATGCCCTCAATTGTGTGTCTTTCTATCTTTTGTGTAGCTTAGACTCCTAAATATTTTAACCCTTTTCTTGTAAGGAAAATGCTCAAATCTCCAATTTTGATTGTCATCTTCAGCACTTTTTTTCAATTCCATTACTGTCACTAACTGAATAATTCTAGGAATATATAGGACTTCTTCCCACAGCCAAATTCCTTTACACAACTGAATCAATTCTACATGTCTGTGCAGACAAAAAATTAACAGAAATCAGATTTTGATTGTGAGAAACCAGTGCTATGAATAAAAGAAAAAAAATATATGAATATCCCAGTGCACTAAATGCACAGAATATATGTAACCACCTGAATGAATTTGTCAGTGTAAAAGAATCCTTAAATTATATCTATTTATAGAATGTGGATACATTCAGAACATTCTCTAATGTGCTACTTACAATTGTAGGGCACAAGCAATGACAAGCACATTATCTTGGCAAGGATTCATTCACCTGTTAGGAATTTAATCCATTGTAGGCAGCATGCATTTTCTTTAACATTCATATTGCCAAAAAATATTTATAAGAAAGTAGGCTAAAATATCTCTATGTGGCTAATAGTAGCCAGAAAATTGCCCTAACTCTTTATTTGCCATTACATGCGGCTATCATATGTCTATAAAATTCAAGAACTGACAGGACAGTCTTTTTTTAAGGACAAATGTCCTGAATCTAGAGATAGGGAAACCACTAAAAACACTTCAGAGAATGATAGTTGATTCCTCACAACATAGATTCATATAGGAGTGGCAGAACATGAGCTCCATATGGTGGTCATTCATAATTTTACTGAATCCACCCATATGAAAAACAGCTTCTCTGCAGACCTTTATCATCTCCATTTCTCTGCTTACAAGTTGGTCATTGTTCTCAGTTGGCCCAATCATTAGAAAATCATTGAAAATTTAAAATGATAGTGGTTATGACAATGAAGTATATTCATCTATACTACAAAAAGAAAACAAATGAATAAACACAGAGGTATGATATTTTCCAGGGCATTGTGAGCATTTAAAATAAAAAATTAAGCAAAGCAAATAAAAGTGAAAGTTCTGGCTGCACTGAAAATTCTGTGGGCTGCAATCAAAAGAGCAGCCAGCAGGAGAGGTGCCACTGTAAGCCTCCTTTTTTGTATTTTGTGGTGGCCAAGGGATGCTCCAAGCATGAACCCTCAATACAAAGGCTGTTTTCTCTCTGCAGCATGGGATTTGGCGCGGCCAAGGAATTCTAGTTAACTATACCCATCCCACATTTAGAGGGAGCCAGATTGGGAATAATTGTTCCTGAACCTATATTTTCTGGCTTTAAACTGGAATACAAAAGTTTTGAACTAAGTCTTGTTTACATCATATAATTGCATTGGTCATCATCCCTATTTCAGGATCTTGACAGTTTGATTTCCCAGTAAAGCTTTTGAATAATTTCTGACATTAACCTCAGGTACATTAACCTCAGGTAACCTAGGCACGCACGCCCCCAACTACCTCAATTCCAACTACTGCCGGCCTTAAATGCAAACTACTCAATGCAAGAAGCCTCGTGAATAAAATACCTGAATTTCTCTTCCTCCTAAATATGGCTAACTTCGACATTATATTTGTCTGTGAAACATGGCTCAATGCATCTCTCCCGACTCCATTACCACAGTTAGAGACTATCATGTTTACAGATCAGATCGTGAAAATCGTCGAGGAGGTGGAGTTGCTATATTCTATAAAAATCCTTACATCTAAAAAATATCCAAGTTACCCAGGAGTTTGCCCTTCCTGAAACCATCATCTGTGAACTATCCTCAAATATCACAATTCGATTCTTACTATGTTACAGAGCACCTGATTATGACATCGAACATGTAAACAAGCTAAATACATTACTAACATGGGCTGCATCCTGCCCATACCCTTTTATCCTTCTTGGTGATTTCAATCTACCTCATATTAACTGGACCCTAAATGATTGTACAACTGAAATCATACACACAACCTTCTACAATGCTATTACAAATCTGGGACTGGAACAACTAGTAACCAACAACACTAGACTAAACAACTGCCTCGATCTCATCTTCTGCAACAGTTTGAACCTAATCTACGGAATACAATCTAAAGAACCCTTTTCCAGTAGTGACCACAATATGATCGACTTTTGTCTCAACATACATCCACACAAAAATCACCACAATGATGTAATCCCCTATTGTAACTTCAAAAAGGCAACTATGATCTTATAGACAACGATCTCTCATCCCTTGATTGGCAATCTCTATTCACTGGATGCAATACCGTTGAAGACCATTATAACATATTTTTACTTGAAGTCAAAAGAGTCATCAAACTATATGTACCAACAACAACTCCCAAAACAAAACAAAAAAGCAGATTACCCATATCAATAAGGAAACTTCAATCCAAAAAGAGATCACTCTGGCGGAAAAACAAATCTGGTCACGTTGCCAATTTCAAAAACCGATACAAAAATCTATGCCACCAGATAAAGACTGAATGCACCAATTATCACATTAAACAAGAGGAAAACCTTCTAAGCACCAATTCCACCCGCGCTTTTTACAATTTTGTAAACAACAAACTAAAAGACTCAAGGTCCATCCCTCCCTTGATAGGACCTGATGGTAAAGACTGCAACGACGACACCATTAAAGCCAACATCTTTAACACATTCTTCGGCTCAGTATTTGTAAACAGCAATGGATCATGCCCAATATTTCCTAGCCGTACCACAGATAACAACAATGATCTAATACATATCGATTTCACAGAAGACAATGTTGAAAAAGCAATACGCAACCTCAAACCATCTCTATCTATTGGACCGGATGGAATATGTGCCTACTTCTTAAGAAAGCTATCCACTGCCATAGCCAAACCTCTAAGCATAATCTTTGAAAAATCTTTCAGAACCAGCTCCTTGCCTAACCTATGGTCACAAGCCACAGTCATCCCCATCTTCAAAAAGGGAGACCCAAGCCTAGTTGAAAACTACAGGCCAATCTCCTTATGCTGCGTCACCTGTAAAGTCATGGAATCAATTATTAACCAATCCATCATCCTTCACTTAGAGACAAATAACCTACTCTCCAATAAACAATTTGGTTTCAGGAAAAACTATCCTGTAATCTGCAACTCTTACACTGCAAAAACATATGGACGACACAACTCGACCAGGGCAAAACAATAGACGCAATCTACATAGACTTCTGTAAAGCCTTTGATTCAGTGGTACACGACAAACTACTCCTAAAAATAAAATCCTATGGTATCTCTGGACAACTGAATAACTGGATAGAAGCATTCCTGTCAAACAGACAACAAATGGTCAAAATCGGGAGCGTCCTATCAAATCCAGTACCTGTCAATAGTGGTGTTCCCCAAGGCAGTGTTCTAGGACCAACTCTCTTCATACTCTACATAAACGACCTCTGTGATCATATTAAGAGCAATTGCGTTCTCTTCGCTGATGATGTAAAGCTGTTCAATACCACAGACAATACTGCTACCCTACAAAAGATCTTGACTATGTATCCGAATGGTCAAACAAATGGCAACTTCAAATCTCAACAAATAAATGCTCTGTCTTACATATTGGCAAAAAAATCAGAAAATAAAATACAAGCTGAATAGTCAAGATCTTGTTGATGACCCAAGCTCTGTAAAGGACCTTGGAATACTCACCTCTAATGATCTAAGTGCTAGAGCACACTGCAACTACATAGCCAAAAGGCATTAAGAGTTGTTAACCTAATCCTACGTAGCTTTTTCTCTGGTAATATCACACTACTAACCAGAGCATACAAAACATTTGCTAGACCAATACTCGAATACAGTTCATCAGTCTGGAACCCACACTACGTATCTGATATTAGCACAATTGAGAAAGTCCAGAAATATTTCACAAGAAGAGTTCTCCACTCCTCTACTCGCTGTAGAATACCTTATGCCACCAGACTTGAAATTCTAGAACTAGAAAACCTTGAATTACGCCGTCTTCGGTCTGACTTAAGCATGGTATACAAAATCATACATTGCAATGTCCTACCTGTCAATGAATACTTCAGCTTCAACCATAACAACACAAGAGCACACAATAGATACAAACTCAAAGTAAACCGCACCAAACTTGATTGCAGGAAATACGACTTCAGCAATAGAGTGGTCAATGTCTGGAATACTCTACCCGACTCTGTAGTTTCTTCCCAAACCCCAAAAACTTTAACCTTAGACTGTCTACTATTGACCTCACCCCTTTCCTAAGAGGTCTGTAGGGGCGTGCATAAAGCGCACCAATGTGCCTACCGTCCCTGTCCTATTGTTTCTCTTATTCTTTTATTTTTCTTATATGTAACCATTTCATGTATTCACAACTATGTATACATTTATACTTATTATCTTGTAAACAATTGGCAAATCAAATAAATAAATAAATAAATAAATAAATAAATAAATAAATAAATAAATAAATAAATAAACAATACATTGAAATAATCCAACCCAAAGGTTATCTGGGTGCCAGTTAGATATATCAGTTTATGGTGTAAAAAGGTGGTCCCAGCCACTCAAGTCATCTGTGCTTTCTAAGACAGTGAACAGTCCAGAAGCTGAAGCATTGATCTTTCAGGGAAAGTGAAACTCCCCAAACAAATTAAACACAATTCACTTGGGCAGACAGGACCTGGATGGAGTTTCAATTTATTTGGTTGCCATTACTTGGTTCAGGGTGGATGAATTCAACTTCACTATATGATTTGGAGGAATGTGACACAACAATCTTGCTGAAGCTAAGCAGTTTTGTTCAATGCCTTGAGGGGACATATTCCTACTGATTTTCTTGGCCAGTGATTAAAATAACAGCCTCCTCTGCCCTCACAGTTACTTTTTATTATTATTATTTGGATGTGGAAGCCAAAGAGTCTGGGAGCTTCATAACATTAGGCTGACAGCATCTTCTTTATTGCAAACAACAATGAAGGGGGAATTATTTTGTAGGAAAGAAAACTCAGATTCTTAAAAGTGCTTAAGCTAAAGTAAGCATCTTGTTCATTAAGCACTACTAGATTATTTCACACCAGGTAACAAGCACTTAAAACCTTATGATGTACTATATAAAATGCCAGGCTTAGGGCATTGTAAAGACCTTCTGAGATTTAGCTACAGTGTGAGAATTCAGTCACTTTATTTTTAATAGAAATAAGAGTTAGTGAGTGATATTTAGAAGTGCCAAGTGACCAGCACCTTTCTCTGGCAATTTGCATTCCTGGCAGCTTCTCAGGATCCTACATAAATTGCTAAAAGCAAACAGATTTGGACAGCAGTAGCTTGCAGGAAATGCTTTGTCGTAACAATTCTTCTGCTCCATTTTGAATATGTAATTACTGGAGAATTATCTTTCCTTAAAATTTCTTCAGTTTTGTTCTTCTATGAATTTAGGGGATTGATTTTTGGTTCTGAGGTTAGACCCTCACATTTAGCAGGCATATGCAGATCTTTGGAAAAGCAAGGGAGGTTGTTTGTTGTTCGTCTGTTTGTTTGTTTGCCTTTGGTTCAGATTTCCAAACCACAGCTACTCATATCTCTATAAAGTTCCTGATATTGATTTAGATACCTGCCTGCCTGTTCAGAATGTATCTTACAGTTTGAAAATGAATAATAAATTATTATTGCCAGAATTTCAATGCCTACCAATTTTTTTGTAAGTACTCAAATTGACAATGATGGTATTCTGTTTGAAAAGAGAGCAGGCTTTAAAGAATGAGTAATGACATTTATTCTAGTTATTGTAGTATTTACATCCAGTTTTCAGATTGATGATTTAGGGCAGGGGTGTCAAACTCGCAGTGTCACGGAGGCATCATGTGATGTATTACAACTTTTTCCCTTTCACTAAACCGGGCATGGGTGTGGCCAGTATTTGATGCATTTGACCCATTGGCTGCAAGTTTGACAGCCCTGATTTTCAGCAAACTGATTGGAACTTCAGATTCAGTAATTCCCAGGATGTCTGTTGTGCAATAAGGATTTTAAACTAAGTCACCATTCTAGATATCTCCATTTTTTTCTTGCTTAGAGTAGAAAGGCTTCATAATTCTCTGATATCTCCTTCTTCTTACTATCCTTTGCCTGGTAACACAATCCAGGGAGAGAAAATAAAGAGTTTGGGTGAACTGTGTTTTCCTGTGATTTTTTTTTTAAATGAGAAGGATCTTGTGATTTCTTTCCAAAATCAATCTCTTTTGAAGTCATGGTTGTTTCCATCTCAATTTTAAGGCAGCACTCCACCCTGTTTCAGCATAATGTCTTTTGGGGCAGAGGACCCCTTCTTAGCAGGTTGCTGTTGAAAAATATATAAAGCCAAAATGTAATGAAGTAGTCAGAACTTAAATTAGCTGACAAGTGGACCTGTGAAGTTTTGCCCTATTTTAGAATCAAATCCCCTGCCTAAATAGTGTTCTAATGCAAGGTTTACTTTACTGTGATTTCAAGAGCTTTTCAACAAGCAGAGGAAAAGGGGAAAATGTTGAATACATTAGGAAGTTTCTTGGCTTAGCTCATATTCCAAACTTTAAAAAAAAAGTTCCAGTTCATTTCCTATTGCCAAGGGAAGGGCTGATTGCAACTTTAAATGATTTTTATTGGCACAAGGAACAGTTGTTCAGTCAGGCTTCAGCCAAATAGTGGTCAAGTTGACTTAAGTCAAGCCTAAGCAGAATACGTCTTCACTCTCTTTTCAATGTTCCTTTCCTTTTTATTATTAAATGACATATTTCTACTTAGCAACAGGAGAAGTTTTCTCTTCCTACTGATGAGGTGAAACTTTGGAGAGAAGGGTGGGGAGGTAAAGCACAGCTGCTAATTCTTTGGTTTTAAGTCCCAATTTTGACAACTTATCATTTTACAACCCAGGTAGCTGCCTCATGCCATGCAATGACTCAGGGAACATCTGGTTCTTTACAATTCATGTTGCTTAATTCTGTACAATACATTCTCTCTTTTCTGTTGATTTTTTAAAAACTTAATTTCCTTACATGTAGAAATTGGGCAAGGATGCTTATGTGACTTCTAAAAAGTGTTCATATGGTCCCTTCTTATGGATAACAGTAAGTTATTTTCAATTGATCAGGCTATATTTATAGATGATGGGAGGCCATTCTTTGTAAGTGTAATGACTAAGGTTGGGTTGACATCTATTTATAGTCTCTACAATATTACATGACTTCACTCTGTTACAACCCAAAAAGATTAAATAAACTTCCCTATACTGTTATAAGTTTATAAATCAATCAAGTAAAAAAAAAAAAATCCCAGTTGTCTCTCAAACAAAGCGAAGCTAAAAATTGTTGCTGTGTATAAAAAAAATAGGAAGCATATATTTAAAAACAAATCATGTCTCAGTATGTCCTTCTTTCTTTAGTTTTTTTAAAGAGGTCACACAGAAATGCATCTTATCTGCTATATCAAATTCTCTCATAAAATTTAATATATGAATATCTGTTCTCAAAAACATTTTAGCTTCCAAAATGCTTTTATATATTCATGAGAATTTTTGAAATAATTGCGAAAGTGTTGAGCTATCTTCATCTTTACCAGAACCAACTATAGATCTCTTGGAAAAAGTTCCCCATGAGCACTGAAAGTCATTTTTTCTTGAACTTTATTCTTTTCTAATGAGTTGGAATCCAGTTCCTACAATTCCTAATGCGAATCCCTAACACTTCTGGGAGGCCCAGGGTTGAGTCAGACAATTGTAGAAGACTGTATATCAAGCTATAGAGTGAACTTCATTTCACTCTATTCTATGAACAGGACACCAGTTCATCAATTTCTCTGTAAGGGCCTCTGTTTCAAGAAGGGATCCATTTTTTTTTCATCTTAAAAATCCCACAACTTATAAAGCCAATGTACAGAATGACGTGCAATAAAATATCAATAAAATAAAACCAGAAAATAAAAACATAAGTTAAATATTCAATCCCTGCACTTTTAAAGGCAAGGGAGTAAGGAATAAAAAGAAAAGAAAGAGAAGAGAGAATTGACAGGTTTCTCCAAGTACTTATACTCAGTTTACTTGGTGTTGGGTGAAATATTACAAGGGACAGAATTCCAAAATTTGAATGCCATCATAAATGGCCTTCTGTGATAACCAACCATCCCATATAAGAATAGTGACATGATAAAAAAAATTGCATCTGACCAAATTATTTAGATGCAACTAGAAAATGTGGAAATGAAAGCAATAAACACTTTGTATCATCATTCTTTTTTTTAAAAAAATCTGAAGGTTACACACAGCTGTTAAGATTAGCAGATTTTAATAGTCATATCTTCTGTGAATTTACCCACTCTCATTTAAAACTATTTAACTGATGACCATCTCCATGTGTTGGCAGCACAGAAATGCTCAGACACCTGCTATTGATAAGGAGTTTTCAAAAACAGAAAGAATTGTATGAACCAACCAATAAACAAAAGATAAAACAGAACCATGATTTGTTAAGGTATTCAAATGAGGGACTGGGGTAGGAGACAATTATCTAATAGGATTTTGTTTCTTATCTAAGCTGGCTATTGCAATCTGATGAACATAGTGAAGCAGCAGATGTAACACTGTCTATTCAAATCTGATTCTGGCATTCTGCCAGAAAATACATTTCAGAAATACTAGAATTTTTTTCAACCATAGTGTCTTTCTTTCTTTTTACCTTGGTGAAAGTACATCCTTTAAATATGATTTGAACTTTTGCATCTTTGCATTTTCCCTTATATTTAGTGATCTTTTAATGCATATCTGATTCATGAATATATTTCAGATTATCCTTTCAGTAAAACAAAACAAAACATGCGTTCTGTTAATGCAATGAAAGAGTTCTATTTGGTTCAACATTAATTTGGTGCAGTGGTTAGGATACCAGACTAGAAACAAGGAATCTGGCAGTTCTAGTCCTGTCTTACCCATAAAAACCAAGCTGAATGACCTTGGACCAGTCACTATCAGCTGCCACCTTATGCTTGTTTGTGCTTTACTATTATGTGGAAACAGACTGCGACATCTGTCACCCCATTGATCGCCAGGGTTGATTCGGCTGATCTGGCTGGCTAGGCGGGTGTCCCCTTCCTCCCTCACCGCTCCATGTGCGTCCCTCCCGAAGCTGCGCGCTCGGTGGAAGAGGACGACCTTCCCAGATAGAAGGAGTGTACCGATCTTCGGTCAAGTGTGGGGAAGGGAGAATGAAGCGGGTATGCTTCAGGAAATGAAAGTCAGTGCTGTATTTCATTGAGACACTGTCTCAAGATCACCCAGCTGAAAGAAGGATGGGGGCATATACCAACTTGTGCTTAGATTAACTGTTAGGAAAACATCTTGCCTGATTAGTTCCATGGGGTGAGGTGGGTGAGCAATGAGAGACAGTTAAGGAGGGAAAAGAAAAACTTAGGGATCTTGGTGCACAATTCTCAGTTCTGGCTTTGCAATATTATAATACACTTGATCACTAGTAAACAATAACTTTCTTAACAAATGAAACCAAGGATCATTTCTATTTAGGGATTTAAGTTGTGGCAGGTCCAACAGTCACTCTGTCTCCGCCCAACCCACCTTCCAGGGTTGTTGTAAGGAAAATAGGAAGTGGAAGGAGTATTATACAGTATATGTTTGGCAACTTGAGTTATTTATAAAAAAAATTATAACAAAGTCAGGATAAAAATAAACGAAGTGGGCCATATTTGAAAAATACTACTCTAGCAACTAGCCAGAGGATCCTGTTCCCAAATCAATTTTCTAATGAAGCCTTCAGTAGTCAATTGGCTCTTGATTTCCACAGAGTCTAAGAATCAGCTCCCTGTGCCCCTTTCTCTTATCTTTCTTTCTTCATAAACTTTTTGTCTGATTACAGGAAGGGAATCCAGATGTCTCTTTTTTTTTCTCACCAGCATCTAGCTTTCTTGGGTGCTTTTAGCTTTTGAAGAGAATATTGGGGCAACCAGATGGGTATTATCTTAGGAACATCTATGTGAAAAGCAGATTCCCAGGAATCTGCCCGGAAGCTCTTTTTAAAACTAAGTTCATAACACATAATGATGGAACATGCTTGTCAAAAAATGCTTTAATTCTCTATTCCAGCAGAATATAGTTGCCTAGAAACAGCTAAATAAATACTACTTCTGTTAAAAAGAATGTTTAGCCTTATCTATATGCAAAGACTTTCCCCCCCAAAGTTAGAAGAATAGAGTATCACCAGTAAACAAAAAGTTGGTCATCTTGAAACCATGTCAAATGAATGCCTATTTACAGAAACAGTGAAATCAGATACTGTGCGAGCACTCTGAGGTTTGCAACATTTGACAAATTGTAATTTTGTTCTTCACAAACTCCTGAACACTTCCTGCTAAGTGACAACAAACCTCAGCAAGTTTCCACAAACCTTCTGCAGCTTCTTCATTTTAGTATAAAGAACAGATGCCATTTTGGTGCTGTTCTGTATTTCTCTGTTCTCCATACTCAGGGAAAGGAGTTTGCATTATTTGATTGGGGAGGAGGGGTATTATTAAACTGTTTCAGAACATTTTATTTTCTTCTTTTCTTTTCTTTGCAATAAGTTATGGGATGTCAACAAATGACAGTCATAAAAAACTCATGTACATCATTCTTAAAAAGGAAGAGAATTCACAGGCAGAATTTAGAATTTGATGTTCAAATGTTCAAAAGTACCAAGTTTAGACAGATATGAAAAGGCCAAGCCAACATCCAGGAAGGTCCCTATTTGCATAATTTTTGTATTTTTTTTTATTCTTCATATAGTTATATTAAATTGGGATGGGCAAGGAAAAAGCAGTCAAAAACTGAGAGGCATAAGTAAAATGGAGATTTTATTAGAACAAGATTGTTTTACATTGAAGAAGGATTATACAAATGTGCATTGGTCTTTTTCATAGAAAATTTTACCCAAGAATATATAAATATTTTGAATTCAAAAATGGATAAAAATAAGTGATATTGCAATAACAACCAAAGAACACACAATGGGGAACTTCAGGGAGTGCAATGGCCAAGATCTCTCCTCTGAAACTGTGGTCTTCGGTGGTTTGTTAATTCATCAAACATGTTTAGATCTTAACAAATATTTCCAGACTCATTCTGAACAAATAAGCAACTAAGATTATTCCTTCTAACTCAGTTTGAGAAAAAGTTTTAACTGAAGATAATGGCAGGATTTTTTCCCCCAAGCATGGAGTTGATCTGGGGTTTTAGGGGGAACATCAGAGGTGGTATTCAACAGGTTCTGACCAGTTCTAAAGAACCAGTAGCGGAAATTTTGAGTAGTTTGGAGAATTGGTGGTAACCTTCCCCCAGGAGTAGGGTGGGAATGGAGATTTTAAAGTATTCTTCCCCTGGAGTGGTAGGAATGGAGATTTTGCAGTATCCTTCCCCTGCCATGCCCACCAAGCCACGCCTACAGAACTGGTAGTAAAAAAATTTGAATCCCGCCACTGGGGAACATACAGAGAAGAAAGAATTTCCCAGTTCTCAACAAATATGGAACAGGCTCTGGAAAGTCAAATGGAATAGAAAAGGTTTACATCAGGGGTGGGATTCAACGGGTGTTACTACCAGTTCAGTGACTACGTTTTGCACATGCATGAGCACTTCTTGCCCACACACGCCAGACTCACACTGTGCAAAAATGTAAAAAACATTAAGCTCTGCCACCCAGACAGCTGAAAAGCGCTGCACACAGGTGCGCAGCATTTAAAAAGCCTCTTTTTTCCTGCTTTTTCAACCTCAGCTGTGCCAAACAAAGCAGCCGAGGTTGAAAAAGTAGGAAATAAAGGACAGGTAAGAGCCCAGATGGGTGGGTGGGCCAAACAGCAGCAAATGCAGAACCGCTTCGGTGTCTGCTGCTCTTCAGAGCTACCGGTTTTACAGAGCCGGGCAGAACCGGTACCATCCCACCCCTGGTTTACATGAAAAATTAGAAAGCACAACTCTAATTCAAAATTCCTTTGAAATTGATTGCTTGTTAAAATTTGTTAAGACTTGCAAGACACCTGCAAATAAAGCAAATAAAGGTTAAGCTTTCCAGAATAAGAAAAAGCAACAAACAGCATGGTGGCCACTAATCCAGGTTCCATTTCAAACTTGGCCATAAATAAAGGTTATTATGGCTTAGCCAAGCAACAGCGTCACTGTCACTGTCATGCAAACTAACCCATTTATCTAAGAATAGGGAGGGGAAAAGTCATCTCTAATGCCTGACAAGCTTCAATATTCTAGAAAATTTCAAGGTAAATAAAGTTTGATAGACTTGACTCAGCAGAAGGAACTTTCTATGTTCTTCCTGGGGATATCTCCACTGGCTTTTTAATAGTGAAATAGGATGTGGACAGAAGGTCCACATCAACTTCATATACTATTTCTGATACTTGCTTACAATTGCATAGCTAGTTTTCAATAACCAGAATATAACAATAAATAGTTTTCATTAGAAATAAAATCTATATTTTTTTTAATTAGTGGGAGTTTTGTATAGATAAAATATCCTGTATCTTGCCAAAGCATCACCTTAACAGTAAAGTTATTATTTTGGCTTATTATTTCCAAGGGTTGTCATCATTTTTACCCTTCTTCTCCATTTTGAATTGTATCATAATGATAACTTCCAGCCCTGTTGCCAAGCAGCACAACTGAAACTAAGAAAATGTATAAGTTGCTTCTAAAATACTTTAAATATATGAGATATTATCCAAAATGAATTCACCAGGAAATTATTGTCAAACTATATCTGGGGAACACCTAGCTGAAAAAGCTGCTCAAAACAAATTGAAATCACAAAATTAAAGCCTGCTGGAGGTCAAAATAAAGGATGTGCCATGCTACTTTATTCACTGAAAATATTTTAATTAATAAGGCATGAACAAACCGTTTCTGCATGAAAAATTAAAATATCAGAATAAAGTAGCCATGGTGGCACAAACTCTGTCCAGAGTTTGATCCTGATGGGGCTCAAATTTGTCTCAGCTTTCCATTCTTCCAAGGTTGGTTAAATGAGGACTCAGATTATTAGGAGCAATACCCTTATATTGTAAACTGCCCAAAGAATGCTATGAGATGGTGTAGAAGCCTTAAATGCTAGGCTAGGCTAGGCTAGGCTAGGCCAGGCCAGGCTAGGCTAGACTAAATTGTAGCAATTGAGCACTGTGGTAAAATCTGGTTTATCTGAAAGAATAATAATCAGAACTAAGCTGGATCCTTATTCCAATTCAATTTACTGAATAATCATATTGGGCATGGTAGAGAGAAGTGTAGCCTGATGCTTTCCTTCCATCTTTTTTGCTCCTTGTTTTTTAATATTATACATTTGGAAAAGTCCATAGAATCTATCTTGCTCAGTACCCGAATCCTAATGAAAGCACCCTTGACCAAAAGTTGTTAAGTGTCTGCTTGATTGGATCAAGCAGTTCAGATTCCACTGTCTGTCTTCTTTAGAAGAAATGCAGTAGATCCTATGACTCTAGAAGATTCCCCCCTAAAAAAATTATAAATCTGCATCCTTATGATTATGGATAAGCTTTTTTGGGTGCGGGGGAATTCTTTCTAAAACCTATGGATCTAACCAAATTCATACATATATATTGAAACTAGCTTTACATTTGTTTATTTGATTAATTGATTTGTGTTTTTCATTCAGGAGCTCAAAGCATGAAATAGAGATGATAACTGGCCAAAAATCACCTATTGAGCTTCTACAGCAGAGCATAGATTTGAATCTGAGAATCCACATTTTTCTATATAGTTTTGTAAAATAAGTAATTGCTTGATCTGAAATAATTTGCTTATTAGTTACTGAGAAAATATATCCATCAATTGCATTGTTATTAAAGAAAAAAGTTATCTACATCAGGAATGTGATCCAGAAAAGTATATTTTAAATTTGCTAGAACAAATATTATAGTTTTCACTTGAGTTTTCATACTTCATATCTTTTGAAGGCTATGAAGAACACAGACAAACTTTCTGGTTCCTTCTCACTTAAACAGCATCAAAATATTTGACTCATCTTTATTATTAATGCTCAGTGCTATACAATCTTCTTTTTAGCATGATGGCCAGTTTTTTTAAAAAATAATGTTTCCTCATGTTGTTTCCTCTCATCCCGTTTGTCATCCCCAGCCCATAACTAAGGTAGCTTAAAGTTGTCTTAAATTGTTCCTGTTTTAAAATAGTGTTTTCTCTCATCTACCACAATTTAACATACTTCAGTTTGGTAAGGTGCTGCCTCTGGAATAATCCAGATGAGATTCGCCCATTTCTAAAAATCTGAACTGGAAACTCAAATTCAACCAATCCACCTGTTACAATATGTCTGGTCATCTGAATAACTCTTTTTTTAAAATTTCCACCCAAATAGTTTCCAAATTTCAGAATGCTTTCACTGTCATTCAATGCCTTTTTGAGCACATATGTACAGCTTACATACATGTTATTCACATTATTTGGAAATATATTATTTTTAAAGAGAAAGTTAAATTCTAATCAATGTAGCATTTAATATCTGTTGCAGACTGAGAAAGTGCAAAAAGCATAGTGTGGGAAATGACACTGAATTTTTTTTATAACTCATCACTATTAGGTCATGATCATTAGGTCATTAGGTACTTGAAACATTCAGTAATAGGTCACGATAGGTTAATATATTAACTATAGTGTTCACACTTGTTTTTAAAAGTCA
Organism: Notechis scutatus; assembly: GCF_049901735.1. Lineage (NCBI taxonomy): Eukaryota > Metazoa > Chordata > Lepidosauria > Squamata > Elapidae > Notechis > Notechis scutatus. The sequence continues at coordinate 228,181,199 of NC_142010.1, read as the reverse complement.
GTGATTTCTGGTTAATTGATGTCTACTTAACCCCTAGCTTTCAAGTAACAAAAGAAAGGTACATTTGGAGAAGTAATTATTAGCTCTGCAATGTGTACATGATACCATGAATAAAATTCAGAAAACAATGACAGCAAAAACAATCGCTTTTTCTAAATCGTGCTGGGAAAATAGATTAGCAAATGCAACCAGTAAAGCTGAGAAAAGAGTAAAGTTTGAGGCAAACTGGCAAGTATTTGACAGAAGCAGTGAGGAAATGAACTTGAGTGCTGGGCTTCTAGTTGCAAACATCCAAAAAAGAGAAAAGTCAGAAGTGGAGGACCTGAGGTCCATAGAAATAGAGAAGCCTTTTGAATGAGAAGTGAAACATCTTCAAGTAAAACAAAGAAAGTCCAGTTGCCTTTTGAAAAAGCACCTTTGCAGCCTAGAAATGCTAAGGTAAATACAGTAGAAGGACAGATAATCTAAAGCAATGGGAGGCTTCTTGTTAGCGTCAAGCTTTCAAGATTGACTCTGCAAGCTGTTGGACAGCTTGGTATTATAGAAGACCTTTACCAAGGCAGCAGGTATGTCCCAAAGACCAAATAGTTAATCAACAAAACTAAAAAGTTGTAGAGCTGTAAATAGATGCATAGACAGACACATGCTTGGGAGGAGAAAGGAAAAGCATAGAGGTTTGGTGTGCAGGATGGGCTATAAAATAGAAGAATGGAAACAAAGAGATGGTTACCCAAGCAAAGGATGGCCAAAGTAGATTCTGAGAATATGAGACAGCCTTTCAAAGCAAGACAGAAAGAGAAGCTACTTGTCAGTAAAGGGAAAACCTTGCCCAGCTGGGAGTCTTCTCTCTGCAGGAATAAAGAGAGAGGCTGGCTAGAGAGTACAAAGAAATCAGGGAAGCCAACAAAAAAAGTAGCTAGCAATGGGGAAGCCTCTGGGAAATCTCCCATTGTCTCACTTTGCTGCTTCAAAAACTGATTGTCAGCACTCTTTTAAATTAACTGGACAGGAGCGGGGTGAGGGGTGACAGCTTTCCTGTTTGGTATTTCCTTAAGAGAGTTACCTCCTCAAATTGAGAACATTTTTTTGTGTTAAAGTAAGACCTAAACAAAGTGGGCCTTGCAATATATATATTTTGGAACTCAAATGCAGATTTTTTAAAAAAGAATAACTATATTAATATAGTGCTAATTCATAGGCATTCTTAGTGGCTTCCAAAAGTCCACAGTGAAACTGCTACAGAAGTAACAACTGTGATTTTGAAAGCGTTAGAAGATCCAATTAGAAACCTACCTTTTCTAGCATTGTCTTCTAAGTATGGGCATATCTGGGAGTAAACTTTACTTAGCACATGTCAACATAGTATGAAAGACTTGCGGGGCCGGCATGTTGTACAACAAGGTCACATAGTGTAATAAGATTGGGACTGGGTTAGGGACTTCTGTCCTCACTGTGAGTTGTGTTGTGGGGTGGGGGTGCACAAATGGAGGCTCAGCCAATCTCATTGTACACATGTTGTACTCTGACAACAAAGGTAATAAAGTAATAATAACAAAATGACTTAATTTCCAAGTCAAAATGCTTAGAAGTTCAAGACAGGCAAGTAATAGAATTTAGCACTGAATTTAGCTATGTGTCTGAAAATGTAAAAAACTAATACAATCGGATGCTCTGTCAAATATAAAATCAATATTAGCAACAACAAAAAATAACTTGTAAATGAACAACATTTACAAATCTTTTCCCAGTCACATCTACCAAACTCACCAGAATAGGGAGGCAGGGAATGTTGCAGTGCCTCTGGACATACCTAAGGAAATAAATCTGGCAGGACCCAGAATCGGTGGATTTTATATGGTAGCTCCCTCCCTTTGGAACATTATTTCTGTGGAGATGAGACTGGACTTCACTTTGACACTCGGTTGCCAGTCCATGAAACCTGCTTTTGCCAACAGGCCTACTAAGGAACCCAGAGTTGTTTGATTGATTGTGGTTGCCAGAGGGGTAGGATAATTACAGTTTTTTTTATTGTTTGTATATTTGATTTGATTTTCATAAGCTGTCCAGAGTCACTGAGAGTGAGTGGGCGGCATAGAAATTTTCTTAAATAAATAAGATAAACATGGCAGAGCTATCAAAAAGGGAACCTTCCTGGCAGATTCATCACTTTGGGCAAATCATTTATCAAGTCACTCAGATCTCTTTGGATCTTCTTTTCCAGTAATGTTGAGTGAAGCAAATACCCAAATAATTCTATTGACCAGAAACAGAATATTTCAGAATCATTGCTCTGTATTAAAGGGTTCAAGAGATTATGGACCACAAGCATGACAAAAATTCGAGCTACAACTTCTAACTACAAAATGCTGTCACAGCAGCATGACTTGTTTAAACATTTATTAAATCACTTCACAACAAATAGTAACACATCAAGTGCTATCCTCACTTTTCACAGCAATCTCACTTCTAAGGAGGAGAGTGCTAGCCAAACCGGGTGATGATTGTTGTGGTTTTCGTTAAAAAAAAGCCTCAATTGAAATATTATTTCAGTGAACATTTAGGGGGTAAATTGCTGCTGCAACATCTTAATTACAAATATTTATTGGGCTATTTTATAGTACAGCAACTGGCTACAAAAAGAACAAAGGAACAACAAAGCCCTAAAGATATTCCATGTAAAATTACAAGATAAACAAAAGCATCTTTGCAGTGGCAGTGAAGGCAATTTATTTTTCTTATTAATAATAATAAAAAAATGTGTATAAAAGTGATATCCAACATTTAAGGCAGAAAAGAGCAAATTATTCACAAAAACAAAGCCCTTGGAAAATATTTGCCAAATATCACCACGGTTATCTGATCATCCTTGTTTATTCCCATTAAAGCCTATTGGCATGTCTTGGTGACTACATTTCTGTATGTAGTCTTTTTCCAAAGATGTGGCAAAGGTTTCTTTTCTTTTATAAGATTGATGAAGACCATCAATAAAGACAGATCACCATGTGTTCTACTTTATGTCTATGGAGATTCTCAATCATCCAGGTCATGGTCATCCATGGCCATGACCTGGATAACTGAGAATCTCCACAACACGTTCTACTTTACCTATTACCCTACCAGTGACTTTCCCTCATGAAGATCCATATGCAAATATTATTAGTTGATTAATTCCTAAAACCTATAGCATAATGAATAAGAAATACATACATACATACATACATACATACATACATACATACATACATACACACACATACATATATATATATATACATATACACATACACATACACATACACATACACATGTGTGTGTGTGTGTGTGTGTGTGTATTTCTTGTTCACTATGCTATAAACATGACCTTTGAAGAAAGAGAGATGGGGATAATGTAGAGAGTAAGAAAGATAATGTTTATGGAAATATACTGGAACTGTTGTCTAGGGAAAAGGGTTGAAACATGATTTAACCCAAAATAGAGATAAAATTTGGAAGCCGCTCTGATTCAGTGAAATATAAGAAGGAGGAGAAGTCACAGCACAATCACACTTTCAAAATTTTGTTATTATAGTCAATCTCAATAAAAGCAGTTTTAGCCTTTATGTCAAATTTATGATATGGTATACCTATGGGTCTAACAGAGAGTGAGGTCAACTAAAGTTAAGAGGAATTCAATGCTTGACTATATGAGGTAGTTTCAAGAGATTAATAATATGAAGAAAACTACAACCTGTAAGAAATAGTTTATTGGGAATCTTTTCAGTATGTATTCAACCTGACCTGGAGAAACAACATGGCACTGATCATATTAATAGATGATGTACTGTAGATGAGAGGAGAGAAGTCCTTCTGGATGTCTTAAACCTCTCAGCAGCTATTAATTTCATTAACCATAGTATCCTTCTTTATTGCTTATAAAGGATAGGGAATGGAGCACTGTGTTTCAGTGGTTCTCCTTCAGTGGTGATTATAGTGTAAAAATCAGCTTGGTCGTCTCTGTTCAGTAGTGTGTTGACCTTTACTTTTCATCCTCTAAGTGAAGCTGCTGGTGTGAGGGGACATAGCAAGATGATGATGATGATGATGATGATGATACTCAATTCTACTTCACCACTGCAGGCTCTGGTGTCAATATGGTAGAAGTCTTGTCCAAGTATCTCGAGGCTATTAAGGGAGCTCCTGTTTGTACACTGAGGATCTCTGTCCACTTCAGTACTGTCTCTTAAAGGGGTTCATTTCTCCTAGACAAATCATGTTCACTTGAGGGTCCTTGGATGAGAAATTAGAGACTATGTGTAGGAGGGCCTTGCCTTGCTCTGTTTGATATACCAATTGCAGCCATATCTGGAACAGGAGGACATAGCAATGGTAACTCATGCTATCATAATCACACAGCTGGACAACTGCAAGTGTCCTACATGGCACTGCCATTAAAGACCCCTTGGAAATCACAATTGGTACAAAATACTGTTTGCTAACTGGCACTAAAGATCATTAACATATTACAGAAATGCTGTGAGCCCCACATTAAATGCCAGTAGGTATCCAGGTGCAATTTAATGTGCTATTTTTAATTTATAAGCCCTGTATGACTTGGTGATGCCTGCAGGAGCACCTCCCTCAAAGAGAATTAATTCATCCAATTCAAACAACTTGGAAAACTGTTGATAACCCCCTATTAGTAGAAGATCAGAGAACTCAAAGCTAGGAAAAGATTATTCTCTGCTGTGTTTCATTGTTGTGGAATAGTTTACCAAAAGAAATTAGGCTTGCTCTGATCCTGAGAGTCTTTTCAAAGCAAGTTAAAATGGAGCTCTTCAAGTTTTTTATAAATTAGTTTATAATGTGGTAAAATTGTATGTTGCCATTTTAAAATAATTTAAATACTAAAATATTATTACTACTATTATTGTACTATATATTTTATTTTCTTACAAAATGCCAAGAGACATTGTGGGGAGGTGTCCAATGTGTGTGTTTTTCATCCTGGCAACTGGAATACCTCCAGTGGTGGGAGGTTCACACCTATTCACTAGAACCAGTCGTTAACTTTCTAAGCAGTTCGGAGAACCGGTTGTTAAAAGAAATTACTGGCATAATCCTGTAAGGAAGGCAGGAAGGAAACATTCTGGTGTTGCTTACAGAAACTGCCTCTCCGTTAATGCTTATTACATTCTTGGCAGGACTAGACTTCCTGTCTCAGGAACTTCTCTGGAGTTTTTTTCCCACCTTTGCTGGTACTTTGCTTGTGTGGAGTGACCTTTCAAAGTTACAATGGCACTGAAAAAAGTGACTTATGACCATTTTTCACACGGCTGTTGCAACATCCCCACAGTCACGAGAGGCCGGGCAAGGAGATGCATGCCTCGATGTGAGTGATGTTGAGTTGGCCACACCCAGCCAATAACATGACCACCAAGCCACATCCATCCAGTCACATGACCACCAAGCCATGCCCATCACCTAAGTCATGCCCACAGAACCAGTTGTTAAAAAATTTGAATCCCACCCCTGAATACTTCCAAAACAAAGCTTAAACCTTGCTTTTGCATTTGTTTTCCTAGAATGCCCCTAGCTTCAATAGGAACCCAGAACTATCCTTATGTACTTTTTTCTTCTGCAGAAGCTAAAATAAGAAGGGGAAAAACCATATAGATGTATCATTAGTAACAGAGAAGTAGAAGTCCAGCACAGGACTTATGAAAGCCAACAGGTTAGACTGGAAAGAATTACAGAAGCCAATGTGAGACTTGGGGCAGGAGTAGAGGATTTGGAAAAATTAGGGATGCTAGGAAAAAATAATAAAGTTAGTACGGAAGAACAAAGGGAGCCCAGATGGGTTTGTGAAAGTTTGTCACTGACCTAGTACAGTTGGCATCTTCCAATGAAAACTGCAGATAATGTCTGATGTTTGAAAATACACATAAACATACAAAAAATAGTCAAGGCAATGATGGGTGGAAAACCACAAAGGATTCACTTCCTAAAATTAGCTTACATACTGGTACTCTGTGGCAATGCTAAATTCACAATGGGGGAAAAGGCTTTTATACAGGGGTGGGATTCAATTTTTTTTAACAACTGGTTCTGTGGGCATGCCTTAGTTGGTGGGTGTGGCTTTCTGGTCATGTGACTGGATGGGCATGGCCACCTCAACATCACTCACATCAAGGGGTGCTTCTCCTCGCCTGGCCTCTCATGACTGTGGGGTTGCTGCAACAGTCGTAAGTGTGAAAAATGGTCATAAGTCACTTTTTTCAGTGCCATTGTAACTTTGAATGGTCACCAGTTTTAGACCAAAACTCAAAAAGGGTATGTAAACTCATGTTCGAATTTCAATCTTTCTAGCTAGCCAAGAAGCCTTGCTGAATGTCACTCATCTTGGTTCCTTATCATTAAAAGCTTCTTTCTGGAAGCTCTGCTTCGTTATTCAATTATTTCTTCAAAGTGCTAACTCCAACAGGGGAGTATTTCCTCCCAACAGCAGTGTAAAAAGCTTAAAACTACTCTTCCCCTTTAAGAAAGTACCAGCAAACAAACAAACAAAAAACTCCTTTGGAGACAGTAAGTCTAGGCATACTGCCAAGAATGCAAGAAGGGTGGAAACAAACAAAAGAAGATTTCTTCCAACAACCGGTTCTCGGAACTGCTTAGAAAGTTAACAACCGGTTCTAGCGAATAGGTGAGAACCTGTAGAATCCCACCCTGCTTTTATATCACCTTCACATAAATGCCTCCCCAATCAGCTTTTGATAGTTTTGTGATTTCTGAATGAAGTGTATGTCGTATGTTTGGCTGCAAACTCTGCAAGACTGAGGCTGGGTAGGTAAGCATTCAGGAAATTTAGCTAATATAGTGCTGCTCAGGCACTTCCACAAAGCAGAACCATAATTCTTTCGACATACACAGTCTATGTCATAAAGTCTTTGTGTGTCCTTGTAGATCCCACAAAATAAAAAAAAATTGGAAATTGAGAATTTGAATTGTAATTAAACTGTCTAACCTATGTTACTCATTAAGAGAGAAAGAAGGAGGCATAAACGACTATCAGATGATGACAGAAGAGTTTCAGACTTTGTAAATCAGAGTCTGTTTCTATTTACTCTGTGTAGTTATGTCCAGTGAGAAAATATTTATATATCATTGTACTAACTCATAGATATTTTTGGAATCTGCTATTCCCATTTTATGGAAGCTGACTTTTGGGTTGTGATTGAAAGTCTTCATAATAAGTGAATTTGACTACTTTAAGATTAGCATAAATGTTAGAGTGTAATGAGCTTCAATCAATGCCATGCCATCTATGGTAATCCAAATTTCTTATATGTTAGACATCTTGATGAGAAGAATAAGGCGGAGATGATTGATTCATGACATTTTTGAAGCTCTGTAGGGAAGAATTGTTTGAATGACTACTTGGCACTTTATGTCTGTCATTCAAGACTAGCCTTATAAAAGAGAGTTTATAAAGTATTTCCTTAAGACTCAGATACTTACCATATAATTTGATGGTATCCTATAAAGAATGAAGATGTTCTTACTCATGCTATATAAAAGAAGCTAGGTGGAATTTAAAAAAAAATGAAATTTAAATTCTTTCTTGCTTATCAGGTTAATACTTTTTAATTAAATACATTCCCACAGCAACATATCCCCCTCCCCTTTACAGTTATACTGCCTAACTTCTACAGAACCTATGGTTTCCACAATGGTGTTGAAATAAATTGATCACACCTTTTTTAAGTGCAGTAGCTGAAGTCATAGGCAGTTGCTTAAAAAACTTGGAAAGCTCATAACTGGTGACAACACAGTTTGATCCACAGACAACTCTCCGAAATGGGAACCCTCCCACTCTGACAATGTGTACTGTGGCTGCTTTGACACTTAACTAAGGATTAATAATCTAATTAGAGCAGAGTTGTTATAAATGCATATGAAACAATAGGACTGAGGATCAAGAGAGAGAAAAGAGACAAAGACAGATCAGCTTTGATCCAAGATTCACTGCTCTGTGGTGAGATAGCCATTATATTTTTTAGCCAATGGCTGAAAGTTGCCAACAGTGTAACCCAAATAATCCTCACAGGTTACCAATATAGATTTTCAAAGGTATTATTATTATTATTATTATTATTATTATTATTATTATTATTATTATTATTATTATTATTATTATTATTATTATTATTATTATTATTGCAATCTATTTAAAAACTGGGCAATATTTTTATAAGCTGTGGTAGTGCAGTGGTTAGAATGCAGTACTGCAGGCACCTTCTGCTGACTTCCAGCTGCCTGTAGTTTGGCAATTTAATTCTTACCAACATAAGGTGGACTCAGCCTTCCATGCTTCAGAGGTTGATAAAATAAGGAGCCAAATTGTTGGGGACAATCTGTAAATCATTTAGAGAGAGCTGTAAAACACCATGAAGTGATATGTAAGTCTAAGTGGTATTGCTACGCCACAAGATGGAATCAATCCATCTAACAAACCAGGCGTGGGATTCTACCGGTTCGGGCTGGTTCAGTAGAACCAATTGTTATGATTCTCTGTAGTTCGAAGAACCAGTAAATTGGGCCTCTGGCTGGCCTGCCCCTTTCCACCCACTTCTCCGCTCCCTGCCCAGTCAGTCCTTATTGTGCAAGCGTGACCTCGTGTGCATGTATGACATCGTGCACATGTGTGACATCGTGCAAATGCGCAACATCATGTGTGTGCACGACATTGCTGCCTGCAGCCTGCTTTTACATGCCCGCCAGGCCAGGTATTGCTGCCTGCCTTCCGCTGCGGCCCTGCCTGAACTGATCTTCCTGGGTGAGTGAGACCCTGCAAGCCCCAGTCGCCTCTCTGCCACTGCCGGTCACCGTCCCCCCCCACCACTTGCCTTTTGCTGCTGGTGGTGGTTGCCTTCCCCCCCACACACCACTTGCCTTTTGTCACCGACCTGGTCACCTTTCCCCCACCACTTGTCTTCTGCCATGGAACATGCAGAGAGGCTCATGTAGGCTCCAGCCAGGTCAGAGGCTACTTCTCTCACCTGCTGCTCTAGCTGGGAGAGCAAGAGAGTCTTTCCCGGCACAGCAAAAAGCTTGCAAGTCCCCTCCCATTGGGAAATGGCTACTGGGCAGCAAGAGAAGCAGGATTCAATCTGGCTGCTTTTCTGCTGCCCAGAGCCTTTTCCTGTTGGGAGGGAGGACTTGCAAGCTTTTCACTGTGCCGGGAAAGACTCTCTTGGTCTCCCAGCAAGAGCAGCAGGAAGGAACATGTGGAGAGGCTCATGCAGGTTCTGGTCAGCTCAGCGGCTGCTTCTTTTATCTGCTGCTCCAGCTGATAGAGCAAGGGAGTCTTTCCCAGCACAGCAAAAACCTTGCTAGTCCCAGCTCACTCTCCCAGCAAGAGCAACAGGGAGGAACATATGGAGAGGCTTGCATCAGCAAGGCGCCCCTTGATTGAGTCCAGGACCTCTGACGGCGGCTGCAGGGAGCCCCAATGCACCATGTGTGCAGTCGCACATGTGGCAGGGGGGAGCTGGTCCCAGAAGTCCTGACACTGCCGGAATCACCATTGCCTTCCTTGCTACCATCGCCACTGCCACCTCTCTGCCGCTGCATCCCCTACCCCTCACAGGCATGGTGTGTGAGCCCCAGGACGGGTGAACAACTGCTTCAACTGCTGCTCCCACCAACTTTTCTCTGTGCCAAGAGTGAAGGAGAGAGGGGGGGGGAGAGGGAGGGAGAGGGAGAGGGAGAGAGAGAGAGAGAGAGAGAGAGAGAGAGAGAGAGAGAGCGAGCAGCCTCTTGGTGCAAAGAAAAGTCAAGCATCTCCCCATATTCCTCTCTCAGTGAGCAGACTCTCGCAGCACCTTAAAACTTAGCACGCTCCACAAATGAGGAGAAGGGGATGAGGCTGCTCATGGAGAAAAGAATATGGGGAGACATGCAACTTTTCTCCGCGCTAAGCTTCTCTTACCAGTGACTCTAGACTGTTTTGCCCAGCTAAGACTAGATTATCAAGGAAGACAAAAAAACATGCAGCAGATGCCTAGCAAAATTTAGTAATATTGCTGATTGACTGTTTACATTGAAATCAGGTGCAAGATAATGATGGTAGTAAATTATTGGTCAGTTTAGTCTGGTATTTATTTCAGTAGGCTGATTTTAGAAAGCTAAATCAGACCTGGGAAGTACTTGGCTGGTAAGCCAACACAAAATGGGTGTGGGGAGGAATGGGATTGGGAAGGAAAGAAGTAAGATAGGATAAGAAACTGTCATTGTTTTTTACTGTAAGTACACTGGCACACATTAAAAGTGCAATATATATACATAACACACATATATACATGCTACACACACACACATACATGTAATCATTGCCCATTTTGAATACATAGCAGAAAAGAAGAAAGAGTATTGGATACATATGCACAAATGTGTGTGAAAAAAACTGCAAAGAAATAGGATTATAAAAAAACAGCTTCCAATCTTAGCAGTTATAGATGAGAGAGAGAAAGACATGAGAAACAGAGAGGGAGAGAAAGAGAGAGAAAGATGAGAAAGATGAGAGAGAAAGAGGGAGAAAGAAAGAGACACAGAGAGATATCTGTTTAAAAGAAAATAGAAAAATGGCTCTTTGAGTGTTTAAGATTGCAGACCCCTGGGTTAGGCAAACACCATGGTCATTAAGTGAACCTTGCGGACATTAAGCAAACACTGGTTGTTAAACAAGTCCATTTTCCCCAATGGGCATTTTTAACTGGAAACCAGAAGGAATTGTTGGAAGCTGGCAAAAAACATAGAAAGCCTCAGTCACAAGACTGTGTGGGATGTTGTAACTGGTCATAAGTGTGTGTGTGTATGTTTGCATGGCTGTCAAAACACCAAAAACAGGTCAAGTAGCTCTGGGAAGGTCAGTCATAAATTAGAACACTTGCTAAGCAACTGGCCATTAAGCGAGTACCACTTATATTTGGTTTGCCAGTCACATAACCACCTAGCCACACCCAGTCAGTCACATGACCACCAAGTCACACCCACATATTAGGCCACACCCACAGAACCAGTTGTTAAGAAATTTGAATTCCACCCCTGTAACAAACTATTACATTCTCTTTTTTTAACTTCAGTTCTGAAAAAGAGTCCTAGGGAATATAAATGCTGGCACAACTTTTTGGGTTATGAGATTTTTCATAATATTTTTTTCAGCAAGCATTTATTTTGTTTCGTGTTTCTCTTTTCCACAAATCAATATATTTTAATTGTGTTTTATAAAATTGCTAGGTAATTATGTGCTGCTAACCATTTTAACTACTTTTCCTTTCAAAAACATACAGAAAAAATAAAGAAAATGTAAATGGTCTGGAAGCACAATGCATCTGCAAACATTACTATATGGTCAGGGGTGAGCTTCAAAAAATCTAGCAACCAGTTGTCTGCCTGCTGGGTGCGCATGGCCAGGGTAGGTGTGGCATAGTCAGCTTCCTGCACCACAGCGAGGCAGGGATTTTCACCCTTCCCAGGCTCTGAGGCTTCCCTTGAGCCTCAGGAGGGTGAAAACGACCTCCCTGGGCTCCGGAGGCCCTCTGGAGCCTAGAAATGGGCCCATTTCTGGCCTTCCAGAATTTCCGGGAGCCTCATTTTTTGCTCTCCCTGAGCCTCTGCATGGGTCCTGAACTTACCTGGGATCCAAAACGGGCCACATGAGGACTACTGGGAGGGAAGGGGCATGGTGGGTGACTCAGGGCAGGACCAGCCAGAGATGGGATTTGCCAGTTCACCGAACTGGCCATAAAATTAACAACTGGTTTGCCTGAACCAGGGCAAACTGGTAGCAGCCTACCCCATTTTTTAAAAAAAATGCAACCTTATATAGAAAAGTAGCAATATAATATTTCTATAAGCTTTATATGTATTTGGTGTACTTAGGAACTCATGCATTTGTAGAGAGAAATTTGAGAGTCCTATATGCAATTTAAAGAAAGAGAACTAGGGAAAAGTTGCCTGCCTCATTTTCTGTCTGCAAGAGCAGACTTACCATGTTGTGCAATGACCCTCATGTGTGAAAAACTCTACAAATCAGCAAATCTTTCATCATATCAACTCAAAATCAGCTCAAGCCCAACACTTTTCATTGAAGTACAAACATGTGTGAATCAGCTCTAAAAAGTTCTTCTTTTGGCTGGCTTTTAGTGTCAATTATCAGATTACTACATAGAAAAAAGTATATGTCTATGTGATAAGGAGATTAATTTGCAATTTTCATCTGACTGGGTTTTGTTCTGACAGTTTATGTCTTTTATTTTCAACAGTTTGGTTTATCATTTCATTTTTAAAGCTGGTGTAATCTTTTCTGAACTCTTGGATAGGAAGGAAGAAAATCTAACTAAATTCATTATAAGTAATATAGCCATCTTGTGCCTGTCCTGACACTATGACATGACTAGCAGTATCTGAATATTGAATACCTTAGGCTACCAAGGAGAAATATCCTTCTATAATCACATATGGTCAAGCAGAACCCATTTAACACTCAGAAATGCACATTCTGACAAAAACTTGGTCTAGAATCAGGCAGGGCTGAAATAAATAAATAATAGGAAGCATTGCTACAGGACCATTATGCAAGATTTCCCAATAATTGTCAATTTACTAAATTTATTAAATTTAGTATGTATGATTGTATTGCTTAACAGTGTTTTTTATATCAAATGATTGATATAATGAATAAAATAAAAAAAATTGGTACAAATCGGATGCCAGTCTCAGTCAAGAGACAACTGTCCTGAGGTCTTTAAACTCAACTATCATCATCCATGTAACACTATTATATACGCTCATCTGATTTTAATCAACTACTCCTTCCTGTCTCTATTTATTCAGGAAAATAAGTTAGAAAGTGTAAAATGTGTTCTGTACACCTTATTTTTTGTTTAAGTGCTTTCCAAAATCATTAGATCAAATGATAGCACTAATAAAAATCTTATAAGTTTTTAAAATATGTACAGTATTTTAGTCATATATTCTAAATGAGTCTACAAAAAGGGTAGTTTGAAATATTGATTTGAATAGTCTTCCTGAGAAGATACTAACTGTATAGTTTTAATTTATCTGATGTTGCATTTGACAGTACATTTTGTATTTGACAGTACATTTTGCATTTTTTTTAAAGTCACATATTAATGGTATCTGCAAGTGATAAGAACGTGTGTGTGTGGGAAATAAGCAAGTTTCTAGAGATGGCAACTTTTATAATGCCAGATGTTTGTAAATGGGTTGGAAGTTTTTTGGGCTAATTCAAGCTATAAATAGACCTAATTTCCTAATCATTCAAGTCTTACTGACCTACTGATGGTGCTTGACACTGGAGCAAGTAAGGAAATAAGATAACACAAGCATGAATTGGATGCAAAAAGCAAGAAAAACACATTCACTTTATCAATACTTAGAAAGTTCTTTCTAAATTATCTCTATAAAGCAGGATCCCAAGTGATTTGTTTACATAAATACTGTACCTAGCAACTTGCTCGTTTATATTCATTGATAACCTAATCAAAATCCTACACAGTCCTTCAGCCAGTGTTTGCCATGAAGTGGTTCATACAGGAGGCGATATATACCTGTTTCACTCACATGAAAGAGAATAGGATAGGTATATGTAATGTTTGCTTGATGCGTTGAAAAAATGCTGTTGTTGTACACTATTGTTTTGAAATTTGATAGCTTTTACACATTTAAGCTATTACATGTCTGTATTGTGTCCCTTAGCCCTTTGATGCACTTTCCCTTTATTTTATTTTTATTATTTATTTTATTATTCAGTTGAGGACCTGTATACTGCATGAGCCAGAAAGAGTGCTGTGAAAATATTTACAGACCCCTCACATCATGGACATAAACTGTTTCAAATTCTACCTTCAAGATGGTATTATGGGGCATTGCATGCCAGAACAACTACACACAAGGACGATTTTTCCCCATGCCACATTCTGCTAAACAACTAATTCCAACAATTTCAAACTATCTAGTAAGGTTGTGTTACTATTTTTCTTATCTGTCCTATTATCTATTTCCTTATCTTCTTATGATTATAACTTTGTTGCTGGTATCTTTATATTGTTTTATTTAGTTTCCTAGTACAATTCATCTTGATTGCTTACTTAGCATCCTATGAGGATCACTAAGTGTTGTTATGATGAATGTATTTTTATAATGACTGTGATCATGATTTATCACATTGCTTGTATGTACACTGAGAGCTTATGCATCGGAGGCAAATTCCTTGTGTCTCCAATCACACTTAAAGAATTCTACTTTGTTTAAAATGTTTAATATTTTTCATCCATCCACCCATCCATCCATCCATCCACTCACCCATCCATCCATCCACTCACCCATCCATCCATCCATCCATCCATCCATCCATCCATCCATCCATCCATCCATCCATCCATCCATCCATCTATCTATCTATCTATCTATCTATCTATCTATCTATCTATCTATCTATCTATCTATCTACCTTCCTACCTACCTATCATCTACCTATCATCTATTTAATATCTACTTAATATCTACTCTGCTTCTCAGTTTCTAAAACCAGGCAACTTATAGAAATGGAAGAATAAGAATAGTAAAATTACAATATGAATCAAAACTAAGCACAAAAATCAATTAGCAATTAAAAGCTTAGTGGAAGAAATGTTTTTACTATCTTCCTGAATAAAGTTTTTATTCTTGCCTCTAGACAGAAGTTGCACATTGAAAAATAATTTTAACATTATTACTGCCAGTTTACCTCATAAGTTAGATGGTTCAAAACTCCAAAAAAACCCTTTTTTGTTATTTTTCTCTTCAATGTTCTTCCTTCTCTCCTCTTTTTAATTAGTGCAAAATACACTGTCATACATTTCCAATCACCTGAGGTAGAAGGGTTTCACCCCATAGTTTCTAATAGCTCATACATTATTAAATAATAATAATATTCAAGTCTCAGAATGGTGAAAACCATTCCGCAACCTTTCTCTTTCTTTCATATAATTCCTTCATGGTTGATTTGGAGATATTTTTCACACTGTTGTCTTGCTAAGATATCCAATGTTTTTTCAGCTTCAGTTTCACTAAATTCTGAAGATATTAGCTTGTGGGACAATAGCTTCTAGCATATGTTGACATTTTCTTTTTCTTTCCACCCAGACAATATTTCCTATGCCACTTGCTTACATGTAACCCTAAAAAAATAAATAGACCTACTTCATACTTAACAGTTGGCAAGGTGTTTAGACGTTCAACTTCCATGGGTATAATTTGACTCCTTGCTCCATTAAAACTAGGAACAGTATTTTATTTTGGTTATGATTGAACAAGTACTTCCACTTTTATTCTTTTTTATTTCAGTTCCAAGTTAGTAGTTAATATCCCCAAGTTTTTTTACTCCGCTTCTTTTTATTAATTGTTCACTATCTCTAAATTATTTTGTTTTCTGATCAAACCATGAAACTATCAAAATACAGAGAATGTACATGCATCTCCCCATTTTTAACTGATATGTATAAGAATGAATCAGCATTTCCTAACTCAAAGCCCATGTTTGTAATACTGACTTGGCTTGTAAGACCACGTTTTGGTGCTCGCTTCAGTCTGTGTATGGATTTTTTTTCCAGTTTACAAACTAGATTTTCTTTCTGTGGTTCTTCAAAACCTGGGGATCAGTGTATGTCCATTTGCTCTTTCAATTCACATTGCACAAATGTTCACATCCAAGTACTGCAGATGTGGTGCTGTCAGTTTTTTCAAACTTGGCAACTTTAAGATGAGTGGACTTTGTTTCCTGGGATTCCCCAGCCAGCACTAGCTGGGAAATTCTTGAAGTTGAAGTCCACTCATCTTAAAGTTGCGAAGCTTGAAAAACAAAACACTTTTAAATGCTGCTATACTTTGTAGGAATCCTGATGCTTTCATGTGTAACTACTAGTGCAAAAACTTTGCCATAATCTTAACCATATGTTTACTTTTCTCCTAATCTAATTTTATGAAGTTTCATGTTTCCATGAATGTGATGGTTTTTGTGGAAAACTCATTTAGAACCTATGTTTTTCTTGCCTTTCAATGGTCCTGTTAGAACCCATGCTTGACTTCTGTGCAAGGGTTCCATTTCTTTCCATGCAGCTACCTCCTTTCTGGGCCTCAGCTGTAGGCAATTACCTGACTTATGTTCTCTGAATTGATATCAGTTCTGAATTGGTATCAATTCAGAGAAAGAAAGAAATCAAGTAGAAGGTGTTGCAACACTTGAGATTTTAAAGAGGGGATTGGACATTCATTTGTCTGAAAGGTATAAGCAGGGAGTTGGACTTGAACAGGGCTGTCAAACTTCTGGCCTGCAGGCCAGATGCATCACACCTTGGCCATGCCTACACCCAGTTTAGCGAAAGGGGGAAAATCCCAATATGTCACGTGATGTTGCCATGACAACCTGAGTTTGACATCCCTGGTCTAGAAGACTGCAAGGCCCCTTCCAACTCTTTTTATTCTGTTATCAGGTGCATCCTTATCTTTAGCGTGAAGCACATTGTTTCAGGTGGTATTATTAGCTCTTTAACATTTTCATAATTGTTATTTTTTATGGATTTTTAACATTGTTTTTGTGACTGAATTGTTGTTGCAAACTGCCTGTAAAATTGGTGGCTGTACAAATCTCATAAGCAAACAAACAAATAAAACAGGGCAATGATTCTAATTAGGTTTCTTCTGAATCTAGTACTGTTTGAGATTCCTCAGATTTATTTTCAGTAATTTCTTGACTGTACAATGTTGTTTTTGCTGATGTTACTTCTCTCCTTTGTTGGGTAATCCAGCTGCTAAGGGTAAAATGTGGTGGGTTTCACTAATATTTAAATATCACAACTCATTTAAGTTTATCCTTTCCTCTTTGTTAAAATGAGCAACAGAGCATTTCCAGTTTTTAAGCAAAACCACATACCTTTACTCCTAATTGATAGCTCAGCATTAGTCCTAATTAGGCTCTGAAACTTAATTTATTTATTTATTCTTTAGAGATATATGCATAACTTTGCATCCGAAAGGACTGACAAATTGGATTTGCGCCCCTTCTATATAGGGTTTATCTGTACCACTTCTCAGCAAATCACTGTGTAAGCAAGTTGCTGTATTAAGTCCTTCTCTCAACTCCCCTGCCCCAAATTGTCCAGTAATCTTGCTTCAGGCAAGATGCTGGTGTTCCATACTAGCAAGTTCGAAGACCTGAATTCCTATTGGTCCGGTTAAGCCGGGCCATGATTGGTCTTTTGTAAACACTTTGGATTGGTTCGAATAGAGTTTGCCGCGATTGGATAATACCAAGCGCAGCAAGCTCAAAAACCTGTCATTGGCTGCCTAGCCGCGGCTAGCTCTATAAAAGAGCAGCCGCGGCTGGGGTGTTTTTGTCTCAGAATCTGTTGCTGAATAAAGAGCTGTTGTTCACTACTCGAGCCTCGCCTCTCTATGGGACCCACCGACCATACTTAACACTGGCAACGAGGATGGGATTCTGAGACAACAAGTCTGATCAGCACGTGGCAAACAGCGCAGAGACGACCAGCGAAATGGCCAGCAGCGCCGCGCCACCCACACCATTTAACCCAGCCAGCGAGGACTGGGAGTCCTACATTGATCGTTTCCAAATGTTTTTGGAATCCAACAACTTAAAAGATGCTACCGGCAGCAAAAAACGAGCGGTCTTTTTAACGCACTGCGGACCCGCCATTTTTAAAATGGCCAAGGCACTTGCGAAGCCCGCAGACGTCAAGACAATGGATTGGGACACCCTAGCTCCCATCCTCCGAAACCACTACGCTCCGGCTGTACCAACTCTCATCCGAAGGAATGATTTCTATCAGCGAGATCAGCGCGAGGGTGAGAGCATCGGTGAGTTCGTAGCCGACCTAAGGGACCTAGGGGGCTTGTGCGGATTCGCTAACCTGGATGAGGCCATGCTTGACCGGGTCGTCCTCGGCCTAAAAGACCCCGCACTCCAAATCAGGTTGATGGCCAAGGGTGACATCTCCCTCACCGACGCCATAGCCGAAGCCACCACAGCCGAAGCTACCCGTAAATCAGCGACGCAAATGCGGCGTTCAAACAGAACCAACCGCCAATCAACCAGCGAGGCGACCACCGCACCAGAAAAACTCGCAGCCTCCACCCACCATGGCGACATCGAATCCCCTTCCGACAGTGAAGAGGAAGAAATCCACAGACTTCAATCGGAATGCGAGCGGCGAGACCGGCGCTGTCATAAGTCGGGGTACCAATGCACCGGCTGCGGAGGAAATCACCTGCGTTCCGAATGCAAGTTCCTGGATGCTGTTTGCCGTTTTTGCGAGAAGTGAGTGCATATTGCCAAAGTGTGCCGCAACAAAAGAAATTTCAGCCCCCGGTGTCAGGGAAACAGCCCAAGAAGACTAGATGGCACCCCCACCAAAAACCAGGACCGCCCAACTGACAACCGATGGAGCCGGGACGGCCGAACCAAGAAGTTCATCGATGCACCAAGAAGAGAAGAAACGCACCAAACAGTTATCATCGGCCACACTTCATCAATAGACGCACGGAAGATACGTATTGAGGTCGCCATCGAGAACCAACCATGCACCATGGAAGTAGACTCTGGCTCCTACCTCTCTATGGTCTCCTGACAGACCATAAAGCGTCTAATACCCAGCATACACCGCCAAGAACTAAGCAACCAGAAACTAATTTTAAGAGACTATCAAGGGAAACGCATCCCGCTCGCTGGTATAGGACACTTCCAGATTTCCTTCAAAAACCGCACCAACATCCTACCACTCACAATCGTTGATAAGGACCGCCCCAGCTTACTCGGGTTGCAATGGTTCGCACCGTTGGGAATCGAGATGGCAGGCATCAACCACACAGATGATGAAGACTGGGAAGCGACACTCGTACGGAACTTCCAAGAGGTCTTCGATGACACTTTAGGCAAGTACAAGGGGTCCCCAATCTCCTTTAATCTTAGCCCTGACATCGCTCCTATCCGCCTCAAACCGCGCTGTGCCATTTGCACTCAAGCCTAAGATAGATGAGCAATTAAATAAGCTCATAGCGCAAGGCGTATCAGAACCTATCGACCATGCCCAATGGGAAACACCAATTGTCACCCCCATCAAACCAGATGGCTCCCTGAGAATTTGTGGAGACTACAAGGCCACCCTCAACCATGCCCTGCAGCAGAGTGCCTACCCTGTACCAGTAGTCCAGCATCTCCTACATTCACTGGGGGGTGGCAGAATCTTTGCAAAGCTCGACCTGGCACAAGCCTATCAACAACTGCCAGTCGATGCTGAAACCGCCGAGGCTCAAACAATCGTGACACATCGAGGGGCATTTAAATGCAACCGACTCCAACTTGGAGTCAGCGTCGCACCAGGGGTTTTCCAAAGCCAAATGGAAAGACTGCTGCAGGGAATTAAAGGAGTTGTACCCTATTTCGATGACATTTTAGTAGCAGCCCCCACTAAAAAACAATTGGAAAAACGACTGAGGGCAGTCCTACAAAAATTTAAAGACTCCGGCCTCAAAGTAAAAAAGGAGAAGTGCCAATTATGTACCGAAAGGGTTGAATTCCTCGGATACCTCCTTGACAAACAGGGAATTCACCCTACCGACAAAAAACTAAAAGCCATCAAAGAAGCCCCCAGACCGAAAAACAAAACGGACCTCCAAGCATTCCTTGGACTCATTAATTTCTATAATATTTTCCTACCCCAGAAAGCGACTGTCGCAGAACCCTTGCATAGACTCCTCGATAAAAAGGCTTCCTGGATATGGGGACGGCGAGAAGAACATGCTTTTCAACAAATAAAAAACCTTTTGACTTCAGACGCAGTCCTCATTCAATATAACAAAACACTACCACTGACTGTTACATGCGACGCATCACCTTTTGGCGTTGGCGCAATCCTAAGCCACACCTTGCCAAACGGAACAGAGGCTCCCGTTGCATTTTTTTCCATAACCCTGTCCAAGCCGGAGAGGAACTACAGCCAGCTGGACAAAGAAGCTCTCGCCATCGTCTCCGCAGTAAAAAGATTCCACGAATACATTTATGGTAGGACATTTTCAATTATTACGGACCATAAACCCCTACTTGGCATTTTGGCGAGTAACAAACCCACTCCACACATCCTGTCACCTAGAATGACAAGATGGTCTGAATTTCTTGCCGCTTATAATTACCAATTAATACATCAACCAGGCAAGACTATCTCGCACGCTGATGCTCTAAGCCGATCCCCCCCAACAGACGTGCAAGATGACCCAGCACCCACATTATCAACTTAAAAATACAAATAGAAACAGTATCCACGCCACCATTGACCATGCAAGACATTGCCCGTGAAACCAGAAGGGACAAACACTTGCCGCGAGTTCTCAGCTGGGTGGAGAGGGACTGGCCAGAAAACGAGAAAAATGAACTCTTTAAACCATTTAAAACCGGCAAACTGAACTTTTTTCACAAAAGGGGTGTATCCTGTGGGGAGACCGGGTGGTAATACAGGAATCATTACAGAAAACAGTTTTAGATATGCTACACGACGGACACCCAGGCATTGTACGCATGAAAGCCCTGGCCAGAAGCTATGCTTGGTGGCCAGGCATGGACGAGCAAATTGAAACCTGGGTCGCCGCTTGCAACAGATGCCAAGAGACTCGCTCGGCTCCCCCAAAAGCTCCACCGTTAGAATGGGAGACCCCCAGAGGCCCTTGGTCGTGCATCCATATTGACTTCGCAGGGCCAACCAAGGGGCATACCTTTTTAATCACTGTTGATGCTTACTCGAATTGGCTCGAAGTAAGCAAAATGAAAACAACCACCACAGAAGCTGTCATCAAGAAATTAAATAAACTTTTCGCCACGCATGGTCTGCCAGATGTGATAGTGTCTGACAATGGGCCTCAGTTTACTGCAGTGGCCTTCGAGCAATACTTGGCAGACCGTGGCATCCGACATGCATTGACATCGCCAGCTCACCCGGCAGAGCTGAACACATGGTTCAATTTACAAAAAAAAACTCTCCAAAGGATCGAACATGGCAACATCCACGAAAAAATCACCAAAATGCTTCTAATACAACACATCATGCCCAATACCACTACCAACAAAAGCCCAGCGGAGTTGCTCATGGGCAGAAGACTCCGGTCACCCCTAGACCGCCTGCACCCTGCTTACACTCCAGAAAAAACCCCTGGCTCCACAAGTAAATACCGTGCCTTCAACGTTGGAGACACTGTTTTTGCTAAAAAATTTACCGGGGACCCACTATGGCTTCCTGCAAAAATCATCCAAGTCATCGGCCCTTGCTCCTACCGGCTCGAGACCACCGATGGTAGGTGTTGGAAATGGCATATTGACCAACTAAGATCCAGACTAACCTCCCTTCCTCCCACAGACTCTAACCAAGAAATCAGAGGGGGGGGGAAACCTCAAATCCAGAAAAAGAACCGGTATCTGCGCAAGCAGAACACCCCCCACAAACATTAAATAAAACCCAAACCTTTTAACCAACAGTACTTACCAGCTGACAGGGAACCGTGGCAGACGGGTTCTTCACCTGAAAGCAGCAGCCGGACAAGCTCTACCAGCCCAGAGAATCCAGGCAGGAGAAACAGAGCGAACGACTCAACTGACCCGGGTTCACCAGGTGGGAGTCGCAGCTATAGGCCCGGCTCACCCTTCCAGGCGGTTCCATCGAGGGATTTGAGAGTGACGCAGAGCCCGTCCGAACCTGACAACGACCAGAGACATTATGAACCGCGCAAGTCAAGTAGGCTGGTCCGAAGACCCGCCTACTTACGTGACTACGTTATCCCGCCCCTTGGACGGAACCAAGAAGGAAGGGGTGTTCCATACTAGCAGGTTCGAAGACCTGCATTCCTATTGGTCCGGTTAAGCCGGGCCATGATTGGTCACCATAAACACTTTGGATTGGTTCGAATAGAGTTTGCCGTGATTGGGTAATACCAAGCGCGGCAAGCTCAAAAACCTGTCATTGGCTGCCTAGCCGCAGCTAGCTCTATAAAAGAGCAGCCGCGGCTGGGGTGTTTTTGTCTCAGAATCTGTTGCTGAATAAAGAGCTGTTGTTCACTACTCGAGCCTCACCTCTCTATGGGACCCACCGACCATACTTAACACTACTTATAATATGTGCAGGCTTGGATTTTTTTTCCTTCTGCAACCTTGTTTGGTTCAGGTTAAAACTTAATATTTGACTATGTTTTATGACATGATTGTTCAAATATTTTTCAAAGTCCCAGTTGTAATATTCTTCTCCTAATATCAGATTTTAAAATTTTTATTTTTATTTGAACTTAGTTTCTAGATAAGTACAATGCAATTTGAATTTCTCAAGTATTTCACTTTTACTGGTTCAGAAATAGGTACAAGTAATTCTTTGAAGGGTAATCTGGAAGTGTTACAGAATAGTTTTCCTGCCATTCGTTTTGATTGGGATGGAATCACATGGTCTGAAAAAATAGCTTCTGACAACCAACTGGCTTCTTTGAATGCAAGCCCAGGAAAACTGTTCCTTTTTCCATCGCTTTTAACTAACTGTCACAATTTGATTCCCTTTGTTTATTAAAAGAATATTCTGTTTAACTGCTTAGTCCATATCCTTTATTTTCTAAATGGCATAGTCATTTTTCAGGATTATTATTATGCATGCATCCTGCTACTTGGCTTGCTTTAGGTTACCATCCAATCCTGCAAATTACCTTCAAGTGCTTTCTGGGTCATATTATTTAATGGTCTTTTATAAGAGAACAAAATCTATTTTTAAGAACTATTTTGCAATCAAGTTGCATAAGATAAGATAAGCATGATATAACATTATATTTTGCATCTAACATAACCTTGAAATATTATATTCCTGCTTTCATTATGATTTATGAAGAATTTCAGATTTATATTGTCCTTTCTACATTAATCTATTGAAATTTCATTATTTTTCCTTGGTTAAAATTGTTAAGGATTATAAACACATATTTCTTGCAGTTATACTTACAACATGCCTCGCCATCCAGCAGAACACTTTTCCTTCAAAATTTGTTAGTATAAATGTGTTTATTTATTTATTTGATTTAAACAGCTGCCCATTTCACATACACAACTCTGGATGGCTTACAATAAAAATACTATTTCATTGTTTCTCATTGCTTTTGTAATTCCTTCATACAATTTTTCTTTTAGTACATTTATTTTACTTTTAGTACATTTAACCTCATTATCTCTTTCTGTTGTGAGCATCTTGGCTTTAGAAGCCTGCATTCTCTTTTAAGATAGCCCTTTCTGTTACAATAAGAACAGATCTCATTCCTCCCTTTTATCTTGTTTAAAGAGTTCCATTCAGTTGCATCATTCAGATCATGCTGATATGCCTCCAGTTGGGCAATTATATTTTCAAGGAATTTTTTTTTCATGTAGCTTGATTAATTCTATTATATATTTATATTTTTCTGGTAATGATCTTAATAATAAATCCTTGATTGATTCATAAGAAAATTTTACAGTTTTTGTTTTAAGTAGAAAGATAATCTGACACAGATTCTATTAAATTTCTATTCCTTTTTTCCTCCATAATTTTTATTTTATTAATGTGGTAAAAAGCAGCAGAAAAAACAAATCCAAAATAAAAAGAAGGAATAGAATATATATATAAACACATACTTACATAGCAGTATAACCTTAACTCATTCGTGTTATTGATTTTTAAAATATATTATTATTGCTGTTTCACTGTTACATTAAGGTTGAAGTGAGATTTGAAAAGGTGAGCTTTTATTCAAACATTTAGAACAGTAAACAATAATAAAATTAAAGAAAAACAGAAAAAATAGGTTTATAAGAAAAAGCATTTAATTCGCTTTTTCCTCCTTCCTTTTTCCCCCTCCAACTATTAACTGCTACTGTCTTTATTTATTTTACTTATTCTAAATGTCTTTATTTACTTATTATATGATACCTTCATTTTCAAATGTTCCAAGAACTGCTTAGAGAAGCCCATGGGTTTGAAAATAGACAAAGCAACAATTGTAATATGTAATGATAAATGGGAATGGCCTTGGGAGATAAGAGAAAGAACCACAGCCTAGACAACCATCATGAAAAAGGTTCATTTCTCAAAAGGGGCCATCCCTATTTTTTTTAAAAAAAAGTAAAAGTAAGGAATAGAGAAATGCTTTCAATCCTGCAAGATTCTATTAGTGTAACTGTGAAATAGTGCAGAGGTGGTATTCAGCAGGTTCTGATCATTTCTGGAGAACTGATAGTGGAAATTTTGAGTAGTTCGAAGAACCAGCAAATACTACCTCTGCCTCCATCTATTCTCTGCCTTCCAAGTCCCAGCTGAGTCTTCTTTTGTTGTCCTGCACAGGAGAACTGAGCTTGAAAGCAGGTTTGTGGGGTGGGGAAGGAATGGGAATTTTGCAGTAACCTTCCCCCAGGAGTGGGATGGGAATGGAGATTTTACAGTATCCTTTCCCTGGAGTGGGGTGGGAATGGAGATTTTATGGTATCCTTCCCCTGCCCCGTCCACCAAGCCCTTCCCACCAAGCCCTGTCCCACCTACCAAGCCCCGCCCACAGAACCAGTAGTAAAAAAAATTAAATCCCACCACTGAGATAGTGTTAGTATTTGTGTGCTTCTTGTCTAGATTACCTTGAAGGTCTGACATAGTCAGAGCTTAGAAGGATCAGATCTTTTAGTTCACCAGTAGAACTTTCTTCATTTGTACAAATGTATGGGGGGAGGGAGAACAAATAGCACTGAATCAACTGGAAAGCTTTTATTTGTTGATACCTGTTATATTCACTTTTTATTATTTTGAACCTGCAAACAACTTGCACATCCATAGTAAGTATGCATTCAACGTTGCAGAAAGATGTTGTATTTATATTTTCTCATTAAAGAAGTTGTGTCAGCTTCTGTTCACTTGGGATTTATTAAAACGTACAACCTGATCAAAGGCACGTAAATTTCTTCATGCAATCATAGAAATAATAAATATCCTCTTGTTCATATTCCAGACTGCCCAATCTAAATTTGATTAGCTGAAGTTCACATTCAATTAATGCTGGGGAAGGATGAGTTAGTTCTTCCCCCATGCTATTTCACTAACTAGAACAGAAATAAATATTTACTCCGGATAAAAACTGTTCTTGCCTGTTTTGTCTATAGGAAAATATACTCTTTTTAGTTGTGACATATTTCTCAGGTGAAACAAAAATATATTGGATAAAACAGTATTTAAATTACCACAATTGTTTACTCAGAAAATACAAGCTTCTTATGGATTATGTTAAATTCACATTCATCTTGTTTTTCCTCTTCCTCTTCCTCTTAATCCTCCTCTAACCTATATAGTTGAACAATTTAAAAAACACATATAACATTTTTATTCCAAAATTTTAAAGTCATCCTATATCATGGAGCTGTGGGGCAGAATATGGAGTTTATACTGAAATCTTTTTGATATACACTCATATTTAACTGAGTCTAATAAGATTAATGTGAAGAAGCAGATTTGTTTCAGACAGAAATTCAACAGAAGACCATTCCATAACACCATCATTTTTTATATACTAGGCCAATTTTACTTAGTCAATTCAGTATTTTATTTCCAGTCCTATCTCTTAGTCCCAGACTCTCAGTCCACTATCTCCTTACAAAAATACTGATTTTAGACAAATAAAATAATATCAGAAGATCTAAATCCCATCTCCTTGATCCATCAGTCTCATTATGTTGCTTCCCTTTCTTGATCAAATGCATTTGATTTTAATCAGACTTCAAGTGTGAGTACTCACAGATGGTGACTCTCAAATCTATGTTCTGACAATAACAACACATGGGAGCTTAACTTTCACTTTCCCAAACAAGTTGGGATGTAAAACCTTGTTTCGTCAACGTGATGGCAGTTGCTAAAGAAGGGCTTCTGTGCCTCAACTCAAAGGACATAATTTTAGCATGAAAATGAATTACAGAGTTTGGGAGATTCTATTTCTTTTTTGGTGTTTTTTCTTTATTTTTTGCATATGCCCAAATTTCATTACAAACTATATGAATAATGTCGATGCATGAAGTGGTTTTTGCACAACAATATACAATGGGGTGAGCAACTGGTAACCCTAAGGCTACCAAAGATCCTCAGTGTAGATATATTATACTCTTGGACCTAACTTCAAAATCTGCTTTAACATAAATCTCTCGTGAGATCTATTGTTGATCATCTGACAATTTGTTTCTTAGGGAAGAATTCAGTAAATGACTGAGGCATCCCATAAAGATAAGAGGTCAGAGAAATTAGACCTCAATAACAAAATGATGACTATCTATTTATTACTTTGTTCTCCTTCACTGCTTATTTGACCTTATCTACCACTCCTATAAAAATACTTCTAAGAAAATATGGTTCTTTACCAAAAAAAGCTATCTACTATCAATATAAAATAATTAATATGAAAATAATTTTCTCTCATCTTCTTCTGGATGTGGAAGATTAAATTTAGAGGACAGGATGGTATGATCACCAGAGTTGACAAGATTATTTAGGTTGGGAATGTGGTTCTCCAAAATATAAATTCTTGAGAGATAGAATAATTTCATTTTATACATTTATAAACAAATGTCTCTATTTTTCCTTTTAGACTGTTTTTCTTGAGTGAGGTGATTGGATATTTTTTCACATTAGTAAGAATTCTGAGTTTGAACAGTCAATAGAAGTAGGAGAGGTAATTGGATGATGTTATTTATATCCTACTTCCTAGTTTATCCAGTGGTGAAATTCAAAATACTTTACTACCAGTTCTGGGCACGCTTTGTGCATGTGCACAGAGTGTTTTAAAATGGGCAATTTTAAGCATGAAAACATCAGCGCTGGTGAGTAAAACAGCTTAGGCACAGCAATTCGCTCTGCCACACCTATCAGCTGAGCTAAAAACAAAGGAAATATAGGACAGGAAAGGGTGGGGTGGGTGGGTGGGGCCAACTGCTGACCAGCACTACCAAATCACTAGAACCAGTGTGAACTGGCAGCATACCACCACTGAGTTTATCTCTAAAAAAACAAAGTGGCAATACATCATCAAAACAAATTCAAATTTCAAAACAGAAAGATATGAAAGAAAATACTATCAGTTAGTCATGTCCAGACCTTCTGAAATTGTATTGAAATGTATTTTGAAGGTAGTAAAATAAAAAGTTAAACACATTTCCCAGACAGGAAATTTCAGTTAGATTGACCAAATGAAAAAGATACTATTGCTTTAATAGTTTAGAAGGTAGTTGTCTCGATGGTAGGAATAACTCCTCTTTTTTACCTGATTTAATGTAGCAATAATGAATGCAAAACTTACAGGGTATTAATTGGTTGTGATAACATATGATGGTATTTTACATTACTCTTTTGAAAGGATACAAGATATGACAAGAAATAAAATTGGAAATCCTAGGGCACTTTATGTCAAGAAAGTAGTAGGCAGGCCAGAGTTTTGTTCTTCAGAATTGAGAAATGAATGTTTGAATTTTACTGTGATAAAGGAATTTTACTGTGCATGTGTCAATTCAAAAAAGTGTTTGATAAAGTGAATAGGCTCAAATTATGGAATGTTTTGCATGAAAATAAATTAAAAATGACTCCTTTATGCTTAACTTGTCATATAATAGAATCATAAAAGTGAAATGTCCAGCAAATAGTTCAGTCCTGAGAAGAAATTAAATCAAATTATTCTTATGATGATCAGTTTCAATAACATTAGAAATATTTGGAGAAAAATGTGTCAGTAACATTAGAAATATTTGGAGGAAAAATGTGTCAGTAACATTAGAAATATTTGGAGAAAAATCTATAATTCCATTCTAATTCTCAACTAGGGACAACTAAGGGATAAAAGAGATTTTAGTTCACTCCCCACGCACCCAAACACACACTCAATTATTGTCTTCTGTTTTGCTTCGCCTTTATTTTTCCTGATTGTAAATTTCAATTATACATTTACATAGTTCCTGACATGGGAAATGCCACTTTTCATCAAAGAAAGTGAAATGTGAAAAATAGTGAAAATGAAATGCTATTGGGGAAGTAGCCTTCTCTTATTAATTTCATCTCTTCCAGTGCAGGATAGTTTTTCTATATTGTTGTCTACCACTTTGCTCAGTTGAATACAATCAAGATGGTTAATTAAGATTACTAATTAGAGAATCCTGACAGAATTGTGCTTTCCATATAAAGGACCTTTTCCCCTCCCACTCATGCCAGTGTCACTTAAGAGTTGATCTAGGGAAATCAGTATCTGTATAAATAGCCAGCCACAACCATTAGAGAAGTAGTTCCCAGCATGACAGATACTGAGATTATTAGCCAGGAATTTGTTTGCCTGTCATTGTAAGAGGCAAGCAATTTCTTTTCTGAGGTGGCATTCTCCAACAGCCAAAACACCACAATTTATAAGACAGAAGAGAAAGAAAACAACACCCTCTTAAAAAATGCTCTT
Source organism: Notechis scutatus (assembly GCF_049901735.1). Taxonomy (NCBI): domain Eukaryota; kingdom Metazoa; phylum Chordata; class Lepidosauria; order Squamata; family Elapidae; genus Notechis; species Notechis scutatus. Next base: position 228,152,639 of record NC_142010.1, on the reverse strand, counting down.
CCGAATTGCTTTATCCCCAATGCAACTTTATAAGAGTCTGAATGCTGTTGTCATTGGTTACAATTTCTGTATTAGCCATATATGTAGTAGTTCACTACTTTAAAAAAAAAATACTATGATTGTTTTGCTGAACAGATGCACTGCCATTTCATGGCAGTAACTTTCCGAGCCATAATTGGATGTCAATATGCTTTCATATAATGCCATGGTGAATTCAATACATTTTTAGTTTCTTGGACATTAATTAGGATTGTATGCTGGATTATAACATCTTTCTCAACCCAATTTTTGAGGAAATAATTTTAGCTTATTTCCATATTATAAAATGCTCATATTTATGCTGCTCGGTACTCTTCTGGATGATTTGTTTCTTGGAAGAATAAGTTATTCCTACCAGTAATTCAGTAGCTAATGTAAAAGGGAGAGAGCTGGAGCAGCTGGCCATGGGAAAAGAGGATTCATCCTAAATTGGGTGGGACAATCATTAACTTTTAAGCCTGTACAGTTTTAAAGAGTTGCCCCAGGCAAAATCTTGACTTCCTAAATTTCAGGTTAGGCCAGACGCGGCCATGTTGCTTTGGTTTCCATTATCAATGAGTTGGAATGCAAATATTTCCCAGAAAGCTTTATGACAACCTAAAGATTTCCCCCTTAAAGGAGGGGGAAATTTCTGAGTGGAAACAGGAAGAAGGCAGAACTGATATAGAACCGAACAACAGACACTATCTTTTGACATACTTTGCCAACAAAGTGAATGTTTGTCTACTGCTGTTCCTGAGGAGACAGTGGGGTAAATTCTTGTTGCTGAGAGCTAGAACTGTGTCTTCAAACAATCACAACCAAGGTTCCAGGAAAAGCAGGAGGTATAAAATGATAATGATCCTTGAAAATGTTTGTATTTTTATTTCCTCCCAAGGTAGTTCTGTCCTTATTAAACACTTCCCATTATTTGGTTAAACACTGTATTCAACTTTATCTATAACTGATTAATAATATGAAATATTATAAATATAATATGAACAAGGTAGCTCTGTCCTCAGTAAATTGGGAATAAAAACAAAAAAAATCGACATTGTATTAGGACAGCCATATTAGTCAGCAAAAAAAAAAAAAATCTGGAAGACTTTTCTGACTAACAAATTTTATTAAATGGCATAAGCTTCATCTGCAGATGAAATGAATGCAGATAAACTTTTACTGTGGTTGTAAACAGTAAGTTGACATTTTCTCAGCCTTAGTCTAATATATAAGGGTACCTGAGAATATTGGCATTTAATAACTGCAGAATTTTAAGGAAGGGGCATCTTGCTGATCATTACAATTATGTAGAAAGGCTGTAAGTGAATAATTACAACACTCCGAAGCTTTAGCTATGGCTGCTGTTTAATATTTGTGGCAAAGCCTGTATTGACCATAATAGAAAATACAAGTTGAAATGGTTTAAAAATATAAGAATCAAAGTATGCCTATAAAAAGAATATTTAAGAAATATATAGCATATCAACCTGTTAACATGAGAAAATAACAAAATGCAAAAGACAGTGAAATAATTTTATATGAAAAACAATTAATAATGAACAGTATGAACACAATTTGTTTAAAACAGCTATAGATCAAGTGGTGAGGGTTTTTTCCCCCTAAAATACATCAAAAGTCTTTGAGCATCTCCCAAGGTTCTGCTGATTAACCCAGTAGGATATTAATTAACAACACATCTGCCAACCATACTCAACATTATCCTCTTCCAATTAAATGAGAGCTGGGAAACTCAGACTTCTAAACCACATATGAAATTAGTTTTGTAGGCTGAAGTATATAGAGCCCTTCTGATTGAGACGTATTATAAAACAAGCTATATAAACCTTTGAGTTGCAGAATCCAAACGAAAAAATGGATAGTGATTAAAGATTGTGCAACTCAAGTTTCTATACATCCAAAGCTAATTTCATAAATATTTTGCTCGGTGCTATATATCTTGCCTTTTTTTCTCCCAAAGGCTGCAATATTAGAAAGTTCATTGATATTCAGAAGGCACAAAACAGTGAAGCAGAGGCAAGCTTATCAGTAACCATGTTTTTTTCTGAAAACCATTTCTATCCAGAGTATGGACAAATTATCTTTTCTGATAATATGTGAAGTCAGTTCAGAAGGGGAGCACTGCTTCCTGCTTTTACTTGGGAATCTTTTGGGGTGACACAATAAATAAAAGGAGAGTTGCCACCACCAACAGATGAAGCAACGATAGGTATGAGTAAGCTATTCAGACTGGAAAAAGGGTTAGCTCCAACTTAGCTCCAACTTTAAAAATCAAAAGAACCTAAAACAAATTATCAGCTCCAATATTGCCATTAGCTAGAAAAACATATTTTGGTCCAATTTGTTCTGTCAACTCTCTATTTTTAAGCTTAAAACAAATGCTGTAAGGTATATTGCATTACAAGGCAGTTTGACCCTGGATTAAATCTAGTCATATTACAGTCTTACCTCTAATTACAATATCCTTTGAGCTCCAAATTAATTAATAAGGGAGAGCTGGAATTAAATAGAAGGTATTTGTGTAGAAAAGAGACAGAGGGCAGGGATGGGATCTCCTCTTAGGCTATTTGTTAAGGTCAAGTGGATTTGTTGTAGGGAGAATTATAAGAAAAATATTTGTCTTTAGTGTTTATTGTCTGGATGCATTTTACATCATTTTTATGAGAATTTTCATATTTACAAGTTGTCCAGAAGAAGGAAATCCTCTGAAACATGTAGGAATGTTTCAGTAAGTATTTTGACTCAGATGCCTATCAGAATTTCTCTCTTTTTCCTCAAATGGTTACTTTTAGAATCTTTTCTCTTCAGCTTCTTTGATTTGAAATTGAACTGGAAAAAAAGAACAAGTAGAAGAAAGAAAAATTACAGATAACATAGTCTGAATTTGAGTAACAAATGGGATGTGGCACTGTGATTTGTCACTAATTGTCACTGAAAAGTGTGTGAGAGCTCTGTTCATGATTGCAATACATCTTACCACTTTCACATTCTACATACCCATACATACATATACCCTTCACACTGTTTTCTTTGGGAGTAAGCAACATGGTACAAAGTACAGAAGAAGTACAGAAGGAAAAACAAGAAACAGTAAGTGAAAGAAATTAAAGACATGAGAATGCAAGTACCAAAAAAATGGCTGGAGAAATATTCATTGGTGAATTTGGAACCAATAAGAGTCTATGAATACATAGAAAATCCATATGCGCACCTAAGGCAGAGCCAGAAGGCTATGTGGCCAATGCATGCCCACTGATCTGGAGCAGGACTAAAAGAAGTGATCTTCCTCTGCCATACATGTTCGTTAGAAAAAGGTATGTGGGTGGCAAGCAAAAATTCATCCGCAGAGTTTTTCTCACATATACTGAATCCATGTCCATATGTGTGGATGCTCTCTCTTAGACAAAAACACACCACTTCCTGACAGATGCAGAAAGTAAATAACATTCTGATATCTAACCTGTCATCTCATATATTTATAAATGTTACACGACGCCTAACAATGTCAATCGTTGCAGGATCCATGTTCTCGATTAGAAAGCTCCCTTTTTTTTCCTATACACTTTCTTGTTTTCATGAAAAGAAGCTATGCAGTTAAAATGTGGCACTTCAGCCATTTGGTTTTGATTCACAAGTATGTCATTTGTTCATTCACGAACATAATTGATTGCTGCAGATTCTACCTGTGCTGTGAACTTTTTCCCCCTTCTGTCAGAAAGCTAAATCCCCACAGAAGTGGATGATAGATTAGGGTTTGTTGCTTAATTCTTAATTACTGCTGCAGAGCCATATGTATGACATTATGATTAGCTTTCTAGCAAAGAACACCAGAGCGTACAAGCAAGGAGTAATAATGCTGATAATTACTTGGAATAGTAAAGACATTGTTTAGCTTTTAATAAAGAGCCTTGTTATTGTTTCTCTTCTCCTGCTGTTGCTGAATCAGTATCTCTACTAGTGTTTCTCAACCTTGGCAACTTTTAGATGTGTGGACTTCAGTTCCCAGAATTCTCTACCCAGCATGGCTGAATGAATTGAGGATTTTTAGAAGGGTGAATTGGCATGACACAGCATAAATAATTATTTTCCTGCATACAAGGAAGATGATGGAAGCCAGTGATATTTGTCATTCACCAGTCAAACATAGTGTGAATTTTACCTACTGATGAAGCTTATTAGCATCAAAAACAATATTAAATATAGTTTGAATTAACAGCATACATTAGGAGAGATGTTAAATACACATTAAAAGGACATGAATTCATGCACATTTTGTTTACAGTTATATGGGGAAATGTAGGTTAAAATCCATGTATTTGGGGAAGTATGGCATATAAGAACTACATATAGTAAGAACACTGTGACTGCAAAGTAGAAGTTTTTAATGTGCTTTTAAGTACTAGATTAAACTTTCACTAAGGTTAATATGAACATGAAACACGTTTATCTATAATTGGTGACTCACATATCCCTAGTTGCTTGTTGACTAATATGAAGCCATTTTATATTTGTTCTTCCTAGTCAATATTTGATTTGAAACAGTTGGAGGAATAACTCAGAAATACTTTAAATAAGAGGTGTCAAACTCACAGTGTGACAGTATTATCACGTGACATATCATGACTTTTTGCTTCTCTGCTAAACCGGGCGTGGGCTTGGCCAGAGCATGATGCATCTGGCCATGAGTTAGAAACCCCTGCTTTAAATGGTAGCATTTTTAAAAGGATCGGTTTGCATTGTCCCTCATCACTGTGAAAACATGACTGAGGGCTTAAATGTTTAAGCAATTGCACTGAAGCATTAAATCTGAATCTAGACAGTGACTACAACTTATTTATCTATACTATCAAATCAGAATATGTAATATATATGTTTATCTTGTTGTAGATGTGTGCCAAAGACTATTACAATAGCCTGTTTAAAATGCACATATCTATTAGGAGTAATGGTAGTGCTTTGGTTTATAAGCCAGATTTAGTTATTTAAACCAGGGTCTTCAGTATAGAAACATTTCTATTAGGCTCAACCAATAAAACCTATTATGCTGCTCTGCAATAATAAGATTACATAATTTTAAGATCATTCAAAAAAGCAGAAGCCCATAAAGTTCGTCAAGCCCAACTTGTGCAGCACTTAAAATGGATGAGAACCATAGCATTCCAAACACTATGTTAAAGATTATGCATCTTGCAGACAGACAACTTTTAAAGAAAAGATTGAACAAAAAAAAATTTTTTTGTTGCTTCAAGGGGCAAGACTGGCACGGATGGGTGGAAATGCCACTGAAGCAGATTTTAGCTAAAAACATTTTGACAAAATTTCATAATGGTAGCAACTGTTCAACAATGGACAGACTGTCTCAGGAGGTGGTGGGCTCTTGCTTGCAGGAGGTATTGAAGCAGTGGCTGGAGGACCATCTGCCAAGAATGATTCCTGTACTGAGTAGGGGTTGGACCAGATGGCCTCCAAGGCCCCTTCATAATTTTTAATATTATCCAGTCCCTATACAGTACCCATAAATTCCACAAATGATTTCAAAATTAGGACATACATCAAATGAAGGGGTGCTCACTTAACATTGGATCAAGGTAGGGAGAACTCAAAGCCTGAAATGAGTCCACGGATATAGCTCTGCTTTGTATTCTTTTTACCTGAAGAAACATTAATGGAATGCATTCATTTATTTACACATTTCCTTTTATGATACAAAAACCTGTACAAAGTGATTTTCAGAAACTACATGGACCATCCATACCTCTTATCTAGGCCAGTAGCAACTGAGAAACCACAAAAACGAAAACAATAGAATAAGGAAATTAGTCATATAAATGCCAGAATGAAAGCAATAGTTCATATATACATTTTCTTAGACTCAATCTCCACCTTGCCTTTCCAATATAGAAATTATTTCAAATCCCTTTCTGCAATTCTGGCAACACTTTTCTCAGCTGTCAATGTTGCCTTTTGTGAGTTGTGGACAACAGTTCTTCACATGTGCACTAAACTAAGTGAACTATCTCTATTTTACTTGATATAGAATTGGTGATGTGTGCCATGGTTCAAGAGAAGGATGTGCTTTGTTTGCAGAAGGTCCACATTTCATTTTATTTCCATCTATTTCAAAAGCTATTGAAGATGGGAAGAGATGGGAAGGTGGAAGAACCTATCCCAAGTTCTCCTGTCAAAAAGAGCAGAAATCACTCAGATCTAAAGCAATATAAAACAGATTTGTATGTTCATATGAACACATGGGTTTTGTAGCTTAAAGTTGACTCTTTAAAATATAAGGGCACCCCTATTGTTCCGTCAGTTATTCCAGTTATTTTATCATACAAACAAATTGGATTTGAATGCATATTAAAAATTAAACTCTCTTTATAGGGACTTGTGGGAGAACCTGTTACTTTTGGTAAAGAATTGTCTGCCAAAAATCTTTAAGTGACATCTGCATATCTAATATTAGAGAATACAATTGAACTGCTTGCTGCAGTTTCACAAAGTGCTCCTGCAAGGAACATTTCCTTCTCCCCATGATATGACATGGCAGCTTCTACCACTCATTAGGATACCAACATATCTTCCAAAAATGAGGCCAAAGGCCACATGCTTTAGCCATCCAAGTACTGATATTATTTCAGCAGTACACCCTAAAATATCTTACTGTGGCATTAAAAAGCTGCCCCCTAACGTGGAGTTTTGATTTTGTTTTTTGGTATAAGTCTCTATAGTCTCAGATTTCTGGGTAAGGGAACTAAAAACAGTTCCAAGTGTAAAGCAGTGAAACTGGCACTAAGAGGTAGAACTGAGAAAAGAAAAGGGAGGGGAAATCCCTTAGTTTAATTACCACACCATCAACATTCTTATGTGCTTGCCTAGCTATAAGTTTTAATGGCAAACACATACACACACACCCTCCTGCTTTCCCCACTCCAAAACTCTCACCGCCTCCTCCTCCAATCTGGCTTCTCTGCCTCCTTGACAGGCTTTTTAGCCTCAAGTTGATAGTTGTTAAATCAAAAGTAAAATGTAATCAAAGTTTGTTTTAAAGTAGGAACAAAGAAGGAATGCTGCCTGCTCCCAGACAGCCCAGGGAAGTCAGCCACCATTTCTGCTGCAGAACCAGAGATCTGCTCTGCAAACCACTTGGGCAGAACCACCAATTTATTCTATTAGAATATTTGCCTCCCACATCATAAGCCCATCACATTGCCTGAAGAAGACATCAAAATGTACTTCCTACTCCTCTAGACTCTAGAGCAAGGGTGTCAAACTCACATCATGACAACATTGTCACATGATGTATCACAACTTTTTACCTTCACTAAACGGGGCATGGGCATGACCAGCGCGTGATGCATCCGGCCTATGGGCCACAAGTTTGACAGTCCTGCTCTAGAGCCTTCACTTTATCTTGCTGCATGGAAAGGAGAACCCCCAGTCCATTTGACAGAGCCATTAACTATTGAATACATGCATATACACCAAGCTGGTTGAACTGTCTTCTGACTCAGACAATGCAAGACTAGGAACCAAAGGCTGCCTATATATAGAAAAACAATAACAAAAGCTATGTAAAAGCCAGGTAAACATATTATTTTCACTTGATAGAAGTAGTACATTTAAGGATACAAGAAGTATAAGAAAAAGTAAAGGAGGGGTCTTAATAAGAATGAAAAATGAAATTATAAGAGAGGCAGGTAAATGTTACAGTAAATAACAACTACAGTAATAATAAATAGTTGCATTTATATTCCATCTTTCCTTCTGAACAACTTACAGTTTAGAAAACATCAGTAGCTGTAGAATATCCACCATATACACAAATCACAGTACAAAAAATATGGATATGGATGGATGGATGCATGGATGGATGAGAGAGAGAGACATAGGTTTTCTTTTTTAAAAAATATTTATTTATAAACATTTATATAAGTACCCATCTTTAAACAAACCCTGGGCTGCTCTATCACAAATTAAAGAACTTAGAAACCATATTAAAACTGATAAAACCAAACACACTAAAAACAAAAACATGGGGCCAAGTGTAGCATCAGATATGCAATCATCTCATCTTATTCCAACACTTGGGGTGGGGAGCCAGATCTCCTGTGCTTTTCAGAAAAACAAGGAAAATAGAGGTGGATGGAACAGGTTTCCACAGATGGAAAGGGCTTCCATAGGGCAGGGGCTGCCCCATAAAAAGTATGCTTCCTAGCTCACAAAAGGTGGCAACATATAAGGGAAGGAACTAGGAGCATGCTCACCCTATCTAACCTGGCAGAAAAGGCTGATTCCTTAGGAAAAGGCAGTCTTATAGATAACCTAGCCCTGTAGGGCTTTAAAGGTAATAACCACATTTGAATTGCACCTAGAAAGAAAATGAAAGCCAGTGCAGCTCATACAACAAAGGTATTACATGGGCAAACCTAAACACCACCATTACTAGGTGAACTAGGTGTTCTAGACCAGGGGTGTCAAACTCGTATCATCATGCCAGCATCACGTATCATAACTTTTTTTCCCTTTGCTAAACTGGGCATTGGTATGGCCAGCATGTGGCACATCCAACCCACAGAGCATGAGTTTGAAAGCCCTGTTCTAGGCTACTTAAACATTCAGGGGGATCTTCAAGGGCAGCTCTATGTAGAGAGTATTGCAATAATCCAAACAGAAGGTGACAAAGCATGAATGACTAAGGAGATTCATTATTATTATTATTATTATTATTATTATTATTATTATTATTATTATTATTATTATTATTATTATTATTATTATTATTATTATCATCATCATCATCATCATCATCATCATTCCATTGTACTTCACTCCATTCTCTTCAAACATCTCTAATCTTTATACCTAAATTGGATACATGTTTCACAAAGTGGCTACATCTGTAAAAACAGAGAATAGTCAAGCCATAAATGGTATTGGTTTTGATAATTGGATACAGGTTGCCAAGTGTATCAGATAAATATTCTTTTGAAGCTGCAATGGTCATTAGTTCCTACATAAATTTAAAGTGCAAATAATTATGAAGGTACATAGATATAGTAGGTAGGTAGGTAGATATGATATGATATGATATGACAGATAGATAGATGATAGATAAATAAATAGATATGATAGACATATTTTTACAGTGCAACCTACTAGAAAAGTTTCACGGTTGTAGAATGAGATTCTTAAACTCCTTTATTACTGAATGCATTCTCACTCTTTCATACACACACATACATACACAGGCTTAGATGCAGCAACTGAGCCAAGACTGGAGGATGTCAATAGTGTAAGGTGCATCAACAAGGGTGAAACTTTTCTCTACCACTATAGAAATAAGACAAAGATAGGCAGGATTGGGTTTTTTTTAAAAGAAAAAGATGGCTGTATATAATTACCCAGATAAAACTAGATTTAAAAACACACATTTCCACAAACTGTGTAAAAGATTGGCTATATGGGCAGGTTAGCTGATGGGATAAATGAATTTAAACTTCTTTAATGCTATGTCCCAGTGTCAGCATGTAGCAGCTCTTAAGAATAAGTTCGTTCTGTACCAATATACTTGTTTCTACATATATTTTGGAGGAAAAAAACTGGGGCAGTAATCGATTCAGTGTTAAAAATAAGAAGCAGAAAGGGAGTGGGGAAGAGAAAGAAAATGCCAAAACATGTTGCAGCTATCTAATGAACCTATCAACAAGAAAAGTTGAGATGGTAAAACCAGCAGCAAATACAGCTTTGCAAAATGCCTCATGAAGAAAGAAGTAATTTACTTTTATTAAAATGTGATACAAAATTCCACCAGATACTGCTAAGTTTTCCAGCTGTCCCTTTTGATAATATAATTACATGTGATTCAAAGCTTCATAATGAAAGAAGAAGCTTGAAAGAGGCCTCATGTGCGTGAATTAAGTTTGCAATATTTGATTTGCAATTTTTACAAAGTGAGAAGCTTATTACATGTGTTTGCCACAGAAATATCCTTCCATCTTTTGTTACATTCCATCTCTTGCTGTGCTCAGCCTGATTCAGATTATAGAGCACCTTAGAATACAGCAAGGCACTATTATTTGCCCGTAAAATTATTTGCCCATCTTGGTGCTCTATAATGAATTGATTACAATAATTAATTGTAATTATACTGTTTCAAAAAGGCCCTGCTCTATTATCAACAAACTTGTAATTAAACCACATGTCCAAGGAGATCTTAAGCATTTCTTGTCCTTCATTTGTTTTTACCAGAAAATCAGGATTATCAGATTCAGAGGTAAGAAGGTTTTCTAAACTTGGATTGGAGAAGCAGGAAAAACATATTTTGCGTAAGACCTCTGAGAACATCTTCTGGAGCACCTCATGCACTGAAATGCAACATGTAGAACTATTTAATATGTGTAAATTAAATACTTCTGCTTTGATGTGTGCTACTTGTGTTAATATATGTTCTCATTAAGCTTTAAGCAAAGGCTTGTGAGACAACATAACATCTCTGGATTTTTCTTCAAAAAAAGGAGGAGACTGAATTAGCTAGTGGAATCAAGTATGTTTTGAATGAACTTCCATTTCATAAGAATTAATTACAGGACAGTGGTCTAAACACATTTCCTCAGACACAAAGATCACCAAATCAAGAATAACTACCCTCCGCAAATTAGGTTTAGGATTATTTACTTTTTCTACATCTCATCAGATTTTATTTGCATGGCTTTTTGCAGAAATACGTATATCTTTAGAGCAAGGCTTGGCCATTTTATTTTCTCCATGTTGTTCATTTGCTCTGCTTTGTTTTTTGCTTGGATGGCCTTTTGTATGGGGGTGGTGGATGAATTATTACAAAAGATGTAGTAGCAGATGCTCTGCATTCTTATAGCAATAGCACTTAGACTTATATACTTCACAGTGCTTTACAGCCCTCTCTAAGTCATTTACGGAGTCAGCATATTTTCCTGGGTCACCAACCTCGGGAGGATGGAAGGCTGAGTCAACCTTCATCCAGTGAGACTTGAACTGCTAGCAGCTGGCAGAGAGCAGAAGTACCTGAAATATTGCATTCTAACCAGGGGTAGGATTCAAATTTTTTAACAACCGGTTCTGTGGGCATGGCTTAGTTGGTGGGCTTGGTGGTCATGTGACTGGGTGGACGTAGCTTGGTAGTCATATTATTGGCTGGGCGTAGCCAACTCAATATCACTCACATCGAGGCACACATCTCCTTGCCTGGCCTCTCATGACTGTGGGGATGCTGCAACAGTCATAAGTGTGAAAAATGGTCATAAGTCACTTTTTTCAGTGCCATTGTAACTTTGAATAGTCACTCCACACAAGCAAAGTACCAGCAAAGGAGGGGGGGAAAACTCCAGAGACGTTCCTGAGACAGGAAGTCTAGTCCTGCCAAGAATGTAATAAGGGTTAACGGAGAGGCAGTTTCTGTAAGCAACACCAGAATGTTTCCTTCCTTCCCTCCTTACAGGATTAGGCCAGTCATTTCTTCTAACAACTGGTTCTCCGAACTGCTTAGAATGTTAACAACCTGTTCTAGTGAATAGGTGCGAACTGGTAGAATCCCACCCCTGATTCTAACCACTGCATCACTCCAACTCCTATCCTGATACATGTTCAGTACTCTAGTCATTAAAAATAACAAATCAAACTATATTTTCATTATCATGAACTGAGGTGATTTCAAGAACTTGGAAAAAGATTCTGAGAAGATTCATGAGACATGGCTTTCAATCTGTGTCTTAGAATAAAAAAAAAACAGAAAACAGAAGGCTGAATTTGTGATTACATGTAGTTAGAAGATAGATTCCCAGGTGAGAGGGAGTGGATACTGGAGGAATGAGAGGCAACTCAGCCCAGATATTTTGCATTAGGGAAAGAGGGTGAAGACAACCTCTCCTTAATAATTCATAGAGAATATAGCAGATAATAAGAGTCTTAAATCTGGCAAGACGTTGTTTATAGGTCTGAAACAATAAAGAATTCAGCTTGGGAAAATTACCACGTTATTCTTGGTTGTAGACCTGATGCTCAGGTTTCAATACACGTTCTGGAATGAGTGGCTTTTACAAAGTAATATCTAATCCAGTGCCCAGGGACAAAAGAAGATAGATTTTTGTCTTTTTTATAGAAATTAATTTAACTTTAGTGGTATCTATATGCTTCTTTAATTCATAAAATTAATTATGTGCCTTGTAATCTTTTCCATTTGTTCAGCAAGTGATACCCAGTTTAGAAAGTAATTTCCTGGTTTTGTTTTGGGGGTATCTGTGTACATTTCGTGTGGATGGATATTTCTTCATATATTGCTCAGAACCTTACAAAAAATGTGCCCATCTCAATTGCTCCACAATACTGTTCATTTTTACTTCCTATGAAAGCTACTGTATGAAAAAAAAATCCTGTCAAAGCCCCTATGGAATTTTGGGAAGTAAAAATGTTAATGGAGGCAGATTCTTTGTTTTGTATAATGCTAGCTTCCTAATGTATTAATCAAAAGTTGAATTATAAATAGTAAGGTGGATAGAGAACATTGAATAGTACAATGGCCCTCGACTTATGACCACAATTGAGCCCAAAATTCCTGTTGCTAAGCAAGATATTTTTAAGTGAATTTTGCCCCATTTTTGTCATCTTTCTTGTCACAGTTGGTAAATTAGAAACATAGTTGTTAAGTTAATCTGGCTTTCCCATTGACTTTGCTTGTTAGAAAGTCACAAAAGGTTATCACATGACTCCAAAACACTGCAACCATCACAAATATGAGTCATTTGCTAAGTGCCTGAATTTTGGTCATGTGACCATGAGGATGCTGCAATAGTTGTAAGTGTGAAAATGGCCATAAGTCACTTTTTTCAGTGCCACGGTAACCCTGAACTATCACTAAATGAACTGTTCAAAGTCAAGGACTACCTGTATAAGGTGAACTCCAAATTAAGACCTCTGCATCCATTGTTACTGTATGTAACAAAAGGTGATAGAACTAATGGCATTGTTCGCCACTCCCTCCTAGAGTGGACAACCTCAGTGGAACAATTATGTGTATGTGCATGTGTATGCATGTGTGTGTGTAAAGGGCTTGAAACTGTTTTGTTGTGAATACTTGCAGTGATTTCTCTGAGATTTGTTTTCTTTATGACAAGATTTCTGTGTTGGTGTTAGGCAGATTTTTCAGTCTTCAACATACCAGATGGTTATCCAAAAATGTGATATGACAATTTTTAAGGGATTTAAGAACCAAATCCATCAAACAAATAAGCAGATATTTTTTCCGCCGAGATTTTGAATTATTAAAAATGCATACTTTTGTGTTCTGGTTTATAGTAAAGTATAATAAATAGATGTAAGGATATCTACCTAATGTCTATATTTAGGTAAAACAAAAATATATGTGCAATATTGTGTATTATTTTTTAAAAGCTGATTGTGATATTAATAAAATGCAAGCCTTTTCTAATTAAAGGCATTCAGTATTTACCCAAGCTTCTTAGACTATTGAAATAAATATGCTGCTGTTTTACCGATAGCATATCCCACCATCAAAATTGGCAAAAATGTACCTGAAACTATCCCTCAAATGCTGGAAGTGCAATAAAGAAATTGGAACATACTATCACTTATGGTAGAATTGTAAGAAAGCCCAACGATATTGGCAGAAAATTCAGAAATGGGTAGAAAAGATAAATATTTGTAAAATTCAAATAGAATTCAGACCCAAAAATTTTCTATTGGGAATTAATGTGCGGAAATATAATAAAGATGTAATATACTTAATAATCCATGTCACCACAACTGCAAGGTTAGTTTATGCCCAAAACTGGAAAGGTAACAAAATGCCAGATGAGATAGAAATAATTAGAAAAATTTGGATGTGCACCAAAATGGATAAATTAACTCAAGAATTAAAAAATAAGACTGAATCTGATTATTATAAAATTTGGGAGAAGTTTTACCACTGGTTGAAAAAAAGGAAGGAACAAGAATATCAAAAATGACTAAAGCTTATATGTATGTATGTATGTATGTATTATTTTCTATATTTATTAATTAATGATGTAAGACAATCAGGTGTGTCAGGTTGTATGCACCACATTCATTTTTGTTTTTAAATGTCTTTTCTTTTTTGTATGTTTAATAAAATTTATTTAAAAAATTAAAAAATAAATATGTTGCTTATAATTTTTAAGTAATGATTTCATCTTCATATATTCAACATAAGCAAATTATGGCCACCTAAAAATCATAAAACTAAACAGAAGTTTTAATGTATTTTTTTAGGTGAGTCCAGTTGTATTTTTCATTTAATAAGTAAAATAAATAAAACACATGTAAACCAGACTTTAGAATTTGTCTTGTCCACTCACCTCTTTTTTTAATCTCAAGTATCTGATCTACCATGGCTTACTGCTTTTAACATACCAATCCTGTACAAGTAAGACTACATGTTGCATCTAGCCTATCATCTGTAAAACAATCAGATTATTATTTGCCAGCTTTTAAGCTTTTTTTTTAAAAAAATTCCAACATCCTTTCTATCTTATTGCTTTGGGATGTAGACAGGTCAAAATCTTTTCTCAAAACCTTTGCCTGCTGGCACTAGTAGCAGTTACCTGGTGTTCGTTACTAGCTGACAGTGCTGGTGAAATTGTATGGATAACTTAGGGTCAAGCAGTATATTTTCTGTCTGAGAGGGTCTTCCAGACATGATGTCTTCTGCAAAAATATTGCTGTTAGAAGGCTTTATGAATGTGTTTTTAACTTTTGTTAAAAAAAAAAAAAAAGAGCATGGCAGACATTCATTGGAAACCAGCACTATCAGAGCTAAAACTAGTCTTGTGGAATCAATCAATCTGCTTTCAGGATTATTTTCTGAAATTACAGGAATAACAATAGTAATGACATTATCTGCTTTCACAAAGGTTTTCTTGATCTGTTCTGCATTAATGCATAGAAACAGTCAGGAATCGGGTAACTAAAATGTTGGTAGAATTGGAGATTAGTAATAGGTCCACAAATATGCTTGAAGAGCTACTTGTAATATAAAAAAATTGCCTGTTGTACATGTTCCTCTGTCTCCCTGTGTTTCTTCTGACTTCTGCATTGTTTTTGTAGTTTTGGGTTTTTTAATGTTTGCTGATGTTTAATAAATAAATAGCAAGCTATATTGTTATTAGGTTTGGCCACACAGCCAGCCACACGTTTATGCTAGATTTGATATTTTACTATTGAGTTCTTCCCAAGGACTTGGGATGTGCAGATGTTGTTGTTTGATAGTGTTAAAGGTATTGTCACAGGAAGCTGTTCCAAGTAAAGCTGCCTTTTACAATTGATTGGTGTGATTTTGTCACTGGTGTTTCTCGCACTGTTCTAATAGATCATTATTCCTACTTTGTCAGGTTGTTGTCTGTCGTCAGTTTGTGCAATCTTCTTGCAGCAGCTGATTAAGTGGCCCATTGTTTCTTCAGTTTCTTTGCAGAGGCGGCATTTGCTGTTTTTTCTTTTTTCTTGCTGTTTTCTCAATTCTGGCTTTGTATACATTTGTACTTAAGGCTTGGCCTTATGCAGCCAGAACTAGCCCCTCCCCCCTCTCTTCAAATTTCCTGCCCTTAAATAAACTTTCCTGATCTTCTTGTAGGCCAATTTGATCTCTACAACAGGGATCCCCAACCTTTTTGACGCCGCGGCCCGGTACCGGCATCAACTGGGCGCCGCCATCTTTTTTTGACGAAAAAGTGCTTCCGGTGACCTCACCGGAAGCACTTTTTCGTCAAAAAAGATGGTGGCGCCAGCGCTTCCCGTGAGCTTTTTCGGAAAAGCTCACCGGAAGCACTTTTTTACCAAAAAAAGATGGCGGCGCCCAGCAACCATGCTCTACAATATTCAGTAAGCTTCCACATGTACCATTTTCAATGCAACCTTCACATATAATTCCAATAACCTTTTTTTCCCTTCAAATATCTGGTGTCCTTAAAGCATTCCATGCCCATCAATTTTCCCTGTGTAGATGAAAGGCATGATTCATTGTTATTAATAATTTTTTTGTCTTCCTATCCAGGTCTCTTAGTTCTGCTTGAGTCCAGTCCAGCAGTATATTTAATGATTGGAATTGCCCAGGCGTTAATTGTCTTGATGGTATTTCCGCCAACAGTTGTCACTGCTGTAGGTTTCTGCATGTGTTTCTCACCAAAACAAGCTGAGTTGACATGCAACTATAAAAAGAAATATTGTCTTTTTGGCTGTTTGCTACTGTATTTCCACTTCATTGCTTTTCCAGAACAATTTTCAATTAAAATCATGCAATCAAAATTGCCATAGATTGGCCTTTCATTCTTCTTCCCTTCCTCTTTTGGGAAGCTATAATTATGCTAGAGGAAAGGGTAGCTGAGATGACCATGTTTGACTATATTTTTCCCTTTGGTCATCCTTTAGTTTTGCCAGAGTAGCAATCCATGGTGTTTTTTCCCAAGTCACAGTAAATAAACTCCCAAGAAATTATTGATACAAACATGTCTTAGTGTTATGCATGGGGATAAAAATGGGTGCAACTTGTCCATGAGCATGAGAACTTGTCCATGAGCATGAGAACTCTTCACAAGAAGAGTTCTCCACTCCTCTACTCGCTGTAGAATACCTTATGCCACCAGACTTGAAATTCTAGAACTAGAAAACCTTGAATTACGCCGTCTTCGGTCTGACTTAAGCATGGTATACAAAATCATACATTGCAATGTCCTACCTGTCAATGAATACTTCAGCTTCAACCATAACAACACAAGAGCACACAATAGATACAAACTCAAAGTAAACCGCACCAAACTTGATTGCAGGAAATACGACTTCAGCAATAGAGTGGTCAATGTCTGGAATACTCTACCCGACTCTGTAGTTTCTTCCCCAAACCCCAAAAACTTTAACCTTAGACTGTCTACTATTGACCTCACCCCTTTCCTAAGAGGTCTGTAGGGGCGTGCATAAAGCGCACCAATGTGCCTACCGTCCCTGTCCTATTGTTTCTCTTATTCTTTTATTTTTCTTATATGTAACCATTTCATGTATTCACAACTATGTATACATTTATACTTATTATCTTGTAAACAATTGGCAAATCAAATAAATAAATAAATAAATAAATAAATAAAATAAAATAAATAAATAATTGATTTTCTTGTGTTCTTGTCTCCTCCCCTGTGACCTGACCACAAAACCAGCCAGGCATTGTAGTATTTGCCCTATGAATTTAAGGAAGTACACAGAGCTTAGTTAAGTTGCTGAACTCATGATCGTGGGCTGATTTATGGTCCCAAAATCCATGTTTAATTAAACTTTTCCAATCCCCACCACCAACAGCAATAACATAGAAGCTCACTTCCAAAACCAGACAAACTCTCTCACAAAACACCTCTTTGGTTTTTGATTTGGCACAGTGCCACACCATGGAAAATGTTATGTATTCCAATGAACTTTAAATCAGTAAACATTCCCTTGGGGAACAAAACTTAGGGATAAAAAACTGCCCTCTTTTCCAGCTAGGTAAGAATACCAAAAATAGTGATGTGGAAGATGAAAACTGAAATTTATTACTTTTATACTAGAGATGACAGAAATCTTTGCCATGCAATTCCAACCTACAGAATACAGAATAATAGAGTTGGAAGGGACTTAGGTCTTCTAGTCCAACCCTCCACACAAGCAGGAGATCCTATACCATTTCAGGCAATTGGTCGTCCAGTCTCTTCTTAAAAGGCTTCAGTGATGAAACACCCATAACTTCTGAAGTAAACCGTTACACTGGTTAATTGTTTTCACCATTAGAAAATTTGTCCTTAGTTCTAGGTTGCTTCGCTCCCTGATTAGTTTCCATTCATTGTTTATTGCCTTGCCATTTGGAGCTTTTGAAAATAGGTTGACCCACTCTTCTTTGTGGTATCCCCTCAAATATTGGAACACTGCTATCATGTCACCCCTGTCCTTTTTTTCACTAGGCTAGACATACCTAATTCCTGCAATTGTCCTTCATATGTTTTAGTCTCCAGTTCCTTAATCATCTTAGTTGCTCTTCTCTATATTCTTTTCAAATTCTCAACATCTTTTTTATAATGTGACCAAAATTGTTTTATTTGTTTGTTTATTTGTGTGTTTCTTTATGTAATTGATTATGCCCTCATCTTACTATAGGGTAACTCTGGACAGCTTACATTCATAAAATATGTCTATACATGTACAATTAAAACATAAATAATTAAAATCAACACTAAACCTAATGACATATGGGGTGACCAGGGGTGGAGTGGGGGGAGATGGGATCTGTTGTTATTGATCAACCACCCCCACTGTGCTGTTCCCCAACTGGGGCCCCAAGCCAGAGCCATGTCTTTAGGCCCTTATGAAAGGATAGGAAGATTGGGGAATGAGATGTTCCAGAGGGCAGGAGCTACAGCAAAGAAGCTGCTCTTCCTGCACCCCAGCAGCCATAATAATCAGGACCTGCAGCATGCCTCCTCTGCTGGCATAGATGGGATGGACCAATCCCATTGGGGTAAGTAACCTGGACCGATGCCATGAAGGGCTTTAAAGGTGATCACTATCACCTTGAATTGCACCCAGAAGCAGATGTGGTAATAACATTCTTTTTTAAAAACTCAAAATAGTACAATATGTTTTTAAAAGAATATGGGGCTTAATCAAAAAGCTACAGTTCTTGAAACTGTCCAAAAAGAATCCTTGTAGGACTTATTGTTTCAACAGAAAGATGTTAGAAATACATACGCAAAGGAACTAGATGTAAATAGAGCCTCATACATTCTTATGCAAATTTTGTAGCATTATCTATGGCTGCAAACTCTGAAAAAATTGTATTTCTCAGCAGACATGTATAGTAATTATTGAGTGATAACTGATAAAATATCACAGCTGAATAAAACATATGCACCATTTACTATTTATACTAACAATTATTTATAATAAAGTGATGACCTCAAATGTGCTACTTATTAAAAAAGTTTATGTCAAAATAATGCAATTAAAATAGACCAAAAAGTTATCTTCTAAGTCTCAAAAATTCACAGAGATATAGCCATGAATGTAAGAAATATCTCCTATTTGAAGATTATGAAATTTATATAAAATATTTTTTTAAAGCTGGACTGGACTATTATGATAGTAAATATAATTACTGACAGTATTGAACTACAAATAGAATAAGTTATCTAGTACTATAAGAAGTAAAGTCAGATTGCTAAAAATTTCTCACCCAGCATGACCTTTGCCAAGACTTCTGGATGTGGGTCCATACATTTGGACTGTACCAAAATTAGGAAAAGTATAACACTAAAATGTACCACTATATATGAATGGCAAGAATGCCTTTTTCCTGAAAATACACATGCCTGTTTGCATCTCACAGAATAGTTAATAAAGTAGTCTGACCATTCTTTTTTATTATTCTAATGTCCAGTTTTCTGGGGAAAAGTCCCATTGAGAACACTAATTGCTTCTATAGGAGTCCACTACAAAGTCTGACAAAAAACAAATGTAAGAATTTCACAATGAAACTATTATAGTAACATATTGACTGTTAGTGATTTCATAGATAGATCTGCCAAATGATCTGTTCAAACATACACTCTTCTGGTCTTTCATCTGCAATTGGTCCATTATCACCTTGCTGCTGGTAATCCTCTTCTTCTCTTCCTTCCACCCTTTCCCAGCAATATGGACTTCTCAAGAGAACTTAATCTTTGGATATTGTGCTGAAAATTGGACAACTTTAATTGGGCCATTTGTGCCTCAAATGAGAACTCTGAATTGATTTATACTGTGATCTATATGTCACCATGGTAATCTTTCCAAGATGACATTCAAAAGTTCTTTCTATTCTACTTCTTCAAGATCCAACTTTTACTTCAACAAGATTGTGACAGGAAAAACCAATGAATATCTTTTCTTCATTGCCTCCCTACCAAATGCTAATCTGCAATGTATTTCTTGTCAGCTGGCTCCTTTACTGTTGATAGTGGATCCTAAAAGGCAGAAAAAAATTGTTCAGTGAAGAGATAACATCCTTACGCTTTTATTAATAACAAGACAAAGATAAAATTGTTTGAAACTCTTACTATACAGTTTTATTTCATATTTAATTGGATTCAATATCTTCAAATAACCAGTGCAACAATAAATGAATTATAGAAAATAAGGTCAATATTGAGAAGCTTGATGAAATTTAAAAATCTTAAAAGGCATAGTACTGACCATTTGTTACATATGGTTTATGCATGATTATGATTCAAAAGTTGAACAAGTTAAAGGTTGTACCATTAAGTGGATGTAGACTATGAATATATTTATAGAGGTACAAGAGTTGGAATGTCAATGGAAAAATAATATTAAATTTGCTTTAATCGTTATAGAAACTGATATAAGATGTTCTACAAATGAGTATCACTCCTATTCTGATAGCTAAAATGGATAATTTTTTTTCTAAAAAGTGTTGGAAATGTAACAAGGAAGTTAGATCCTTCTTTCATATGTGTTTACAATATATTGTGAATATTGTAAAGCCCAACAATATTGGGAAATAATTCACTGTAGAAAGAGCCACATTTTGAAAGCTACAATCCTATTGCAACCAGATATATTTGTAATAACTTTTACCAAAACATAAAACTTGTTAAAATACACTAAATTTGGAATTTTATATGATAATGATTGCAAGACCTATATTTGCCTTTTATTCAAAAAGATTTCTGATTCCCTGATTCTCTGATTCCTCTATTATAGCTAACTAAATTGTGGAAATATGTCTCAATGTCTAAAATAACATTGTATTTAAAAAGTTAACATAGCAGGGTATTTAATTTTAATTGTAAATCACTCTTGAACTACAATCTCACACGTGGAATTGTGCCACACCCCAAATGTGAGTTTTAGAGCTTGTATTTTAACTTGTTTATTTTATGGTATTTATGGAATGCATTCTTTACTATTTGTAATTTTTTAAAATGAGATCAATGTTTATCAGCTTAAAGCTCGATAGTGAATCTTGATTAGAAAATGATATTTCATAATACTATAACATTCCAAATATGTATCAAAATGTACTAGTTTTGTAATATCTACCCTGTATTTCAGAATCTCCAGTTATTTTTTTCTTTTCAACTTATTTCTTACATTCTTTTAAAAGATATAATGAAGAAAAGCAAATATAAGAATAGACAGAAGCTACCCACCAATTTAATATTTAAATGTTGTCATTTCTAAAGCTATTTGTTGCACATATTGTCATTAGTTTGATATTTTGTATATTTAATCTTAGTCTCATTTTTTTATTTTTTTTTAATTTATTTTTTTGCTGTGTTCCTTCCAGTCTAAAATCTCTCTCTATTCTCAGATAGATTGAATAAATAAGGAGAGAATATAGAGCTTTACCTCACTCCTTTGCCAGCCAGGAGCAGTCTGGTTTGGATTTTCTACTTGGGGCTTCCTACCTGTCTGCAGTTTCACATGAGATCAATTAGATGACATTATTAAAGGCCTTTCTATAGTTCATGAAGCACATATGGACTCTTTTTTGAGAGGGATTGTATTTTTATGTTTTCTCAGTTATCCAACATGTTTCAGTAATAGTATCTCTTGTTGCTTGGCCTTTTCTAAAGCCAGCTTTAACATCTGGTATCTCTGTTTACTTGTAGGATTCTAATTTGTGTTTGATGATGTTAAGTGTTATTTTTCTGGCACGTGAAATTAAGGACACTGTATAATAGTTGCACATTCTGTTAAGTTTTCCTTTTTTTGGTATTGGCATGCAGACTGATTTCTTCCAATATGTTGGCCGTTGTGTTGTTTTCCAGATTTACTTGCATGGTTTGGTTAGAATCTTTACTGGTTCTTCTTCCATAGCTTACCATATTTCTGCAAGTATTCCATCAGTCCCTGTAGGTTTCCAACTTGATAAAGATTGGAGTTGTAATCTAACTTCATTTTCTAGTACTAGAGATTCTTATAAATAGGAAATCTAAGTTATGTTAAATGTTGACATCTGTCCTTTCAGAACTCTTCTTCCATCTGTGATCTTTGAATCAGTTGCTATCTGTTGGCATTCTTTAGCATACCAATTTAAGGTTGGGACCTCCTCTGAGTTCAAAGATCTTTTGGAAGAGTTCCTTGTTTAGCCGTATCTGTTTCCATTTTCAGTGTCTTTACAGATGTCATTTTAATACTTCTTATCTTGTCTAACAGCTCTCTGAAATTCTTTGTTAGGTTCTTCCTGAGATTTTGTTATTTCTTGGCTTTGGTTCCTCTTCTCTTCTTGGCAATTTCTACCATTTATTCTGTCACCCATTTTGCTCTCTTCACTTTCTTGGTGTTTGGCAATCTTTCTTTTTTTTACATGCAACCTTAACAACTTCTTTAATTTCATTCCACAGTTCCTCTAGTTCTGTCAATGAAGTTCAGAATGATTCCTTGAAAATAATGGATATATGTTCAAGATCTTATTATGGAAACAGGTTGGCTTTGTTTGTCTGCTTTACTGTGTCTTGGAACATGCACATGAGCAGTTTGCAATCTGTTCCACAATCAGCCTATGGTCATGTTTTCACTGTTATAACTTGTATCATTCTAAGGCCTGGAAATTTTGCAATGTGAGTATCCAATATCATTTTTATTGCTCTGTTCTTCACTTGTAAATACAAACACAAAACACTTAAAGGTTTTGCTGGCCAATATCAATTGATAACTGTTTTTAAAGTGGGCCAAAAGGCCTCTTTTTACTTAGAAAACAGTGAAATCATTATTTTCAAGAAAGTTCTATTTTGCTGGGAGGGCGGAGCTGGCATCAGGACGATACGGCATGCGATCTTGGAGGTCTGAGATCGCTGCCGATATCTTTGCTCCTGGATGATCCTATTGGATCTAAACCATCCCGAAGAGATGGTGAAAGTGAAGGGCGCATCCTGTCGATCCCAGGGACACCGCAAAGTTCCTGGTAGATCCAGGAGAAGCTCTTCTTGCCAGCAGCAAAGAGGCAGCCATTAAAGCTGCTGAAGTTGGGACAGCTCTGGAACGAAAGAGAACAGAAAGAGAGTGTGCCGGTTTGGTGAGAACTTTTTCTTTATTCTAAGATTTGAAAGGACACCCCAAGGAAAAGAAAGAATCTGTAAAAGTTTTGACAGAAGTTATTAAGCAGCAATTTTAAACAGGAATGTCAAAGTAATATTTTTTTCTCATTGCTGGATTTTCTATACATGATCTTATATTTTGAAACTGGACTGGTTTTTTCTTTTCCATCTATTTTTTTTTCTCCTTTTTGATTTTGTAACCATTTTAGGCTAGAGTCTCCCTTTTAGTTATTTCTTTTTTTAAAATATCTTTTTCTTTTTTAAAATTCATTCTTATTGCATTTTGTTTGGAAAAGGAGGGGGAAAGTGAAAGCAAAGAAACTTTGTAACACTGCCAACTAGAGGCTTGGAAATATTCTATTTCTCTTGTGACCAGACAAAGCTGAGAAAGAAAGTAGTGAGACTTTTTTTCAAGGACATTGTTATTTGATAAGATAGAGGGAAGAGCATGGGAGAGTATTATTGCAGGTGCTCTTTGGGGTTTCTATCAACAGCTGCAGTCTGGTGTTGAAGTTTATAGGAAAAGAAAAGGTGATAAGTTTTTGGAGAAGAGTGTTATAACAAGAGCCTTGGATAACTAAACAAAGTGCAGTGTGTTTTCTTGATTTTTCCTAAGCTGTGCTACCCCTCCTCAACAGTTTACTTTTTGAAATAGCTATTTGGACTTTTAGTTCTTTGGAACTTGTCTTTGCTTTTTTTTTTCTCTTTATGCTTGTCTTTGGAAGTTAATTTTTTATGTTTGTTTTCTATTTTAAAAGAAAAGTTTTAGTATTAATGATTCCCTTCCTTTTCTTTTTAAGGGAGTAGCCTTTTTTTTTCTTTTTCTCTTTTTGCCTTTCTGGTACTTTTGTTTTTCCATCTACCTCCAATACTGGTTTGTTTGTTTTTTATCTTCCTGGCTTTTTTTTTTCTCTTATGCAGCCTTTTATATTTGAAACCTCTTAATTGGATTAAGGTGTTGAAGAACTTTTTTTTAGCTTTTTATTCTTCACTTTTCTGTCTTTTTTAGGATTTTACAACTTTTTCTCCTTTGTGTATGTTTATGGCTTTTTCCTTCATTTTTGAATTTTCATTGTTATCTAATTAATTGATTGGATTAAGGTATACAAGAACCTGAAGAAATTCTTTTTTTCTTTTTCTTTTATTATTACTATTTGGCTTCTTTTTCCCTACTGTTTTTATTTGGAATTGCAATTGGTTACTTCACAATTGGATTAAGGTTTAGAAGAACCTGAAGATTTTGAATTGTTTGAAATGAGTAGGAAATTAACAGCTCCTGGTTCTTCAACTTCTACTTCCTCCTCTCCACCATCTGGAAGACAACGTTCAATACAGGCAATGTTAAGGCAAGAGAAAGAACAAGAAAAAGAAAAAGTGACCCTGCAGATGATTATGCAAGGAATTCAAAACATTCAAACAAGATCAGAGAATATTGAAAAGAGAATAGAGAACATTGAACAAAGAACAGGGAAAACTGATGAAAAAGTCAAGAACATCCAACAAATGATGATGAAGTATGATGAGAGACTACTAAAAATTGAAGAAGAAGATAAACAAAGAGATAAGAAGATTGGAGACATTGATACCAGATTAACTGTGGTTGAACAAGATAAAAGTGGTATGCTGAGATGGGAGATGGACAGATCAGAATTTTATCTCAGATTCCAAAACATAGAGGAAGAAAAAGGACAAAATCTAGCTGAGATAATGATAGAAATATTGGCTGAAGCTTTGGAAATAACTGAAGAGAAGATGATGGATGGAATAGATGAGGTTTATCGAGTCTTCACAAGATACGCAATGAGAAATAGCCTACCAAGAGAAGTTCACATCAGATCTACAAAGAAAGCCATTAAAATGCAAATATTGCAAGTGGCAAGAGAGAAAACATTGAAATATAAAGACAAGGAGATTGTGGTTTTGAAACAAGTACCCAGAAGAGTGAGAGAGATGAGAAGAGAATACCGATTCTTGACCAAATTGCTACTTAAAAAAGAGATGAATTATAGATGTTTGATTCCAGAAGGTTTAACGTTCACATGGCAAGAACAGAGATACAGAATTGATTCAATTGAGAAAGCTGAATCATTTTATACAGAATTTTTCAGAGGGAAAGAGGAAGAGGCAGAAAAAGGAATTTCACTAATTGAATTCCAAGAGGACTGCCAAATGATGACTGAAAAAGAAGGTGCAGTAGGTGGAAAGGAGGAAGCCAAAGGACAACATGAACCAAGATCCACGAAAGCTGCCAAACCTAATTATAAAATATAACCATGGAAGAGAAAAAAATTGATTACAATTAATATAAATGGACTTAATTCAGCCATTAAAAGAAGAAAAACTTTCCATAAATTAGAGAAATTAAAATTTGATATAATCTGCCTACTAGAAGTACATATTAAAAAGCAATATGAACAATTGTTGATACAGCCAAAACTAGGGAAAATATTTACCTCCTTGACACAATGCAAGAAAAGAGGAGTGGTTTTATATATTAAAGAAACCATTCCAGCGAAACTGATTTATACTGATGACGACAGAAGAATACTAATGGTGGAAATAATGGATAATAATGCGACAACACTCCTGATTGCAATCTATGCCCCGAATGACAAACAAGAAGAATTTTATAAAAAATTACATATCAAAATAATTGAACTGGACTATGCTAATATAGTTATGGTGGAAGATTTTAATGGAATTGTAGATAAAAAAACTGGACTATGCAGCACAGAAAACAATAAAGCAAAACAGAAAGACTCTTCCTAAATCCTTTTTTAATATGGCAGATGAAATAAACTTAAAAGATACATGAGAGAAAGAAATGCTAAAACTAAACAATACACCTTCTACTCAAATAGACACTTATCATGGTCCAGAATAGATATGATATGGATGTCAACAGAATTGTTAATTAATATTCAAGAAATAAATATTGAAACAAGTACTTGGGCAGATCACAATCCAATGACAATTAAATGGAAAGGACAAAGAAGAAGATCTAGATGGATGCTAAATAATATTATTTTAAAGGAAAAAGACTTCACACAGTGGATGGAGAAAGAACTGGCTTTTTTATTTAGAGAAAACAAAAAAGAAGATACATCAATCCAGAATGTATGGGATACAATGAAGTCATATGCCAGAGGCTTGATAATAGACTATACAAGGAAAAGAAATACCATGAAAAGATTAGCCTCTAAGGCATTAGAGAATGAGTATAAATGACTTGAAAAAGAGCTACAGAAAATGCCACAGAAAAGGACATTAAGTTAAGTTAAAAAGGACATTAAGTTAAGTTATAATCAAACATAAAATGGGTCTAATAGAAAAAGAAGAGCTAGCACAGAAAATTAGAGGTGCTAAACAGAATTACTTTGAAGATGCAAATAAACCAGGTAGATGGCTAGCATATAAATTGAGAAAGGAGAAAGAATCAAGGAAAATATTGCAATTAATAGATGATCAAGGCCAAGTTTGCTATGGTAGTAAAGAGAAGAAGGAAATCATTTGAGACTATTATGGGAAACTATACACACAAGAGAATATTGATGAGGAAAGAGTCAAACAGTACGTACAGAATGCTAAGTTACCCCAGATACCTAAAGAGATTGAAACAATGTTAGAAAGCAATATAACGATGATGGAGTTAACTGAAGCATGCAAGAAGCAAAATAATGGAAAGGCACCAGGCCCAGATGGACTTCCGGCAGAATTTTACAAAACATTACAAGAATCGTTGAATCTTCCATTGCTAGAAATTATGAATGAAGTTATATTAAAGAAGAGGATACCTAAATCATGGTCAGAAGCTTATATTACACTTGTTCCTAAAGAGGAGGCCGATCCATTACAAATCAAGAACTATAGACCTATTTCCCTACTAAACCCAGATTATAAAATTTTTGCTTCAATATTGGCAGAAAGACTAAAAAAATACTTAAATAATGTTATCCATCCTGATCAAAATGGATTTCTGCCAAAGAGACAAATCAAAGACAATATGAGAGTAATCTTGGACACTTTGGAATACTACGAAGCACATCCTGAAAAACAAATGGCTTTGATATTTCTAGATGCACAGAAGGCATTTGATAATGTGAATTGGAGATTCATGTTATTACTGCTGGAACAGATGGGCTTTGCTAGAAAATTTATTCAAGCAATAGAAGCTATATATCATAAGCAAACAGCAAAGGTAATGATAGATGGAGAACTGACAGACTCTATTGATATAAGAAAAGGAACAAGACAAGGGTGCCCACTATCACCTCTGTTGTTTGTGTTAACTTTGGAAGTGCTAAATAAAAATATTAGAGATGAAAAGAATATAAAAGGGATGAAAATTAAAAAGGAAGAATTTAAGTTGCAAGCATTTGCAGATGATCTGGTTTTTATTTTAGAAGACCCACTAGAAGCAGCATCAAAATTGATAAAAAAGATAGAGACATATGGAAAGGTGGCTGGTTTGAAAATAAATAAAGATAAGACAAAGATCTTGACAAAGAATATGGTATCAAGACAAAAGGAAGAACTGGCAGACCTATTGAAAATTCAGGTCACGAATAAGATCAAGTACTTGGGGATATACTTGACAGCAAGATGCAGTACACTAAAAGAGAATAATTATATCAAACTTAAACAGCAGATAGCGCTAGATTTGGTGAAATGGGAAAATTTACAACTGTCATTAATAGGGAGAATATCAACAATCAAGATGAATATATTACCCAGAATTTTATATTTGTTTCAAACAATTCCAATTAGGCTTGGAAAAGACTATTTTGAAGATTTAAATAAAATTGTGTTGAAATATATATGGCAAGGTAAGAAAGCGAGAATAAAGTTAAAACTTTTGTAAGATGCTAGAATAAGAGGAGGATTTGGTTTGCCTAATTGGGAGTTGTACTACCAAGCTTCAAATTTGATGTGGGTTAAGGAATGGATAACATTAAGAAATACTAGATTGTTGACATTAGAAGGACATGATCTGTTGTTGGGGTGGCATGCTTTTCTATGGTATAAAGGAACTAAAACACAGGGGTACTTTAGAAGACATTATATACGGGAGTCTCTGTGGTTAAACTGGGAGAAGATTAAAAGACAATGTTATTTGAAAATTCCAGTCTGGCTATTGACTATTGAAGCATTTTCTTATCCTATAATATACAAAAAGGAACAAACAGTTAGATATGGTGAAATATTGAATGAAAAGGGTGAACTTAAATCTATACAAAAACTAGAGGAACAAGGTATAAAGATGTATTAGTTTTCATATGCGCAAATACATTCAAGGTATGATAAAGATTCTAAAACAGAAGGTTTCTATGATAAATTGACTGATTTAGATAAGATTTTGACAGGTACTGATGAAAAGGTGATTAAAAAATTGTATGGATATTTACCAGAAATTAAACTAGAAGAAGAACAAGTTAAAGAAACTATGATTGCTTGGGGGAAGAATTTTGGATATGGGATTGATCTAGAGAAATGGCAAAAATTGTTGTCTCACAATTATAAAATGACAATGTCAACAGCATATAAAGAAAATTTGTATAAGATGTTTTACAGGTGGCATTTTCCCCTGACAAGAATAGCAAGAATGTTCAAGAATAAATCTGAAAAATGTTGGAAATGTCATCAGACACCTGGCTCATATTACCATATGTGGTGGACTTGTGCGGATGCTAAAAAATACTGGACTAAAATCCACACGTGGTTGGAAAAAATGACAAAGAAACATATAGATTTGAAACCAGAGATATTCTTATTGGGAATTTTACCTGAAATATATAGTAAAGACTTGAAATGCCTGATTGTAAATGTATTAACAGCAGCTAGGATTGTATTTGCTAAAAACTGGAAAAATGAGAAAACACCATCACAGGAGGAAATTATTAAGAAAATATTGGAATGTGCTGAAATGAGCAGATTGACATTTGACATTAGAGAACAGGATGATAAACAATTTTATAAAGTTTGGGATCTATTCTATCAATGGTTAGACAATAAAGTATAGTAACGAAATATGTAGACTTTTAGAAAATACTAAATATAAAAATATAAGAATGGAATGATAAAGCTTTCAATCAGTTTTATATGGTAATTGTCTTAGTCTGTGGCATGAAACAATAATCTTACATCTTAAAAATGAAGAAATTGATTAAAACATATATGGATAAAGGGGAATAATCCATAAAAGTTTTGCTATGATAAATGTTTTAACTTTTAAAATGCAACAAGATCCTTATCAATAATGATAAATTATTATAAGTGATGTACAATGTATTAATAAGACAATTTCTAAGAATCTGAAATTAGTGCATCAAGAACATTTGTTTCTTATAAAAACATATTTTTTAAGAATACATGCTTTCTGAAACTCACTTCAAAACTTAATGAGATAGAATTTAAGATGAAGTTATCAGTGCCTAAGTTAGAATGGTGCTCCCAAAAATCGTTATGTTCCTTTTTACCATGCCTCTATACTCCTTGTCACACAGAAGCTGTCTAATGTCACAGCAAGATTAGAGACCCAGGCTTCCAAAAGCCCTTTAGCCTGTTATTGGCTCATTATTAGCTTAGTTGCTGTAATTCCTAAGCCTATGCTATTGGGTGTTTAGGCAAATGCTCTACTGAACCCTTAGAATTTGATGGTCAAAGAATAACTCCTCTGAGGTCAAGGACTAACATGGGTTAATTAAAGCACAGAAATTTTGTTTTGATGCCATGAGCTTTCAAATAACAAACTATAGGTGCCAATTGGATGAGCATTTTTCAGGCTCTTGAAGGAAACAGGCAGACAGGCGGGCGACAATTGCTGCTTATGGTATGCAGTTGTAGGCACAGCATGTCAATGAGAGAGGCAGATACAGTAGCACAAATGTTTAAGATTATGTTACATTGGTTTTAGGTTGATCTAAGCCATTCACTCTCCTAACCACTTATTTACACCAGTCTTGTTTGTAGTTTACCTCTTCATCATTTCTCAAAGAGGTAAACAAACCTTACTACTATTTAAGCAATCCATTTATTATGAGAATGGAACCTGTTGATTAACCGACAGTTATCTGTCATCCTTGGGATTCAAGCTTTGCATGAACTTTTCAGTGATCTTTCCAAGCTGCCCCTAGTGCAAATTTCAAGTTCATGGGAATGAGCAATATTGATGCTCCCTGCCCTGCTTCCCACAGCTAAGAGACAGCTGTTATTCTTTAGCTAGAGTTTTTCCTATGTAAGCTGATTCAGCAGGAAATTTATGACACTTTTCCTGCAGGTCCGAACATAGTTTTGGATATTTACTAGACAGACTAATAACTAAAGAAGGGCCATAGTCATCACTCAGAGTTTGGATAGCAGGAGAGGCAGGTGGTAGACTCAAGATCAAATATCAATCAATGGTGAAGAAAAAATATAAGTAACTTCCCTATTGCTGCCTTCTCATTGTTTACACAGTACCATGGGTGTTCAAATCATGTGTTAAAGGATCTTTGTGACATGGATGAAGTATACTACTGTATGTCAGAGCAGAAAGGGAGGGAAACATGATAATACATTGAATTATATTATCAATTATAATGAATAATAAATATAATTTATTGAAATATAATAAAACTCCAAAGAAGGAGAAAGATATTTTTCTTGTGAACAGTTTTTTTAAATAAAAAGAATATCACTAGCATCTATAAATGTAGGGTGCACAAAGTTTTCTGTCTTAAATCTCTTTACCTCATTCTGCCATTTCTTATAGATAAGTGAAAGTAAAATTACATCCCAAATTGTTTGTTTCATTTGAAACAATCTTATTGTCAGAGGATCTACACCCCTACAAAAACTTTTCAGCTTTCAGCATAAGATTTATTTCCTTTTCCTAAAAAGGCATAGATACATAGTCTCTCAGAATTTTTATTTAGGGTTGGTTAGGCAAAAGTGATTGTTTAAGTATTCAAGCACAAGGAACTTTTGTTCCCCAGCACATTAAGGAAAACTGAGGGACTAGAGAATACTATGTATCTTTCTGTGTCATGCAATATTCCCTGATGTTGTATAAATTATAAATTGGGCATAACTTTTTGTTACTGTTGTTTTTGGTCCTGGTTTGCATAGATAGATGCCCAGCATATGCCACAAATATTCCATAACACAAGATTTTCTCCCATATGGCATTCTTGTTGTTGTTATTGTTCATAGCACAGTCAGCCAGATGTTTGGGCTGGATTTGGCATTTTTATCCACCTATCAAGTCCTTCACAAGGACCTGGGGGGTTAGAGGGTAGGCAACTGTAGTTGTTTGATGGTATTAAAGATATCATTGCAGGATATGAGCTATTCCAAGTAAAGCTGCCTTTTGCTCTTGACTGGTGGTGATTTTTTTCAATGCTGGTGGTGTTCAACTGATACTCCATATGTTTTGGGATTGCACCCAAAGTACCTATCACTATCGGTACTATCTTTTATTTCTTTTGCCACAGACTTTCTACTTCCATTTGTAGGACTTTGTATTTTGTGATTTTCTCCTGTTCTTTTTCTTCTATTATGTTGTCTCCAGATACCATGATGTCTGCTATCCAGACCACTTTTTTTTGTCTTTCTTATCAATAATTGTTATGTTTGGGTTATTATGCGGCAAGTGCTGTCTGCTTGGATTATTTTATTATTATGGCAAATCAGCATGCTCATATTTTAAGTTCTAAATTTTCATGATATCCTTGCATAAAGACAGGGCAGAAGTAGAACAAAGAAGAAAATATGAAAGCTAATTGCATTGTTTATTTTTGAGAAGAATGAATGTATAACATGGAGAGAGAAAAACATTATGGTGAAAAGAAATTGTGAGTGTGATTAAAGCGAAGAATGGGATTCCAAGACTACAATGGTTGAAAGCTGTCAGCTAAACCCGCCCCCCCAGCTGTTTTCCTGGTTGGAGGTATGTGTAAGACTAGACTTATAATGATATTGTAGCATTGCAGTTCAAACAATGAAACAGCAGTAATGAGTCCAAGGTAAGGGGAAGGGGAAAAATAAATTTCACATATAGATTGAATTAACTGCTCTTCTGAATAGATGAGAAACTTGATAAAGTCAGTTGGATATGAGCAGGAAAAGTATGTTTAAAAGATGTATATAAGCTACTGATTTTGTTGTTTAGAATTGTAACCAGTATTTTTTGTTATAAAAGTAATGCAAAGACCTATGTTCATAAAACTGAGATCATTACTACTGCAAAGTAAAATGATTACTATGAATACTATTTTGAAAATCATTATATTAATAATTCCATCTTTTCATCAGAGAAATGTCTGCCAATAGTAACATAAGTAAATTAATTCAGTGGGTATATTTAAAATAAATCTTCCATATCCTCACTAAAAGTAGGTCAGAAATTTGGATCCAAAATCCATATTACTTCCAATGTACCTACAAGAGTTGGCTTTGTGGTTAGGCTCAACCAATCATGAATGTGAGGTGTAAACCATAAGGCCAGGTTTTTGTAACTTGATTTCCAAATTCAGGAAGAGATTTGAAGTCTTTCCAATTGCTAAGAATTTAAGCAAGAGAAAGGAAAAAAGAATCCATCTTGATACAATATTATTTTTAAAAAAAAAGAGAAGAGAGATTTACTTTTAATTTCAGAATCCATTTTTGAATGTGGTAGCAGAATGTGATGGGCTGGCAAAATGCTGTTTGTTCTGTAGCCATGCCTGCAAAATTATGCACCCTTGATCTTTCCATCTGAGCTGTTACTCACAGAGCAGGTTTTGGAGCAAGTTCTGCAGCACATAGACATCAGGATACAGAAATAATGCCTAAAACAGATAGATGGATTCTCACTTGTGTAGCAGTCTCAATAAATGAGGAGAAGGTTTGGGCATGGATGCAGAAGGCTTGAAATACTGGCTGATATTTTGAATTAAAAAAAGAAATGAGAATTCATGGACTTAGATTTTGGATATTAGTCTATAAAGTTTTCAGGATTGCTCATGTTAGTCTGTTCACACACACACACACACACACACAAATATCTGAATGTCAAATTCAAGATTAACATACTTGTTATGATATAAACTCATGAAATAGAGGCTTATTCATTTGTTACAGCCAAAAATTTGGTACCCCGGGTCAAATTATAACAAAGGAATCCTAAGTGAACATAAACTGATTTAACCTCTACAACAGTGATTTTAAAACTTGGGAACTTTAAGATGTATGGACTTCATGCTGGGTGAGGAATTATGAGAATTAAATATAAGACATCTTAAAGTTGCATGGTTGAAAAGCATTGCTCTACATGGCACAAAGTTAAACGCTGACTATGGAACACTTCTAGAATATATGTATCTTAACTTAAATCCCTGGATTTTTCCACCCACATAATATTTGCTCTGCCTCTAGCTGTCCTAGAATCCACCCTATTCTTAATGCTTGGTTGCCCAGAGTCAATTTTTGTACTTTTGGTGACCATACAAATATGATTAATTAAAAAAATAAGGTGTCCTCTTTTCACACACACAATTCTATTTTTTTCCAGAACTATTGTCTGTAGTTGTGACCAACCATTCAATGTTTGTTTCATCAGTCTAAGCCATTAAGTACTAAAATGTTTCAGGTATATCCATTTCCCCTTTTTGCATACTTTATGACTAATAGGAAGACTGTGGAAAGAGTCCTTCTAGCAGTTCTTCCATGCAGTTATACTATAGATGTATGGACAACTGTTCCAGTGTCAGCTAAACTTTCCCACAAGTCATTTGCAGTGATCTGGATTCTGTTTTGCAGCTTTGTTTAGAAAGAAATTCTACCAGAAACTTTTCTTGTTCTTCCAGATTTTGTCATGGCTTCAACTGTTTCATATAAAGATGTTTCTCCCAGTTGAAATTGCTGGTTTTAGAGATTTCTATATAACCCTGCCCTAATTTGTAAGAGTGAATTGCCTTATTTTCAAATGTCAGACAGCTGCTCAACATGGTTGAAAACAGACAAAATAACAATCATAATCTGATATGTTGGAAGGGCTTGAGGATTTGTTCATTTGTAGAATTGTCTTCACCCACTTATAGGCCTAATGAGTCAATCAGCTTTTTTGGCCCTATTAACAACTTTACTGTAAAAAGAAAAAAAGTAGTACTCAATCAACCATCCAAACTTCTGCATCTGTCATATTCACTGTTTTCTTGTTTTGAATCTGTAAGCAACTGCACATAAATAGTATGATTTCAAGCAGCCATCTGCCAAGGATGCTTCAATGTAGACTCCTATGACAACGAGAATGTTGGTCTTGATAGCTTTAAATGGCCCTTTATAGTTTCACGGTATTATTATCCTCTGTAAAAGTTTTTTTTCCTTCTCTCTTGGCAGCTTTTTTGAATTGAATCAATGAAAATTAAGGTTCCTTAGAAGTTGATTTGCTGTTCTGATTTAATAAAGAGACCTGGGCAGATTAGCCAGTCTGTCCTCTAATTACCCTTCCAAAAGGTCATTGCAAAATGTGAACAAATAGACAAGTTGAGTTTTCTTATTTTTATTTTGTCTGCAGTTAAAATTCTTTATTGGCCAAGTATGATTGGAAACACAAGGAATTTGTCTCCAGTGAATAAGTTCTCAGTGTACATACAAGCAACAAGTGATAAATCATGATTATAATCATAAAATACATTTGTCATAAATCATAAGATACAACATTCAATGATAGTCATAGGATACCAAATAAGCAATCAACATAAATCATACAGGGATACTAAATAAAATAATTAATATAAATCATAAGATACAAGCAACAATGTCATAGTCATAAGATAAGTAGATAGGTAATAGGAAAGATGAGAATAATAATAATACAGTAATACAGCCTTACTATATAGTTTGACATTGTTGTGAAAATTAGTTGTTTAGAAGAGCGATGGCATGGGAGAGAATTATCCTTGTGTCTAGTTGTTTTGGCATGCAATGCCATATAGCATCGTCATGAGGGAAGATGTTGAAATAGTTTATGTCCAGGATGTCCAGGGATTGTAGATATTTTCACAGCCCTTTTCTGTATGTATGTGGAACAGCTCAGGCTCATGTTAACAGCCTATTTTTATGCTTTCCTCTCCCTTTTATACTAGGCTGTAGAGATAGTCCTCCACTAATGAGGCACTGTAATTGAGGCCAAAATTATGGTCATAAGTCGTGCAGGTCATTAAATGAATAGCTATGCGATTGCGCCCAATTTTACATTGTTGTTTTTTGCACCAGTTATTAATTGAATCACAGTTATTGTTAAGTGAAAACCATAGTTGTTAAGTGAATCCATTGTCTGCGAAGAATGTTTTTTACCAGAAACTAGAATAAATAACAATAGCACTTAGATTTATATACTGCTCCATAATGCTTTACAGCACTCTCTGGGAAGTTTACAATGCCAGCATATTACCCTCAACAATCTGGGTCCTCATTTTACCAACCTCAGAAGGATGGAAGGCTCAGTCAATCTTGAGCCCTGTCAGGATTGAACTCCAGGATGTGGGCAAAGTTAGCCTGCAATACTACATTGCACTGTGCCACCAGGGCTCTAAATGCTGGTTTTCTGGCAAACTGTGTTATTATTATTATTACCTTTATTGTCAGAGTACAACATATATAAAATGAGATTGGCTGAGCCTCCCTTCATGCACTCCCCCAACACAACTTACAGTGAGGACAGAAGTCACTAACCCAGTTCCAATCTTATTACACTATGTGACCTTGTTGCACAATGCGCCAGCCCCATAAGTCTGTCATACTATGTTGACATGAAGTTATTTTCCATTCAGAAGTCTGACAGCCCACGGGTAGAAACTGTTCTTCAGCCTGTTGGTGCAGCTGGCTATGCTTCTATACCTACCTGATGGTAGGAGAGTGAAGAAGTGCTGACCGGGATGTGAGCCGTCCCTGAGAATTTTCCTCACTCTTATAAGGCAGCGACTCTAGGGATGTCATCTAGTGGTATCAGGGAACAGCCCACAATGGTTTGTGCTCACCACCCTCTGTAATGTCTTTCTATCCATGGCTGTCAACCCAGCATACCACACTGTAATATAATATGAGAGGACATTTTCTATTGTGGACTGTTAAAGGAGATCATCAGTCGTTGTTCCACTTTATTCTTTCACAAGGCCCTAAGGAAATGGAGTCTTTGTTGGGCCTTTCTGGCCACCTGGGTTGTGTTGATTTTCCAGGTAAGATCTTTGCTGAGGTAGACTCCCAGGAATTTAAAGGAGGAAACTCTCTCCTCACAGCCCACCTCGATGTAAAGTGGGGTGGGTTCCTCTCTCTTCTTCCGGAAGTCTAATACTATCTCCTTTGTCTTGCTGATGTTTAGGTGCAGGTTGTTTTCTAGGCACCATGAGGATGATTTTTGAACCTTCCCCCTTTACACTGTTTCGTCTCCACCTGTAATGAGAAACAATACAGTAGGGTCAGATGGGTCAGATAATACACAGTCATGTGTGTACAATGAGTACAGATAGGGACTGAGCACACAATCCTGTGGAGAGCCAGTGCTAAACTTCAGGGAGGTGGATGTGACAGACCCAGTTCAGTCCACAGTCCACACACACAGTTAGAGCTCCACAAAATTCAAAACCAGCAATTCTTTTTCTGTACCAGAAAAAAATGCTGATTTTTTAAAAAATTAATTGGTGTTAAACACATTTCTTGATACCTCCAAGGCTCAGCTAATACATTCCCTAGACAATATTGCTTGTTTCCAGGCATGCACTGGAAAAAAAGAATTGCCTCTGACAATATTAAGTAACTGCAGCCAATCCTGAATACCTGCTGAACTGGAGTAATAGATTCAGGCTGGGGGATTTTCCTGCCAAGGTTTTATGAGTTCAATTGAAAGTACATGTTTCCTCATTTAACTGTTACTTAGTTACAGCTAATCAGTCCATTACATTTTGTTTGGACTACCGTCACACATTCTACCTGAAGTTGCCTTTGAAAAATATTTCTAATTTTTACTTGATTTAGAATGCCAGTTTCTTTGCTCTGGGGGCTTTTATCATATCCATTTAACCAAAGTTGCATGGCTCAAAGCCATTTCTGGAACAATTTACAGTGCTGATCATAATTTATCAAGTGGTATGCCTCACAGGTCCTTCTATCTGTTGCACTGACCATGGAAGTAAGTTTGACAAGAATGCAGCAAGGTTCTGCGGCACCCCTGGGCTTTTGTCAGCCCTTCAAGGTAGTCCAGGTCAAGAAATCAAAACAAAGTAAACTAATATTAGTATTATTATAAGGTATAGTAACAGAAGCTTCAAATCTGAAAGAAGCTTCTCCCCTCCTCTGCCTTTATGTTCCAGAGAAGTTGAGAAAACAATTCTGAGACATTTTCTCCATCCTCATTCCTGCTTTGGGCTCAGATTTCTCTTATCATCTAAGCTGCAGCTAAACTCCTCCTATCTCCCAAAGTTATTCTCACAGCCTATTTCAGTTCTGGAACATGCAAGACAGCAATATTTTCTGTGTCTTTATCTCAGCTGATCAAAACATACGTATTTAGACAGGTGTTTCAGCTGATTATACAGATTTCAATAGATACTTTATGTATATTTCTGATGGATTGTTGTATAATTGTGCTTGTATCTCCCTGTGGTGATCAGCTTTATGAACCATTTGTGGTGGCAATATAAATCTACATATAAAGAAGGGTATGTTTCCTTTCCCTTGATGTCTTCAAGCAGAATTTGAACAGCCATCTGTCATGGATATTTTAATATAGATTTTGTGCATGGATCAGAGATTGACCTTAAAATCCACTTTTAATTCTCATACTTTAAGTATCATAATATATTTCTTTGATTTAAGCTGTGACTTCAGTGTGGTTCATGGGGATAACAAACTGTTTTACAACATGTTTCTTAGTGCTAGCAAACTCCCAGCCCTAGCTATTGTTGTTTATTTCTGCTATGTATAAGCATTTCAATGTATCCATTAGAATCCATTAGGAATGGTTAAGACTGTAAACCAATCCAAAGCAACCATTTCAAACATAAGCTATACCTTGATGAGGTCTCAGGACCTTATGTAACTTCCAGTATATTTTTGGAAAAGAAAATGTTAAAATGATGCAACCCTTTATTTGGATGCTTGGACAAGTCTCTAAATTTTGGTTACAGAAGTGGTTTGCCATTTCCTAGGGCTGAAAAAGAGTGAATGGCCCAAAGTCACCCAGCCAACTTCATGCCTAAGGTAGAACTAGAATGCATGATGTCCCAGTATCCAGCCTGGTACTTTAGCCATTACATCACGCAATCCCACTATGGCAACTATTACATGAGGTTGCCCATAAAACACACTCACAATTCTAAATTTGGCCACAAAACTTGAGGAATCACTGAATTTGTTCATTCACTACAACAGCAAGTGCTTCATGTGATGCTTCAGTACACAGATCTCACACATTTGTTGGGTTGGCTGTGAGCTTCCTTCAAAGTGATGTTGTGCCATTTTATAGCTTTTAAAAAGGAAAGAGAGCATTGCTGCTGCAGGGGCTCCTCCAGAAGCTCTTTGCCTATAAAACAGAGGGATTCTTGTTTAGTTTTTTGAAAATAACTTACTACAATAGTCAAACATCAGCTATTATTATATAAACATAATAATACAGAATGTAAAAAGAATATTAAAACTGCTGGCCCTGCATTAACAGCATCATTAATGGATATTATCTCTGCCTTTATCAAATAATCAATAAGCTGAGTTTTCTTGAAGATGTCACAGATGTAATTATTCAAGTAACTGGTGCAACCTCTTACATAAACCTCCAGCTGGTGATTTCAGCTTGGATATGAAAGAACATAACACTGTACTTCATACAATTTCTTCATACTTCTCATGATCAAGCATATAATGGATTGACATTTTGGGCATTAATCTCATACACATTGCCAATAAACAAAACCAATTCCACTCATCCATACTTTCTATAATTTCACAAGATCTGGGGACTGATATTTCCATGGTTTCCAAATCACAACTTTGTAAAATGGCACCTAAACATTCACTTTAAATACTGCCTCAGAATGTAGTTTAATTTGTCTCGGATAACTTTGGGTGATTTTGACCCAAATTTTGACCATTTTTATCATCTTTTTTTTGCATGTTTGGAGTCATTTATAGAATGCATTTCATTTATTCAGATAAGTCCAGAATTTTTTGAAATGAAAATAGTGCATGCTAAGAAGCGAGAGAAATAGAGAACTTCGTACCAGGAAAAAAAATGTTTTGTTACTTTACTGAGTGCCTTTAAAAAATAACCAGCAATGTTTCAGACAATTGCATGGCTCAGTGGAGGAAGAGATTTACTACCAAAAACCTGTTTTAACCTGATTACACAAATGAAATATTCTTTACAACATGTGATAAAACTATCAATAATATTTTTAAAAATATGTTAGCTAATAGCAGCAGTGCTATGAATCTGAGCAGCAGAGATTAGTATTCCACTTGATTGTTATCATAAGGTTCCTTTAAAGGTAAAGGTAAAGGTTCCCCTCGTACATACATGCTAGTCATTTCTGGCTCTAGGGGCGGTGCTCATCTCCGTTACAAAGCCGAAGAGCCAGCGCTGTCCAAAGACGTCTCCATGGTCATGTGGCTGGCATGACTAAATGCCAAAGGTACACAGAATGCTATTATCTTTCCACCAAGGTGGTCTCCATTTTTCTACTTGCATTTTTTACATGCTTTCGAACTGCTAGGTTGGCAGAAGCTGGAACAAGTAACGAGAGCTCACTTCATTACGTGATGCTAGGGATTTGAACCACCAAACTGCCAACCTTTCTGATCGACAAGCTTAGCATCTTAGCCACTGAGCCACTGTGTCCCTAAGGTTCCTTTACGGAACAAGAATTTAGGGCAGAAGATTTAGAAAATTTAAAATCTTTTCTACCATTTAGTGGTTGTCTTCATCAGTGTTTCTCAACTGTAGTAAAATGTGTGGACATACTGGCTAAGGAATTATCTGAGAGTCAACTACATATATTCTAAAGTTGCTAAAGTTGAGAAATATTGGTCCAGATCTTTGCAGCCCAAATATGATTATCCTAGATATTATTAGTGTTATAAATGATGTAATATTCTCTGAGTGAAGCTATTCTAAAAAAGTTAGTTAACCTTTGTTATAGATTTCCAATTCCTGAAAAAAGCCATAAAGTTGGAATCTCACTTAGGATGTAATCAAACAAAAGATTTCATATTTTTTAAAGCTTTGGCAGAAAGATACGACAAGCAAGAATTCACCAGCTTTATGGCATGGGCCAAAACAGATATTTGATCTCACTAAAGAGTTCATACACTATTTATAAAGCAATCTCTCCAGTAGAGGGTTTTTTTCTTTAAATCTAGGGGGGAATTTCCTTTTTCAAATATGTAAGAAAAATAATTGTCCACTGTACAAAGAAGAACACACAGAGGGGGGAATTAAATCAACATGTAACTGTAAGATCAGATTTCAAAATAAAAGAGGCTATGTATGAGCCTCTTAAAATATTTACATTTATCGCTCCACAGACAAGGAAATATTACAAGCCTATCTTGCCACTTCATCCAAAGTATTTGTTGCCTTACAAACATCAGAATCACTTGTCAGCAGAATATCTCTTTTTTAGTAAAACCTGTATTTCAACATCGAAAACAACATTGACTGAAAACTACTGCAAATTAGAACATTTCCCCTCCTTTTCATAAGCTTGCCTATGTATAGGAAGACAAGGAGTTAATTTCCTACCTTCTTAGTCCTTGTTACATTGACCATTTGAGGGGTGAGAGGACTCACAACCAATTCTTCCTTTGCATCATCTACATTAATGAGAATACATTATCTACATTAATGCTTCTTTTTAGGACAGTGATTGGAATAAGGAATGTATCAATGAATAACAAACTATGGTTGGTATGGTAGATTCTGGATGTGCAAAACATTCAAAAGAGATGACATTTAAAGCACATTAGCATGAACAAAACACCTCTCCTTGAACCAAAGGTGCTTTTTCCAAAAAGGCAATTGGATTTTCTTGTTGTTTTTTTAAAAAAACGTTTTGCTTCTCATTCAAGAAGTTTCTTCATTGAATGAGAAGCAAAAATGTTTTCAAAGAAAAAACCAAGGAAATCCAATTGACTTTTGAAAAAAGCACCTTGGGGACAACCATGACCTAGATCAGGGGTCTTCAAAACTTTAAGATTTGTGGATTTCAACTCCCAGAATTCCTCCTCCAGTCATGTTAGCTCAGGAATTCTGGGAGTTGATTGAGAATCTCCATAGACAACTCTCCATGGAAAATTAAAGCAGCTGCCTCAATCATGGAGCTATTCTGAAAGCTGTCCTTAGTTGTCTGCTTCTGTGTACAGGCATTTACACTGGGAGTCCCAGTGATGTGGGTCCCCATGCCTACACCCACAGAGACAACCAAGTAAAACTTGTACTGATGTGGCTTAATCTATGATGATGAATACTTCTTTCAGTCTTGGGCTGCAGGCTGTGATTATTTCCATGTTTATCTTGGAGGTACCTGAATCCTTTTTTACTTAAGTTTGTCCCTAATGCTGTTCTGCTTTCATTTGCCTGGTTTCACACAAATATTTACTATGCTTATTTTATATTATATACTTTCTTCCTCATCTTGGTCATCCCACATGTTTTTAATTGGCTTCTCAAACCTCCACAGCAATACAGCTGCTCTGTTTGG
Source organism: Notechis scutatus (assembly GCF_049901735.1). Classification (NCBI taxonomy): domain Eukaryota; kingdom Metazoa; phylum Chordata; class Lepidosauria; order Squamata; family Elapidae; genus Notechis; species Notechis scutatus. The sequence continues at coordinate 228,110,776 of NC_142010.1, read as the reverse complement.
CAGCTACAAAGACCCACAGCCACCAGTGCCTCCCTCTGTCTATAGTTTAGATATTTCTTTTGGCACAGAAAGGAAGAGTTGTAATTGGATGTGAAATGTAAGGAAGCATGTAGAATTCTTGTGGCCACACGAGTAATGAGTAATGAGGTCTTTTTGCAAAGGAGATCATTCTTGTACTTTAGACCAGGGGTCTCCAACCTTGGCAACTTTAAGCCTGGAGGACTTCAACTCCCAGAATTCCCAAACCAGCTGGGAAATTCTGGGAGTTGAAGTCCTCCATGCTTAAAGTTGCCAAGGTTGGAGACCCCCTGCTTTAGACTCCTGTCTTCCATATGAAAATTTAGGTATTATGCTGATGAGATATTTGGATCTGGACCCAGCATTTAGATATCAAAGTTCTTGTCCACGTATTTAAGCTCTGCAGGTTGGGTGTGTCGGTGGGCATATGGAACATGTCATAATTAGTCTGCAATTTTATGAGAGAATTTCAAATAAATCAGGGCTCATCTAATCTTCAGTATGATATTTTGGAAAGCTCTAGGATAGGGGAGGGTAGTTAGGGAGACAGACCGATGGATAGTAAACAAAAAAAGTAAAAGGTTACTGCAATAAATATAATAAAAGTATGGACACATTTAAAACAAAATAGAAAAAATTGACCAAAATAAGATCAATAACTGTAAATAATTGTAATATAAATTACAGTATATAAAATGCACAGTAAAATTAAAAGACTGAAAAAAGAGGGGGAAATCAAAAAGTCCTTTGTCAGTGATGTAAAAAAACCCTCTTAATTCAGGTGTCAAGTGAGTTTTTTCTGAGAAGGTCATGCTACAGATGGTTTTTTTTTATCACACTTAAAACAGTCCTTTCAAATATTTAAATACCACATTTCATTCAGAGAGAAATACTAAACACTTCTGTTCTTAATGTCAGATAGGTAGAAAATTGTCAGTTAAATAAGCCTCTAGGCACCCCAAATCTTCAAGAAAAATCTTGTCTCTTGGGCTGTAGAATAGAGTTTGTACCTTGATCCAGAAGCTTTGGATCCTGTGCTTTGGATTAAACTTTCTTCTGCTAGACTTCAAGTACTTAATCAGACTTATTCTAGAGTCTTTTTAAAATCTTATGCATTATAATTATCAATTATAAAAATTAATTACTAATTACCAATCAATATTAATTATATTAGCTATGAATATTCATTGGTAATTAATTATTTGATCCAATATTTCTGTCTGAATGGAAATGTTTTTACCCATTTTTACCCTATTTTAGACTGATTTAATATTTTTTGTAAATAACACAATGAAATATTTGTAATAAATAAAAATGAAGGAATGAAGCCTTAAGTTTCGTGCACGTGTACATTCCTTTCTTAGTTTCTAGAATGTTTCTTGGCAATGATTGTGCTAATAGCTCTTAATCTTGTCATTTTGTGTATTATTTACTAAGGTTTCTAAAGTGCACCATTTTTTCAGACTTTGAGTGGTGTCCAATTATTAAAAAAAATAAAACCAGCATACAATATAATCTCAGAAACAGCACCCCAGATGTTTATAGACCTTAATGTGGAGGGTTATGTATGTATGTGTGAAATTTGTATAAGTAAATTTTTGCTTACTTAGGAAAGACCCAAATAATTGAATAATTGATCTATGGAAATGTAATACTTATTGAGGTTGTTCAGTGGGTAATCCTTGATTAATTTGACAGATTTTAAACCTGATCTTTCCAAATACTAAATACTAAAATGAAAGTAAAAAAATATTTGTGACCATACATAATAGGTCTTCAATTCTAAACATCACTTTAGAATTCACTTATGATGTCTTCTTCTAAGACCTCATAATCAATCTGAATCTTAGGGTCAAAAGTTGCAAATATTTTAATGTCCTAAATAAATTAAAATAGATATTAAATGCTGACTTTTTTTACGCTCCCTGAATAGTTGCATCTTTAGCTAACAGTAGATAGAAATATTCCTGACATTTGTGCAAAATGTTATAGGGAGGTAAAGAAAAAATGCTGTTGCATTAATTATCAGTTTTCTATTTGACAGTTTAATTAAGAGCAGGAGAAAGTGTGTTCAAAGCTTATAGAATTCATGATGAATCACATACATTCTTACAGGCATCATATTCATGTTTCAATTATACACATTGTGAACTGATGAACAGAAATCTAGCATCTTCTATTTAATAAATGTGATATCTGTTGGAATTGATAATATTAGTTCAGTAATTATGAGCTGTTATTTTCAGGCATCAAGGGGAAATGAGGAGATATCCTGGAAGTTTGCCATCTCTCTCTTTCCTATGCCTTTAACAGATGTGTGATGACAAAAATGAAACAGGTGAATATTTTCTAGCATATGAAATTGGAATCACACGGGATTTGCTTTAAGTACTGAATGTCTGTTGGTTATATAGCAATTTAAAAATGCAGTAATCATCAGAACAAAAGATGACAACACCCATAAAGGATATATATTAGCTGGATTTCTTTTTAAGTATGTCCAACAACACAATCCAACTTTACCTTTTCTGAAAAAACTTCTTATTGTCATTTGTTTATCTTTTGGTATGTGTGTCTCTCTCTGAGTGTTCAATTTGTCCTGGAAGAATTTTGTTTTATGCTGGGTGTATTCTACTTAGGAGGCAGCATAGCCTTTCTATGTACGTTTCCACAGACATATTTCTCATGTTAGCTGCAGATTATTAAATTCCCCCATCTGTAGGGCACCGGCGTGGAGAACGCTGAGATTAGTCTTCTGACATAAATACAAAACATCCTTTGAAAAATTAATTGGCTATTCTTCTGGGACTAATGAGCTTTTTTGTTTTTTCCCCTTTCAATGGCTCAGAAATCTTTTTCATCAGCATAGCTTGGAGAAGGTTAGTGTGCTGCTTCAGGTATTATTTGTTTAAAGGAATTTCTCTTGACTAGATTCCTAGTTGTGAAAATTCAACCTTTCTGGTTATATTTTTTTATCCTTTTTGCCATTTCATAAAAATCTCCTTTTTTGTAGCCAGAAGAGATTTCAAAATTGGTAGCTGCCGTCCTGTGACCTCTCTGTTGGTGTATCAAAAAGATTGACACAAAATAGGGCTTTGAATTAATATTACCATGGGTGGGTTTTTGGTGTGTGTTTTTTTGGTTGAAATACAATAGTCAGTAATAGTCCAAGGATATAAAGGAATTGCTACACATGGAATTTGCACCATTTCACTATTTACTCTGTGCTCCTGTAGTCTCACAATACCTCCTCAGTTTGATAGCTGAGCTGTTTTGTTTCCAGCTCAATCGCAGGGTACTTTAAACAAGTGCAGCATGTTTGTCTTCTAGGAGCCTGCAACTCAATAGAGCCTAAAGGGAGGTTTTACTCTGCTTTTAAGCACCTAAGCTGCAGCCCTGTTAGCAAGTCTTTCAAATGATAAAATGGTGTGACTCTTTCTCCAGTTGCTTCCTTGCATAGGAATTACTGAAATCTTCTCTACACAACCAGATGCTATTTATTCAGATATTGCATTTTGGTATGGAACAGGGTGATGAAATTTTCTTATGCTATATGATATGCAACTGCTTCTTGCTTTCCACCTTTCTAAGTAAGCTTAAGCTAGGAGGATTGCAGGTGATCTTGAAAGGACAGTGGTAGCCTAAATTATCAGAAAATATACTTGAAAGGGATCTGCCCTTAGTATTCAAAAGACAATTTTATTTATGTAACAATAGAGTTACAACCAAATGCTACCAATATTGCTTAATATGTTTATGAATCTTTTCAGAAATATCAAGGCAATTTTCAGGAAGATTTCCCCTTATTTTATCTTGGCAGTAATGTGATCCATATTCTCAAAAATTAAAGATAGGATATTAATCTGCTCAGTTTGCCTATTAATGAAAGACATGTAATTTAATGACAGAGTATGCTTTGCATTCAGAAACAACAACGTTGATCCCTAACATATTAAGTTAAAATAGAGATGGGAAAGCTCGTATAGTTGTGGCTGTGCAATTGTTCATGTTGTTTTTCTCTGTAAGGGCTGCATCTAAGATGCAGTTAAGATTTTACTGTGGAAAACAGAGTTGGGTTTACTGACCTATTTTTTCTTTTTTGGGGAAAGCCACATTTTATGGATGTTTTAAGCTTCTTGGGGGCTTAATAACAAATACAGTATTTAATCAAAGGAAAACAGCTTGGCTTTTATATGTTTTCTTGGCACTGAATTTCAGTTTTATATATTGAAGGGGGGATTGTTTTGCAGTTTACACAAGAAAAAAATAGGAATCTTCCCTATACTCATATGCTATGCTTGCTTACCTCTTCTTTAGATAGTACCTTCCTCATTTTAAAAAAAAATAGGCTGCATTAACATTTTCTGAGAACCAGTAGCCTCCAGACGAGACAAATATGAAGCTCTTCATGATTCTTCGGCCCCATAGATCACTCAGAAGCAAGAAAGTAGCAACATGGTATATTTATTTATTGAAGCGATATTTGGCTGGCTTTATATTTTATTGTGGTCGATGGGTATACTGCTTGAAGTTCTGAATGACCAAAAACAGATCCTGAAAACAGAGAAAATCTGTCACCAATTGTCACCAATCTTATAGCACCTCATCAATTGTCCTCCCTTTTGCCATCACTCCAAATGAGAAAAAGGATCTGCAAATTGGGATTCAGGTAAGGAATTAAGAGTTGTAGACTCTTTCCCAGCATCCTAAAATGTGTTTTCTCCAACCAAACAATAAGCTATCAAAGAACATCAGGTTGTTATTATTAATTACATAAAAGCCATCTTTCAGACACATTGAACTGCAAGTCTAATTGTTGTGTAAACCTAGACTACATGATTTGTTTATACTTCAGAATATAGTGTGAATACAGAAAATTAGATTAACTGGATGCCATTATGATTAAGTTGGCTTTGACAGAGCAGGTCCGCTGACACAGGTGCTGAATCCTTAGGGGAAAGGACCCATTCTTTGATACACCAAACTTCTTGGAGTGTTTCCTAGAAGGAGCAAAATGAGAGCAAGATGCAGAGCAGAGGACTCCTGCCAAACCTTTTAATATAGCCCAAAGGGCTATAATATGATTTTAAGCCACAGAAAAGCAAAATACAGGATAGTTTGGGCATGAAAGTTAGAGCCAGAATTCTTTTTGGAATTGTTTATTATCACTCTTTTGCCAAGTTGAGTGCATATGCTTGTTTCCTCTGTGACTGATGCAAGTTGAATCAAATGATTATAAACAACTGCTTACGCTTGAAGAGAAGGTTTCGGCTGTAATTACCTTTGAATTTATTCATAATTATCTTTCAGGAAATTACTTATCTCAATTCCTGCCAAAGGGAACAATTGGAAATGGCTCATTTTTCCCCATTTCTAAGGCAATGGGGCTTCTTTCATTTTATAGGCTTACATTTGGATTGGAGAGAAATTAGACACTTGACTTCCACTCCAGATATGTTTTTTTTTCCTCGGTTATTCTTTTTCCCCTCCAACAAAATTACTGTATAGTTTATACCAGATGAATAGTTGTGTTTTGGTCAGGTGGAAATAAAATGGCCTAGATTTGCACATCTTGGCTATCCCTTCATGGAAGCTGAAAAATTTTTTGGCTGAAGTTTTGATCTATAATCAATTTCTGAAAGAAAAAGATGGGGAAAGGAAATTATGCATGTACACACACATAAAAGCTGCAAGACCACATTACCTCATTACATTTACATAGAAGGCATCTAGTTCACTGGAGTAAGAAACAATCTTGGGGGAAATTGAGATTTAAATGGTCCATTGCCTAACTGAAGTAACACTAGCAACTTGCAGCTAAAGTTTTGGCTGGCTGCTTCAAATCAGCATGTGAAATTTAACTTCCTCCTATCTCTCTTTACTTGCCTCCTTGTCTATATTGTATATAGCTTTTCTGTTCTTTTTTATTCCACATATTTTATTTTATTTTATTACTCTGTGGTTTGAAATGTGTGGGTCTACACAATCCAGTCTATTTTATTGCTTACATTAGAAAGACTGGATGTGACTTTTTGCTCCTCAAAAGATTGGGTTTTGTAACATGCCTTTTGCAATTTGCTTATTTCTGCACATTGAAGTTTTTGTCAAAGCAAGACAGACTCTAGGGATCCCCATTCAATGTTTTCACTATTGTGATTGATTCTAAGAGAGTTGGGGCTTTCACAGCCTGAGCAAGTTTCTTCTTCATAAATTAATGGTCATGTTGATGGTGATGATAGTTGTGGTGGTAATGATGATGATGACAAAAGTTGGCAAACTTTATGGTGTCCTTTCCTGGTCCTAGCTCCTAGAGGGAGACAAGGAGACAAGACAACAAAGTCAGATGGGGAGGACTGAAGAATTATGGTAATACAAAACATAGATGTTAATGGCTGAATAGCACAAAATACAGAACTAATTTCACAGAATTAAAGAGAGTGGAATCTGAAAGTCAAAACTTAAGATAGAATCAAAAATATAATAGAATGAAATTATCACAAAGAATCATTTTCCTTGTATCAATTAGCTCAAATTCAAAACACACATACACAGTGGTAGGATTCAGCTGGTCTGCACTGGTTCACTAGAACCAGTAGCTAATTTTTTCTGGAGTTTGGCAAATCAGCTGAAGTGAGGGGCAGGAAGCCCTGCCATGCCCGGTGAGTTGAGGAGAAGATATGGCAAGAGGAATCCCATCTCACTCCATGTGCCCTAATGAAAGGTAATGGCAGTCCGGCCACTTCCCTTCCCCACCCTCTTTGGTACTGGAAGCCAACTGTCAGCCACATGCCCAGTCACCCATTCATCCCCCCTCTCTTTCTTTCTCTCTGTACTCACCTGGTGCCACAGTCCACCATGCAGGCCGGGAGCAGCCCTGCCATCCTCCACGAGTTTGAGATGCTGCTGATGAAAGGTGCCAATGACCCTGCAGGCCTCTCTCTCTCTCCTCCTTCCACCACCGCCCAATGCCCTCACTTGCCTCAAGAAAGATAGTCAAAGAAAGAGGATTCCATCATATGCTGAATGTTGTAATTAAACCATGGCTTCCTAAGATGCCATCTCTGTCATGGATAAAGAAGAAGGATCATGAAGAGTTTCATATTTGTCTCATCATTGCAGATAGTGGGGGTGGGGTGTAATTTAACAACTGATTCACCCAGGATCAGGTTGGCCATCGTGGGAGGCTTGTCCTGCATGTCCAGCGGAGCTAGAGGATGGGGATGGGCCATACCTCCCACAACAGCCAAACTGATCCTGGGTGAACTGGTTGTTAAAATATTTGAATCCCACCACTGCACATACAGTACACTAGCACACTGTTATGCATGGCAAAAATGGAATATAACTCTGAGGAGGAAGATTATCAATACATTTTTAAAGCAATGATCATTAGATTACAGAAAAGAGGGATGGAGAATAGTAGGAAAGTAAATACATTTATAAGAATTTGGAGTTGTAGAGCAGGAACTTCTAGGGCTCTAATTTACTGTCAAGATTTTAAGATCATAAAAGGAAATAAGTTAAGGAAACTAGATAAGAAAACCAAATAATGACAAGAGCCATTTTATTAAGAAAATTAAGCTGAACATTCTGGAAATGTTATCACTGCTGAAAATAATTATTTTATCTTTGTTAACAAACAGTAAAATGTTGATGGGATTAGAAGTGAGCTTCCAATTTGCATGGAATATATGGCATTTTTTTGAGTTACATTGTTAAACTTTCACATCTTTAGCTTTGCCTTTGTCTAGATGTTGACAATCTATGGCCCATAGGCTGGATATAGCCTGCTATCCAAAATCACCAGCTTGTAGTTCCCAAAATAAATATACGCACTTGGCCAGCAATGGTCCTAAAAAGTAGTTTGTAATCCTGAATCAGGTTTGATGTACAGTGGAACATTTTAATACATATTTTAATGTACATTTGGGTGTTATGATGAACCAGTTTGGTCTAGTAGTTAAGGCTAGAAACTCTGAGTTCTAGTCCTATTTTAGGCATGAAAGCCAGCTGGGTGACCTTAGCTATTTGTTCCCTCATCCCAACTCAGTTCATAGGTTTGTTGTTAGAAGGAACATAGGAGGAAGAAGGTGTATTAGGTATGTTCATTGCTTGATTTGACAAAATAATAAAAGTGGGAAATAATTAAATAAATAAATATCCAAAATAGAAATAAAAGAGACGTTTAATAAATTTTATTTTAGAAGATTTAATGAACAGTGTTGCTTTCATGCTTTTTTTAAAAAAAAAACAAGCATTGGTTCCCGTATTTCCCATTTTCAGTCTGTCCTACAGAGGTTGATAGCATCATGGTCAGGTTTGTTTCTTTTCTTATTTATTTATTCCAATATATATAGCAATTCCATCCAGGACAAGAGATGGAAAGTCCCCAGAATCTGAAGGCTCCAAAGCCACTCAATCTTTCTTGGCTTGAGTTGAAGTCTGTCTTTTCCCAACCAAAACCACACAGCCTGCAGTCACCAAGACAAGTCTTCCATAGCATCACTTAGTTTGCCCAGGCTGAACATGTAAAGATGAATATCATAGCATAACTTATGACTTTGGATAACCTTGTGTCATGGCCCCCTCAGAGCTGAGTTCAGAGGAGGAGTTGGAACTGGGACTGTCTGACAGGGAAGGCATGCCTGGGGCTGAGGATAATCCTGTCCTGGGACCTTTAGGCATTGGGGGAGGTGGTCAACCAGATGGAGAGCTGCCTACCTGTACAGACACAGAGGAGGATCAGTGGTGCTGATAGGCATCCAATCTTCTCTGATGAGGAAGAGCTATCTACTGCACTCAATCCAAGGGTAAGGAGAGGGTAGCATAGGCAAGCCCAGAGAAGGGCTGCAATACTACTCAGGAGAAAGTCACCCCACCCCTCCTCACAAGGAACACCTGGAGGGGAATTGCTTAAGGAACAGCCTGAGGAGTTAGTCTCTGCCAGGAACAATTGCTTCTCCTGGCTTTGATTCATACTAGTTGCTGTTTGCCTTACCTTACTTGGAAGATTGCTCTTTGCATTTTGTTTTGGACCTAGCCCTTCTCTTGTGGCCTGCATTTGGACCTTTGCTTCAGTGTGCCTTTGGGACTGCTTCTTGTCTTGTCCTGAAGGCTGCCTTTATATTGTGCCTCAACTCTGCCTGGTGGATGGGCTTGGAAACCTGATCTTGCCATGTGAGTGTGCTCCTACTCTGTGGCCTTTCTTTGTACTACCGGGACTGTGTTTGAGAGTCTGAGAGTGGTTGCCTACAGCAGTGGCCCCCAACCTTTTTTGTGCCACGGCCTGGTACCGGCATCACAAAATGATCCGCGGCCCGGTACCGGCATCAGCATGCATGGCAAGGTGAGCCGAGCAATCGGCCAGCCAGCCGTCCCCCGCTTCTCCCCGCTACCTTCAACTCCTCCTTTGTACGTTTGTCAATGGGCTTCGGGACGGTCGCTCAGCTCGCCTTGCCTTGGGTTCTGAAAGAATCCTTGTGCCTTAGTTTTGTTCGAAGCCGCCCCTCCTTCAATGAAACTAAGGCGCGAGGATTCCTTCAGGACCCAAACGCCACTTTCCAACTGGAAAAGCTCACCGGAAGCACTTTCTCATCAAAACAAGATGGCAGCGCCCAGCAAACCGGCGGCCCGGTAGAAAATGTTCCATGGACCGGTACCAGTCCAGGGCCCGGTGGTTGGGGACCTTACCAGTTTTTGGAGAGCCTTTGGATGAAACATTCGTTAAGAGAAACAAAGAACTGTCTAGAGGCCTGCCTTGCCATGACCACCTGGTCATAACAACTTGCCCTGTGGGTTTGTGTAGATAGGAGCTATCTAAATAGGAGCTAATGAAATTCTGGACTCTGCTATCCAGTGGTGAGATTCAGCCAGTTCACATCAGTTCGGTAGAACTGATACCTAATTTAAGATGTGTTCCAGAAAATCTGTGTTTTCTGGAGCACATCTGGTTTTTATTCAACTTTCTTCCAGGTGGGAAAAAAACCTACCCAGAAGTTGGGAGTGGGGCTGGGCCTGTGCATAAGATGGCAGCCTAGGGCCAAAGCAATGACAGAGCACCAGAGAATGCTAAAGTGAGCAAGCATCCTACCCGCAGCACCCATGCCGGCTGCCCCTTCCCAACCAGAGCTGGAATGTGCCACATTTAAGTGCCAGTAGATGTTTGCCTTCCCTCTGGCAGGCCTGGGTAGATACTGGATAGAGATGAGGGCCCATTTCAGTGCCTGGTGCCCAAGTGCCCTTGCTTCCCCCAAGCATTTCTTTGCTAAACTGATTTCCAGCTACAGCACATTAAAACAAAAAAGATCAATCAATCAATTCTAACTTTTGTGTGCCAAGTTGTGAGAAGTTTGAATTGATTGACTGAACATTTTTTTTATTCCCACAAACTTTTGTTTTCCCTGCACATGATAATGAGAAATGCGACAGAAAAACACAACAGAGCTGGAAATCAGCTCATCTAAGAAATGCTTGGGGGAATTAAGGGAAATGGAGCAGCTGATGTGAGAGAAGGAGGAGGAGCAGGGAGAAGAAAGATGGGAAATGGCCTCCTCCTTCTCTCATGCTGGCAGCTCCGTTTCCCATTTCTCCATTGCAACCCAGCACCCAGAATCCACTTTGACAGCTGGGGGTGGTCAATCTGGCTCACCCATGGTCAGGTTGGCCATTGTGGGAGGCTCATTGCATGTGCAACAGAGCTAGAGAATGGGGATGGCCCACGCCTCCCACGATGGCCAACCTGGGCCTGGGTGAACTGGTTGTTAAATTATTTGAATCCCACCACTGCTGCTATCCCTAGGAAAGTAAGTGTAGGGACCAAGGGTGAGAACTTCCCCCCACATCAACTATGGATCTGGCCCATGAGGAAGGAACTGAACCATCACAATACAATGCTGTCCACACCTAGTCCTCTGTTCCAGAAGGCTACCATGGTCAATAGTAATGAAAGCAACTGAGAGGTCAAGAAGAGCACTACCCCATCCCGCTTCTGCCAGAGATCATCCCAAAGTGGAACCAATGCTATTTTGATTCCGTACCCAGCTATGGATCCCAGCTGAAAGGGTCCAGATAATCCATTTCATCCAATGACCTCTGAAACTGATGCATGACCATCTCCTCAACAAACTTCACTATAAAGGAGGCATGGAATTAGATGGAAATTGTCCAGCATTGTTGGGGCTAGGAACGCCTTGTTGAAGTGGAAGCAAACCTCCACCTCTTTAAAAGGAAGAGGGATAATCCCATTTCTCAAAAAAGGATTCACTACCATCCACATGTCACATCAGGCAAGAACTTAGCAACCAGGGTAAGCATTGTATCTAATATATAAGTGGCTGAGTTCACAATCCTGAGGACCTTGTCCATTTTCTCAGGTCCAACAAAATAAAATCCCCTCCAAATAACTGAGCAACACTTATGTCCCAGTCATACTTCATAAGGTTGACTGGGACATAAGTCAAGGCCAGAATCTGTTTTTATATTTACCCTCTGTTTATGGTTAAAACTCAAATTATTTTTTAATTTATAATTTTTCAGTTGCAACACAAACACATCATTTTTTTAAAAATAATAATAATCTTGTACTTATATTTTTAAAATCCTCAGGGAGAAAACTAGTTTCTCAACAAGAGAAAACTTGCAATTTTAAAAAGATCTACTGGGTCTTGACTCACAACTTTATCTGTTAAGGAAGGGTCATAATTATTATGGTATTTCTGCAGTACTGGTAGAAGTGGGTATGGAAACATTACACTGTTGAAAAGAAGAGTATCTTTTAAAGCTATTACTGCCTACATGGTATGCATTTTAATGCTTTATCCTTGTATATATAAATTAAACTTAACTTTGTGTATTTACACAAAGTTTGTGTGTGTGTGTGTGAGAGAGAGAGAGAGAGATACTGTGTGTGTAGGCAGTTATTTTCCTGAAAGAGAAAAATAACAGTAGAGCAGGCAGGCAAAGTGTCCAGAGGTAGGATAATATAGTTTCATTTAATAGCTCTATCCATTTTTTTTAATTTTAGTTTTCCAAGAAAAAAAGCCCAATACAACTATTTTTTTAAAAAAGAATTAATAGAGTGGTATCCAAAAATATGTCTATCAATATAACAAAACTGAAGATATGGCTAGGAATTAATAAAAATTATTCCAGCCATTTTATTTAAAAAAGTTCAAAAAGCAAAAGTCCCCAAACCACAACATCAATATTTAATTAAACCAATCAATATCAGCAATTAATTAGATCTTAAGATCATAACAACAGCGCTTATAGTCCCAAAACATGTCTAAATATGACCCCAAGCACATTTTGAAACAGCAATTGCAGCAATAATAGATTGAAATATACAGTTATAAATACAAAGAAAATAATAAATGCAAATACAATACATGTATCAGTGATATTTTGAAAACAAAACCAATGGACTCCACAAATAAAAAAAGCATATGGAAAGTATGCAGATGGAAAAATTATTATTTATCCATTAGATATTCCAGTGTTATACTTTCTCCTTTAGGTATGACAGTGGTTTTGGAAGAAATATGTTTGTTCAAAATGAGAGGTCAGCATAAAATTTGTCCTTCTTTGAAGCTTCTGAACAGGGAGAAGTACCCGTTCACATAGGCATCTCTAGCCTCTTATCTCTGGGTAGGACTGTTTCATTTTCTGTAATATCCTCTATCTCCAAACTTTGTTTTTCTGAACCTCTATACCAGGAGGCCCCAAACTTGGCAACTTTAAGACTTTAAGCTATGCTGGCTGAGGAATCTGGAGTTGAAGTCCACAAGTCTTAAAGTTGCCAAGTTTGGGGACCTTTGCTGTATACGCTCATAAAAGCAATTTATAAACGGTGGTTGATAAGAACAAGATAGCAAAGAGCAGGTTCAATTTACTCTCCATTGGGAATGGCTCCTAAATCCATTTTGGGACAGAAAAGAATCCTTTGGCTACCTATGCTTTTTGACAGTTATGATTTGCTGATTAAGCCATACAACAGTAAGCCATCATTTGTGAATTAGAACAGTGATGGTGAACTATTTGGATTGGTGTGTTAAAAAATTTGAAAATGCCTAACTTGATTCTGCTGGTCTGTCACCCCCTCCCAAACAAAAGAGAAACAATTCTCTGTCTCCACTCCCTCCAACCTCCTCAACATCTCCAGAACTGGTTAGAACCTGTTAAATACCACCTCTGATCTGCCACATGCCACTTGCCTTCAGATGGTGTTCTTTTTCTGTTGAGAGGCCTCTGTGGGTCACACAAGGCCTTCAGTGTTCTTCCACAACCTCTGTAGCATTCAAAAACTGCGGGAAATCACACCCTGTTCTTGTGTGATTTTTAAAACACTCTGGAGGCTGTGTGAGAGCATGACCTTCTCATGTGACTTCAAGAAAGTCTGGAGGTTTCAAGAGAACATGCACCATTCTCACATGCCTTCACAGCCTCTGGAAATCATGCAAGATCAGGGTGTGCTTTTGAGAATAGCTGTTGTCAGGTGCCAGTAAAGGCCGGCATGCCACCTGAAACATCATGGCATGTCACCTTTGATATGCATGTCATCAATTCATTAACACTGATTTAGAAACTATAATAAAACTATTTTTTATGTTATTCTAGCCCAGATTTAAACAAAACCTCATTACAGCCTAGCACAGTATGCAATCCCACTGGGGAAATAGAACTGTTAATCCCATATTAACCTAAGAAATAGCAGTAGCAGATTACTTTACTCATGATTCGGCAAGTATGTGAGTAATTTGCTTTTGCACATATGTGCAATGTAAATTGGACTCTATACAGTATATTAGTTATTTATGGTTTAGCTGTGTATTTTATGAATATGTTAATCTTAATTAGAGAAGTTTTGAATGTTTGGCTAGTGTGGTAAATCTTTCATGCATTGACCTGGTTTGGATTGCAATAGTGGAAAGTTTTTGAATCAACCTACAGTTTTTTAACTGCCCCCTTTTCTCATTATATTTGGTAAGTCAATATGTTTATATTTTTGTCTAAGCCTATTGCAGTTCTACCTATGTCATAGACAAATCGTGAACTGTACTGATCACTGTTAAAACCAGCCACATTTTTAAAAAATTCAGTTCAGTTTAACTTTATAATCCTGATTTGTTTTCTTGCATGGTAGACAAAATTTATCACACTTTTGAGGTTTACACGTAGCCTGATCTGCGGTTAATTTGTGGCCAATTGAAAACAGAAGCAAAAGTCTTGGGTTGCCTCCTTGTGGCCATTGTGAAGGACAGGGTGGGTGAGCACACCAAGTCAAAGCATTCTCTCAGAACCAGCCAATTTTGCATTCTCCCATGAAAATGCCTTCCTATGATGTTTTTGTTCCATCTAGATTTTTCTGGTTTTGGAAGGAAGAAATAATTGGGGGAGGGGAACATCTGGAGATTATTTATGATGCAGAATTACCATGACATATTGAATTCCCCTTGTCTTGCTTTTGCAAATATTTCCCTAAAAAGTTAATCTTTCCCCTGAACATTCATACTCCATGGCAAATACAGGTTTTGGATACCTGTGTTTGCGACAATGCTGAGTATTTCAGTCCTAAAAATGGCAACACTAGTTTTTGTCTGTTATAAACATTGCAGCACTCATTCTGTAAGATATTGATGGATAGTTAAGTTTTTCTAAAATAAAAATAAATTTTAAAATGCTGGATTCAAGGCTTGTATAGAATCAACTTGTATATAATCGGAGATGCTTTAAAATGGATGCCTCAATAGTATTCCGTTCAATCATAACATGCTCTTGTTAAGGACTGAGCTGCACTTTTCTTCAGAAACTGGAATGGGAAATGCCTGTACTGTATGTTTTTTCCTTGACTTTCCTGAGAGACAGACGAGTGAACTTTCAACTCCCCAATAATCTGTAATGTGGGAAAGTTCCATTTTTAGGTTTACATGAAGGAGCTACCTCTGAGAATAGCCTTTTGGCCTGGTGGAAAAAAACTAGAAACATCCCAGGAAGTCACTGAAACCTTGTAGTACTGTGAGAATTTGAATAAAAATAAACACTGGATTATTTCAAGCAAATTCCCTTGAGAAAACAAAGTAGGCTTATTCAGAATGGTTGTTCTAATCTTGACAGAACAAGAAAAATTAGCAACTGATTCCAGGTTTTGAGGGGAGGGAGAAGCTAGTAACATAATGTTGAAATCTTGGAGAGATAAAAAATAAAAAGGAAATACCAAATGATATCAGACCTGAGACTAGAACAGTGAGATCTTCATGAGAAAATGCAGAGTCAGAGCTAATGTTTGGAAAAGGTGTTAGCTAGAATTCTCAGAAGCTTGAGTGTTTGGAAAACTCAAAAGAGTTCCAAAGAACCAGGCAGCAAATATTTTCTCAGGAGAATTAATGGTTCAAGTAGCTAGAGGAGTTGATATTCATGTCGTGAGTTTGTGAAGCTACAAAAAAAATTGTCCCCTAGTTGGAAAAAATAAGTGGGAAGCATTTTGTCCTTTTTGAAATTATGATTTCTGTCAGAAAAAAATATCCTATTTTATTTTATAAAATTGAAATTAAAAAGCACGTTAAATAAATAATATCCTGAAAAGGAGCAAGCTATAATAGGTGTTGTTTGTTTGTTTGTTGTTTTGCTTTTATTAGGATATTAGCAAATTCCAAGATATCTTGATTGGCCCTTTTCAAGGGTTATAAATCCAAAAGCATGTAGGAGAGTCCGGCTATTCACCCCAACCCTGCCTACCTCATCCTACCCTACAGAAAAGATCTGTGATTAGGTTGTATTCAATTGTAATACGTTTCCTTGATTTCACTGAGATTTAGAACTGTGCTCAAAATAACACAGAGCCTAATTCAAGGCTTTTCTCCTCAAGATGGAAAGGTTTGAAGTGAATGAGATGTATACAGTAGGCGTATTTCAGTCTCACACTATGGCTGTTATTTTTATTAACCTTATAATGTCTAAAAGAGGCATATTTATAGGAATATACAGACTGGCTTCTGTATGACTAATAAACTCATTAGATGAGTTAGATAACTGATTCAATCCAACTGAATTCAGTTAGAAAAATCACCTCAATTCAATTTTCTGAAGGAATCTAATTTGATCTGGATCCACTTCAAAAAGAAGATTCAGTCCAGAGACTTGACAGAATTGTCACCAAATCTCTGAAGCTTTGCCTGGCTTGTTTAATAGTACAAGAAGAACTCCATTAATCGGCTTCTACATCTCCAGTATTATGTTTGCAGATTTTGAGTTAGAAGAGAAGTGAGGGACTTTGGATTGGAAAAAATATACTGATTAACTGAATCTCGTTCAACTAGGTTTCTTAGTTTAGGAATATAGGAGCATTCAGCTGTTTTGAGAAGACTCTGCCAGTCTCTTGTTCACAGAGGCTTCTGCTACAATAGCAAATTCTTTTTTTCAAGATTTCTCTTGTGTATATGTCTCTGCTAGACTTCTGACTTTTCTTTTAAAAACAAAGAAAGCAAGTCTACCCTCAGATTGGTTCCGCTGATAGATTTCAAAGGTATCTGAGCATCTTTGAAAGATCTGAAAAATAACTGGGCTAAGGTTTTTAAAAGGCAGCAACTGTCTTTGTTACTTAAACCTATGTTGTATGGAAAATGCTCTGAGTGTTGCTTTGAGTGTTCTTTGACTAGAAAGCTGGGTGTAAAAAGAAACAATAAAAGAACAAAACAGAGTTGACACATTTTGCTGATAGCAAATATGATGCTGTATGCATTCTCATTCCTGCATTCATGGCATATTGTGAAGTCCTTTTCTGTGATTCATGTTTTCAACAAAATCAAAGGAATGCATAATCCAGAATAGAAAATATTCTAACAGATTTACGTTTATGAAAAAACATCCCATCCTTGGTCAATGAGGTGCCAATTTAGAAACTTAATCTTCTGGTGGAATTGTAGTCTTTGATAATATCTTACTCTCTTTCTTAAATTCTGGGCATGGGTGCAAGTAATTGAGACGAGTCAGTGACTTAGTGAACTTCAACTCTTTATTAAGAATCAGAACAAGAGAGGGCAAAACCCTTGGGCAGCAGTAGCCCTTTTATAGAGCTAGCTGCTGACCTGTTAACCAATGACCTGTGTCCACATGCTTAACTTTTGGCCAATGAAAGATGTTAAACTAATAGCCAATCAGGTTGCTCCATGAGGACCAATCCCAGTTCGCTATCCCAGGGCCAATCCAAAGTGCAGGATTTCAAGCCTGCTTAACATATTGTTAATAAGTTTATTAAAATGGTTTTTTGTTAGTTCATAACACCCCTCCCCCCTAGGTTCCGTTTGAGGGGTGCGGTAACATATTCACGTAGATATGCAGGTCGTTTTACCTGCCTGTTTGATTTTCGCAGTTCCACCGGTTTTTGTCTGCAGTCCGATTCCAGTGGAACGCTATCAAGGGGTTCTGGTGCGGCTAGTTCCGTTTCCGCATGGGAGGACTCAGCGCGGCTCTCGTTGTTGTTATCCCAGTCTCCTAGGCTTGCTTCCGGGTCCTGTGGGCTTGCCTCCCTCATGCTGTTTCTGGGCGGAGATATCACCCCGCTCCCTGATTCTTCTTCAGGTTGCGCGTTTCTTCGGTTAGGTTGCTGGGTCCCCATGATTATGTCGTCATCTAGCCCATTTTCGGCCTCCTCGATATCTCCTCCCCCCCTTAGTTTGTGCATTATGGGAGTCACGGGAAGTGGGTGCCATTTTGGATCGAAGTTGATCTATATGGCATTTCCAAAGTCTCCCATCATTAGTCTGTAGGCGGTAGGATCTGGGGCCGGTGGGTTGGGTAATAGTTGCAGGGACCCATAATGGGTTGCCTGAAAAGTTTTTAGCAAACACCAAGTCGCCTACCTTGAATTCGCGGCACTTCCCGCTAGATCCACAGGGTTTTTCTGGTGAATATGAGGGATGGAGGCGGTCAAGGTGAGAGCGAAGTCTCCGCCCCATTAGTAGTTCAGCAGGCGTCTTATTCGTGATGCTATGTGGGGTGATGTGTTGGAGCAGGAGTATTCGGTTGAGCTTGTCGTCGATGTCCCCATAGTCCATTTTATGTAGGGTTTTCTTGACGAACTGAACCATTCGCTCCGCCCTTCCATTGGCCGCAGGGTGCGCCGGCGAGGTGAGCGCGTGGTGGATGCCCCGGTCCGCTAGATACTGTTCAAAATCTAGGGCCGTAAACTGGGGCCCGTTATCAGAAACTAAAACGTCCGGTAACCCATGCGTTGCAAATAATTTATTCAGTTTATTAATGACTGACTCTGTTGTGGTTGTCTTCATCTTTTGGATTTCTAGCCAGTTTGAATAGGCGTCAACTGTTAATAAAAATGTGTGTCCTTTGGTGGGTCCCGCAAAATCAACGTGGATACGGGACCACGGACCCCGAGGGGTTTCCCACTCGGTTGGCGTCGCTCTAGGTGGGGCGTTGCTAACGTCTTGGCACTTCTGGCACGTGGTTACCCAGGCTGCAATTTGTTTATCAATACCCGACCACCATGCGTAGCTTCGTGCGAGCGCTTTCATGCGCACGATACCCGGATGTCCCTCATGTAATACTTTTAAAACAGTCTGTTGTAGCCTCTCTGGGAGGACTACTCTATCCCCCCAGAGAACGCAACCTCTCTGGGAGAAAAGCTCTGTCTGCCGATTCTTGAATGGTGTGAAATTGTCGTGGATCTGGTCGACTGGCCATCCTCTTTTGACCCAGCTGAGGGCTCGTGCCAGGATAGGGTCCCTTTTTGTCTCAATCGCGATGTCTCTTGCTGTTAGTGGTGGCGAGTGCAGCGTTTTGATTTGTAGTGTCGTGAGGGGCACAGCTGGGTCGTCGATGGCTTCCGGAAGTGGAGAACGACTCAATGCATCAGCGTGGGGAATGGCTTTCCCCGGGCGATGTTGCAACACATAATTGTAGGCAGCTAGGAACTCAGACCATTGAGTCATTCTTGGTGATAATATGTAGGGGGTTGGCTTGTCTCCCGCTATAATCCCAAGCAATGGTTTGTGATCTGTAACTATCGTAAATGCTCGCCCATATACGTACTCGTGAAAACGCTTCACAGCAGACACAACAGCAAGGGCCTCCTTATCAAGTTGGCTATAGTTCCTTTCGGCCTTTGATAATGTTCGTGAGAAAAATGCAATAGGTGCTTCGTTTCCGTTTGGAAGTACATGGCTTAAGATTGCTCCCACTCCAAACGGTGAAGCGTCGCAAGTAATAGTTAAAGGTAAAGTCTCGTTGTACTGCATCAAAACAGCGTCGGAGGTTAGCAAGTCTTTCACTTGTTGGAAGGCGCGTTCCTCTCGATGTCCCCAAACCCAGGTAGCTCTTTTATCAAGATGTCTGTGTAAGGGCTCCGCTACAGTCGCCTTCTGGGGCAAGAAAATGTTATAGAAGTTAATGAGCCCCAGAAAGGCTTGGAGGTCTGTTCTATTCTTGGGCGTTGGGGCGTTTTTAATCGTTTTTAGCTTGTTATCAGTGGGGTGGATTCCTTGACTATCGAGAAGGTATCCCAGGAACTCCACCCTCTCGGTACACAGTTGACATTTATTTTTTTTAACCTTCAGGCCAGCATCTTTAAATTTTCTTAGAACCATTCTGAGACGCTTTTCTAAGATGTCTCTATTAGGGGCGGCGATTAATACATCATCAAAGTATGGTACGACCCCTTTTATGCCTTGTAAGAGTCTCTCCATTAAACTTTGAAAAATTCCCGGAGCTACGCTCACTCCGAATTGGAGTCTATTGCACTTAAAAGCGCCTCTATGCGTAACGATAGTTTGTGCTTCTGCAGTTTCCGCATCAACGGGCAACTGTTGGTACGCTTGTGCCAAATCCAATTTAGCGAATATCTTCCCACCACCCAGGGAGTGGAGAAGGTGTTGAACCACCGGTACCGGGTAAGCACTTTGCTGAAGTGCGTGGTTCAAAGTGGCCCGATAATCCCCACAAATTGTTAACGATCCATCTTGTGTAATGGGTGTTACAATTGGGGTTTCCCAACGGGCGTGGTCGGTTGGTTCTAAAACGCCCTGGGCTATTAATTTATCGAGTTGCTCGCCGATCTTTGGTTTTAGTGCAAAAGGCACCCGACGAGGCTTAAGGCGGATGGGAGCTATCTTAGGGTTGAGGTTAAACGATATTGGGGTCCCCTTGTACTTGCCTATTCCGTCTGAAAAAACGTCCTGGAATTCTTGGACGAGAGAGTCCTCCCAGTCGTTGCTCTCAGCTCGGTGGACGCCGGCTACCATGATCCCGAGCGGGGCGAACCATTGTAGGCCTAATAAGCTAGGCCGATCACGATCGATGACAGTCAGTGGTAGTGATGCGATACGGTTCTTGAAGGAGACTTGGACTTGGCTGGAACCGACGACCGGAATTCTGTTGCCCTGGTAATCCTTGAGTATGATCCTCTGGGGGCTGAGGTCCTGTCGACGGATGGCCGGGATTAGTTGCTTGAAAGTTTTCCAGGAAACCATTGAGAGGGATGACCCCGAGTCGACTTCCATCACGCAAGGTTCTTGATGGCGACCTTCACTCGGATCTTCCTTGCGTCTAAGGATGTAGCGTGGCCGATGGTAATGGTTTGGTGTGCTTCTTCCCATCTCGTGGAAGAGGCAGGTGCTTTATTTCTGTAGGAGTGGTTGTTCCATTGGTGGTTCGGGTGGTTCCGATTCGCGGGTTCGAATCCTGAAGACTGGCTGCAGTTATTCTCCCTGCGCTTGGGACTGGACCCTCGCTTGCTTCTGCAGACCTTTGCAATGTGGCCTCTTTTTCCACAGGAATGGCAGAGTGCGTCGAGGAATTTGCAATCGGATCGTGGGTGGTTTGCCCCACAACCCGCGCATTGTCGCGGGAATCATTGGGTTTGTTGGTCTCGTTCGGACCGGAGTCGGTTGACCTCTTCCTCATCACTTTCTGATGGGGATTCCAGGTCTTCATGATGCGCCGTTGTTGAGTGCCTCTCGGGGCGAGGCGAGGTGTCATTTGCGAGTTGACGGAGCGGTGCATTGTTGCGGCGCATTCGAGCGGCTGACTTCCTGGTTGCTTCTGCTGCAGTAGCGTCTGCGATGGCATCGGCAAGATCGATGTCCCCTTTTGCCATGATCTTGCTTTGCACTATCTGGTCATCTAATCCCAGAACTATGCGGTCTCGCAAAGCTTCTTCGAGGTTGGAAAACCCACAGAGGCCTCCCAAATTCCAGAGGTCAGCGATGTAGTCTGCGAGACTTTCGCTTTTCCGTTGGTCCCTCTGGTAAAATTCATGTCTTCGAAAAAGTGTGGGCACCGCGGGTGCATAGTGGGCCTTTAGGAGGGGAGCGAGGGCGTCCCAGTCCATTGATTTCACTTCAGCCGGTTTTGCAAGTGATTTTGCCATTTTAAATACGGCCGGCCCACAATGGGTCAGGAATATTGCTCGTTTCTTGCCGGTTGTCACGTCCTTTAAGTTATTGGTCTCCAAAAACATTTGGAACCGATCCATATATGAGTCCCAGTCTTCGTTTGCTGGGTCGAATGGAACGGGTGGTATAGCACCACTGGCCATGTTGCCGTCGTTGGTGCGTGTTCAGCCACGTGCTCTGTTTGGCGCTCTTTAGTGTTCAGTCAGCTCTATCGTCTCTTGCATCCCATCCTCGGCGCCAGTGTTAAATTCTGGGCATGGGTGCAAGTAATTGAGACGAGTCAGTGACTTAGTGAACTTCAACTCTTTATTAAGAATCAGAACAAGAGAGGGCAAAACCCTTGGGCAGCAGTAGCCCTTTTATAGAGCTAGCTGCTGACCTGTTAACCAATGACCTGTGTCCACATGCTTAACTTTTGGCCAATGAAAGATGTTAAACTAATAGCCAATCAGGTTGCTCCATGAGGACCAATCCCAGTTCGCTATCCCAGGGCCAATCCAAAGTGCAGGATTTCAAGCCTGCTTAACATATTGTTAATAAGTTTATTAAAATGGTTTTTTGTTAGTTCATAACACTCTTGTTAATAGGATACGTGATTATCACACAATAATCATTGTTTACAATATATTTATCTCCAGGAAATCATAACTCAGTTCAATCAACTTATCAATATATTTATCAAATATTATTTATAACTATTAGAACAGAGCTTTGGAACCTCTGATATTCCAAATGTTGTTGAACTAAAATTTTCAATAGTTCCACCAGCACAGAGGTATTTGATACATTGAATTAGAGTTTGATGGAAAGAAAAAATAGGAGAAGAAATAGTACAAAACTCAAATTCTATTTGCATAGTTTCATTAACTATACATACGAAAAACAAAACAACTCCTCTATAAGTATAAAACATCTTTTATTGCCTCCTGCTTTCAAGTTCAATCTTTAACTCCTCCTATAACTTTATGTCCCTTTCTATAATTTTTCTAAGAATTGTAACTATTGCACAAGAAACTGGTTCATTGTCCAGATCCTTTCTGACTTTTAACAACACAGTTCCATTAATTTCTCTAAGAATAAATATCCTTTGCCCCAACTTTCAACTCTCGTATTTGCATAATAAATCAACAGATCTAGTGTATGTACACACACATATATATAACTGCATATAAAATTCCAAATTGTTCCCTGCTGTGAGATTTTATAAAGCAAGAGGAACAAATTTATAAATGCAACTTTCATAACGTTGTGGTCAAATAGTACTTACTCATGGAATTTAAGTTACTAGTATCACCTTCAATCTTATTTTTGATGAGAAATAACTAGTTTTGATTAGAAAGGAATAAGAAAATGGAACAGCAAACTTTATTTTTGTTTGACCCAAAAGGTTTGTCAACAATATACTATGCCCTAAAGATGAATGAGTTCAAAGCATCCTAAGAAAACTACTTATTTAGAGGATAGGGAGACATCCTCAAGAACACATAAGAAAGAAAGCAATTCGTTCTATGCACATGACAAATGAAATTGATAGCTGAAACAACAAGAAAAAGTGTGCCAAACATTTTTAGATATACTATTGAAATGAATTTAAATCATAAAAATTAAAAGATAAAAATCATTGTTCTAGCATATCTACAATATAATATCTGTTGCCATTAATAACATCATTAATAATAAATGTCTATTTAATTACTCTTACTAAGATTTAAAAAGCCATTATACTTGCAACTTGAAAAATTCATTAGCACAAAAATGATGCTTAGCCAAATACACTCTCCCTAAAGAGATAAACTTTGGAATTTTAAAGGTATACCCATGAGCATTTTTGTATCCCATTAGAAGTATCAAAGGATTGTATATTTCCTCCTTGGTGGGATATAGGCTCATCAGCAAGAGTGGGATGATTTTAGGTTTGTGAGCTCACCCAATTTTATTTATTTTTTACTCCTGGTTTCCTTTCCCTTGTCCGTGAGGTGGACTATACATAAATAAATAAATAAATATCAAACAAAATTTTCACACAAAAATCTGTCATCCCTAATAGTCTATTGAAGTAGTAAAACTTAGACCAAAGGTTGTTGCTATTGTCATATTGATAAAGAACTGAGATCTGAATTCCTTGCTGATTTATTGCAAATCATTCTAAGATCCTCCAGTATATCTAGATCTACCCATTTATTTGAAGTGTTGAGGTAGGCTGCTTTGCTTCAGTGGAAAGCCTTGCAAAACCATCTTCTTGGCATGTGCATATATGTGTAGACCATTTAAAATGGTCAGCATTGCTATTTTGATGTGGTTTGACCTTGGTTTCCAGGCATTTTGATAGAGCAACTTTACAGGAAATTCTGATCAAAGTTCCAAGTGGAAGACAACATTGTTCTGTGTGTTTTCTTATTTTGTAGTAGTGTTTTTCCACCTTAGCAATTTTAATTTGGGTGGACTTCTAGCTTCCAGAATTCCAATATTAACATTGCCAAGGTGGAAAAACACTGCTATAAAATATATATCTCCTTTTAACTGTTTAACAAATTTATTGAGGCATTAGCTTTTGTCTACATGATTAGATTGGTTTGTGGTCCCTAAAGTTTAACATGCATTAGCTTTTATGATTATGAGGCTTTATTTGATTCATTGCAAATTAAATATTGTTTTTGAATTGATTTATTGTCATCATGTTGGGGTTTGACCTGGTATTGAGTAAGAACTGGATTACTTGTACAACATTTTATTTGTTTGAAGTTTTTGGTTATGGTGCCTAGAGTTGAGATAATTCCCCGTTATGAGAATGAGCGCACACAGGGAGACGTAGTGAGAGTAGTGAAGAATAACATACAACCAGCACACAGATACACTGTATAGTAAAATGTAGGTTTTTACTTCCAGTAAAACGGTTAAGCAAAGTCCAAACAAGCAGTCCAAGTCATTCACAGTTAAAGCAGTCAGTTTTCAGTCCAGGGATAATCCAAATAACAAAGTCCAGTATCAAAAACAGTTCAGTAACAGACTTACATCAACTCCAAGAATAACAGTCAATCGGGATGGCAACACTCTCCAGAACAGGACAGAACAGAACCTAAACTACCCAGGTTTCTGGCTCCATCTTATGGCCATTTGAGGAACCACGCCCAATTACAGTTTTAGCATTCTCTTAAGGAGACAGTATTAAAATGTCTATCCTGGTTTATATATTTTCCAACCCAACTAACTGTTAGGTGACTTACATTCCTAACACCTAGCAATAGCAATAATACATAGAGTTATATACCACTTCACAGTGCTTTACAGCCCCCTCTCTCAGTGGTTTACAAAGTCAGCATATTGCCCCCAACAATCTGGGTCCTCATTTTACTGACCTCAGAAGTATAGAAGGCTGAGTCAACCTTGAGCCAGTGAGATTCAAACTGCTGAACTGCTGGCAGTTAGCAGAATTAGCCTGCAATACTGTATTCTAACCATTAGCCTGCAATACTGTATTCTAACCAGTATTCAGCAGGTTCTGACCAGTTCTGGAGAACCAGTAGCGGAAATTTTGAGTAGTTCGGAGAATCGGTAATAACCTTCCCCCAGGAGTGGGGAGGGAATGGAGAATTTGACAGTATCCTTCCCCTGCCACACCCACCAAGCCATGCACGCCCACCAAGCCACGCCCACAAAACCAGTAGTAAAAAAATTTGAATCCCACCACTGATTCTAATCACTGCGCCACCATGAACCTAATTCATTAAGATCTTGTGCATTTTTTCTCTCCCTCTTCTCCCACTTATTCAAATGGATAATATTTCTAAAGATGTGATGACTTATAAAGAAATCTGGAAAAACACAACAAATTAGCCAAATTTTTCCATTTATTCTTGTTTTCCCTTAAGTTTTATTTTCCTACCACTTTGCCTCAGGAAACACATGCAGCATAAGTCTTAAAGTTGTCATTTAATCAGTGTAAAATCAAAGGGATCACAGAAATACTTCCCAAACTTTAAAGAATATCATGTGCAATACAATCTCTCCTATTCAGCAACCTTCAGGATTTCACAAATATTAAATGCAATCCTTGGTTGTGAAAAGATTATGTGTTCCTACATTAGAAGAAATAATAATGGGTGTCCATTTTCATCTGCTCAACTACAAGAGGTTCGTGATTTGCTTTAAATTGCAAGTGGAAAAGGGAAGATTAGGATTTAAATTTAGAGAACAAATTTGTAAAATAACAAACTTTGTAATTGGTCTCTCAGCAACATGCAAAGGTCCTCAAATTGAACAGAGCTGTGAAAAACATCTGTTTCTTGTTCTAAAAAAGACCTTTCTGAAGATGGATACTAGCTTCCCCTGTCACATTAATCCTAAAAGGAACAGTGAATCATCCATACAGAAATGTTGTATGCCAATGAGCTTGTAAAATCCATCCTTAGGTTCTTTATGTCATTTAAAGCCAATTTAATACTAAAAAAAGAAATGTTGCTTTTTATTTAGCATTTGGAAAATAAGTGAAGAAGATAGCTATAATTTTGGTCACTGTGGTGGGCCCAATTGGTAGGAAAGGAACTTTCTGTAAACAAAGGCCAATGTGACCATTTATTTTCAGTTCAACTCTTTGTTACCTTGAACCTTATTCCACCAAGGTGTGATTTGTAAAGCTGCAGCTGATAAATATAAGAAATGAATGCAGTAAACAAAATTTATTTTGCCGCACTCAAAAAAATGGAGCACCCACAAGTCCTAAAGCATCTGTCATAGACAAGAAGACCTGTTTGCATTTTGGCATGTGTCTTGGGCCTAGATGAGTGGGAAAGAACCTCCATATTGTACAATTCATGTTCATATAAATGCACTACTTAGCACGTTGCAAATCTTTAAATAAATACAAACTGACTTAGAGTCACTTCAAAACAGGCAGCTGTTATGTTAAAACGTGGGTAGCAAACTGCCTGAAGCTTAAACTATTCCCCTACCTGTGTTTGAAATAGAAAATGATGAGCAAACCATGCTTATTAAGCTACAACAAATTGTTTGATCTGTTAATCATTAAGAATAACTATATAACTGGCAGCAATAAAATTCAGAGTTTTAAAAAATAGAAGGCTAAGGCAATGAATTTATATTGTCTTCTCTGATATGTTTTTGGTAGGTTTGGTTGTTTATATTTTTTAGATTCTTAACTGTTAGTTATACATTATAGCTTGTATTCTAGACCAATGATTTCCAAATTAGGGTACATCCTGTACACCCCAAAGATATAAAGTTTATTTTTGTATATTTTTCTCTTCTCTTTCTCTCATTTCATTCTTTTTTTCCTTTTTTGGGGGGTGGGGGGGTATCTTTTATAATATATATAACATTATTACAGTAGTACTACATATTATTATAATGTCTACATAAATTAACATTTGGAGATCATGGTTCTAGATAATGAAGAACCTATTTTAGGACGAATACTAGTAAAAATATAACTGTTTTCCACATTTTATATTGTTTTCTGATGTTGCTTCATCACACCATCAGTGAAATCGGGTAAGGAAAATAATGCATCATCTGATTCATTGTCCAAAGGTGCTTTTTCAGGAGGCAACTGGACTTTCTTGTTTTTTCTTTGAAAACATTTTGCTTCTCATCCAAGAAGCTCTGACAGGATAGTGGGGAATGGAAAGAGAGCTGGTCATTTGCATCCTTTTAGAGGGTCATTGAGCACTTGGAGGTTTGTCTGTGTCCTCAGGGTCACCTAAATAGTACTCCTGGTAATCTGCAATTTTTTCTCTGGAAATCCATTCCTACTCCCACACTATTTAAAGAGCGTTCATCCCAAATTGTACAGTTAAAAATCTGTAGAGGTTCTCATGACCTGGATGACTGAGAATGACTGTCAATGACTCTGGGTGGCTTATAAGTTTAAAAAAGACTACTTTACAATAGTACAATAACACATCTTAAAACAATAATACTTTCAATTAATTTGCCTGGAACAGATTTATTTGCATAATTACTTAGATTTTCTATGGATCTCTTTTAAAAACTGTGTTTTCTTCTATGATAGAAAGGGCCATTTTATGCACATGTCAGTTCCCTAAGAATTCTCGTGCTGACCTCATTTGGTCCTAAACATTCAGGTGATAAATCAAGCAACTCATTTCTCCCAATCGTTTGGTTACATTTCACAGATGAAAATGAGAACAGTTTTTCTAGTATTGTTTCAATAAATTTGATTTCAACAAAGAGAGAGGGAAGATTTTATTTTATTTTATGTTTAACGTTGGCAGTTTGTTCATGTTTTGAATTTTTATCTGAAACCCCCATATTCTGTAAGATTTCAAATTACCAAACAAAATTAGAATCAGAGACAGATTAAATAATGCTCTACCACTGCCCATATAAAGTATTAAATTTAGAATCAGTATAGTGTTCTCAGACATTTTTATAAGTGACATTAATAAATGTCTTTTAGATTCCTTGGGAACAGTTGAGTGTACTTGTAAATTACTCTTCTATAGTATGTCTTTCAGTTGAGGACTGAGCTGCAGCATGGATTTATAGAGACACATCATAGTTGATACATTACTTGAGCTATTTGCTGAATGTTCTGATGAACAATTAGCCAGCACTTTCACTGATGTGTTCTACAAAATTACCAGCAGTTGAGCTTGATTCAAGGACTTTTTTTTAACCTTTTTTAGTATTATTAATTAAAAAAAGAACTTTAGTTCCCATTGTTGTATTATGAGTTCTCTTGACTCTGTCTTGAAATTAGATATTTAAGTTGGATTTAAAAATGCCAATTTCAATAATGCAGATATTTGGGCTTGGCAAGGCATGTGAAATTTAAAGAAAAAATGTTTATTTGTGAAAATATTAGTAGTGAGGTTGTGCTCCTGGTTTCTACTCTACTGACTACCATTCCTAGCAAAAGAATAATGTGTATTGTTAGGAAAGAAATGCCACATACTGTACAGTATATAGATGCAGTCATCTACACACACTTATGCTAGTGATAATAAGATGAACATCTGTTTATTACAAGACATATTGCAGAGTAAAAAAATGTTCTGTCTGTCTTACGGCATTCCTAACCATATTTAAATGCACTGCCTTCCTACTATCTGTATAAAAATGACATGTGGATTCAATTTTTTGTTAAGCTATGAACTAAAATTCAACTGTCATAGAATTACCGGAAGGTGAAAAAGAGAGAGGTTTCAAGGGTGACAGCTAGAAATTCACTTCTATAGCAGTTTCTTCTTAACTTTATTGAAAATCTTTCCTCAGATTTACTGAAGACAACATTTCATGAAGTCTTCAACTAAACTAAATACTTCATGGCGTAGTTAAGAAATGTGGGCTCAAGGAAAAAAAAAGTCAAGTATGATTGCTTCCTCTTTTCCTCAATTAAGAAAGAAAACAAGTCTTATTTTCCATTTTCTTGGTTGTTGAGTATCCAGGTAACAAACCACTTAAAATCGAACAAACAAAACTTGATAATTGGCCCCATCCCCATCTGAGCCACAGAAAAATGTAACCATGGAAACCTGTAGACCATCTCCTGCACCTTCAGGATTTAGGCTTTTCAGAATCTGTCCAACAACCAAGTAAAATTACATTTCAGGGAACATTCTGTTCTTTTCTTTAAGGATGGGTGGAAGTGGACCCATAAATAGTTCTCAACAAGGAAGAAAGGAGGGGAAAGTGCAGGCGATATTCAAAACTCTATTTTAAAAAGAGAGATGTTAAAAGTTCTTCTGAGAAAAAGAGAAATATTCATGGACCCTGAAAAAGACAATCATTAAGCCTGGGATGATTCAAGCTCAGTTGCAAACTTGAATATTCTTCAGAGTTGAGAAGTTTAATACAAAATAAGTCACTTCACAGCCTTAGTTTCAGCTCTCTGTTCTCCCCTTGATAACTGTGAATGAAAATTCTGCCTTGGTTTAGGAATCTAACAAGACTGTTTTCATAAAGCTGCATTGTTAGAAATGGCAATATTGTGCAGTCCTGATGTACTGCAACAATTTTAATTTATCTTGGATATATATTTGGAAAAGCAAGTGCAGGGGGATCCCAGAATAACAATAGCAAAACAATAATATATCTACAGTTCAATTTACAGTTAAGACCATTTTTAATAATTTGAATAAATCAAAAGCACATGAGTGTGTATGTGTGTGTTTGTGTGAGTGTGTGTGTATTGTACATTACTAAATTTCTCCAAAGTGTTCAAAGATAGGTCTAGACTGGTTAGGAGACTGATGTAATTCCCTTAGGAAAAAAAATTCTATGAAGTCATTAGTGATAAGACTCTTCCTTGGAACTAATTAATCTAATTAATTGGAGATGGTTGATGGAGTAATAATAGATCCCACCTCCCCCCACCCTCTGCCCCCCCTCCACCCCACCCTCCTTGTGTGTCTTTGGTTTTAATGTTTGTTTTAACCTATTATGTTTTAGCTTACACTTCTGTTGATTGCCTGCTACCAGCAGTTTGGCAATTCAATTCTCACTGGCTCAAGGTTGACTCAGCCTTTCATCCTTCCAAGGTCAGTAAAATGAGGACCCGGATTGTTGGAGGCAATATGCTGACTAAAAATCTCTTAGAAAGGGCTGTAAAGCAGTGTGAAGTGGTATATAAGTCTAAGTGCAATTGGTATTGCTATATGTAACTGTAAGCCACCCAGAGTTACCCTATGGTAAGATGGGCAGCCAATAAATGTTATAAATAAATAAATAAATAAATAAATAAATGATTTTTGTTTAAGATTACCTCCTATAACCAATTTTTGGATGTGACTTTGGTAGAGTCATATAATCAAAGTGAATTTTCATATAAATTGACCTCCAAGCTTTAAAGTTTAATACAATACTTTAAATTTAGTTCAAAAATGAATGAAGTGCCGAAGTTATTGTTGTCATACTGATATGAAATATGTTCTAAACTTCTTGTTTTCAATCAACATCTTGGAGATAACTACCTTTTGAATCAGTTGTATTTTCCAAATTGTTTTAAAGATTGTCTCAGAATTTGGCATCTGTCTTGTCCTCTAAGAAAGCCCGCACTGACCTTGTCATAACAAGGGTGACATAGTTCAATAGAAATAAATTATATTTTACCACTACAATAATTTAATTTAATCTTCCATGAGCCCTTTGTTCCATTTGACCGAACTGTCTAACAAAAGAAAATACCATAATTCTGCAGTCTGCTATTCAGGATACAAATGATCACACAATGTTCTTTAGCTTCTTGTAAAACTGACTGTAAAGAATGCCATGAAGACTGTCCAATGGTGCATGTACGAAGTTTTAAGGGAGCCAGGAGATGAAAGTAATTTTCCTAAAGTTTGTTGCATAGGCACTATAGATTAGACACCACCATTATTATTAGCACTGGTGTAATATTGTTCAGGTTTCCCCCCAGCAATTAAAGATTCCTTGCTGCTTAACTTTATCCTCAGAGAATTTTACATCTCACACATTTTGATAGAAGTATAAGCTCATTAAGAGAATATTTTTTAGCCAGACCATTATGTCTTCATTTTGAATCACAGCTCATTAAAACAATTATAATCAAATGTTTCATTTTCTTTTTCCCTTGTGAGGAACAGCTGAAAAGGTTATGTTTGTTTTTCTTTATCAGAATCTCTAGAGCTATATAAACAGACTACTTGGACTTGTTTGTGCTGCTTTTCCTTTATATTTCAGACTGTTCTTGAAAATGCACAGTTGAACTGGTAGTGCTTTTCTTTGTGTCAAGAGAGCTAAAGATGAGGTACAAAACTCTAGGTGTACTTTGTGGGTTTTTCATACCTAGCTGGTCTTAATCAGAAACATGAAGTAAAAACTAAAAATGATTGTACCTTATACATTAGCAACTTACCTTAGTTTAAACCAATCAAAGAAAAAGCAAAGAAAACAGTAAGAAATTGTGTTCACATAAGACATTAAAGAAGAATGTTCAAGAGTGGAATAAAGTTGAGTAGTAACCATGAATATGCAAATGAAATATTACTCACAAGTAATCAGAATTGAAACCAGGATAGAGGTGGAAAAAGCAAATCTAAAGGACAACCAAAAGCAATGCTACACTATAGTATGTTTGCATCCAAATGTACCTTTATAACTCGAGCTGAGAAGATTTCTGCTTCTGGATCAGTGGTGGTATTCTACCAGTTTGGCCCGGTTCTGCCAAGCCAGTAATGCTGAAGAGCAGAGGAGACCAAACCGGTTCTCTGTGATGCTCTGATTTTGAGCCCACCTGCCCACCTGAGCTCCCATGCTAACCTTTACTCCCTGCTTTTGGAGTACAGCTGCTTTGCACGGCAAAGCAGATTGCCGCGCGGCAGCTGCTGAAGTGACAGGAAGAGTGCAGGATTGCAGGACGTGAGTCAGAAAGTCTCTGCGCCTGTGCAAAGTGTGCATTTGGCACGCGCGCACATAGAAAGTGTGTGTGAACTTGCAAAATGTGTCCACCAAGCCACGCCCACCAAACCCATTGTAAAAATGTTTGAAACGCACCACTGTTCTGAATTATAATAGTTTTATCTAGTAATAATGCATATTGTATCTGAACTACCATAATACAGAACTGTAAAGGGATCTAAAACAGAAGGAGAGAACAAAGCACCATCACAAAATCATGGCTTCACCAAAGTCTAGGTGGTTTGTGCCTTAAAAATTAGCAAATTTTCCCAGTTAAAGCTTTTTATTTCAATTTTCTGTGTTTTTATGTTCTTGGAAAAGTGTGAAATCTTAAAAATGCTCTTTGAAGTAAAATATTTTTTGTCGCTCTGCCCTTGGTAGCCTAGCAGTTCTGTGGGATTCAAGGCTTTTGGAAAGAAGGATTCTACTATTTTTCTGCATCTCAAGTTGGGGCTTCAACTTTATGTCAAGATATTTTGATCATAATTTTGGTTCCTTTCTCTTCTTCCTAAGCACTAGTATATCTCCTCAGCCTCTTTGTCTACTATATCTCTGGACACCAGGATGACTGAGATAGATGAATCTGCCAAACTGATGGTTCTCTGTTCTTCATATCTCCAATCCTAGATAAAATATTTCCCCATTGCATGACAAAAGCAACTAACAATTTTGCATAGCTCATCTTGCTTCCCAACCCTGTCAGCTGCATAGGATGAATGTCTAAGTATAAAAGATACCTAATACTTGTGACAAGGAATATGCCCAAAAGACAAGGGACTTGCAACTTACTTTATTTTGCTCCTTGGAGAAAGATCCGTGCTTTTGAAGCAAAATTGAGATTTTCTGTTAGCCTGGAAGAACAAATTGTGATTGGATGTGCTGCAGATGCACAATTAAGTAAAAATGCCTGTTCTCATTTTATTGTATTTCAATATCCTAAAATATCTGAACATTTCTTGCAAAGTTTCCTTCATTTGTAAGATATGATTTGGAGGACAACATGCTGGTGTCCTGAAATACTTGGAGGTTAGTTTCATTGGTCTTCAGAGTCACAGTTTTAAATTTCATCATTCTAGCATTCAGTCTGCAAATGATTTACTATTTTTTTTTACTACCAGTGACTATGGTACATCATTTTCCAGACTATTAGCTAGAGTGAGTAAAGACCCTTTGGATTCTGGGGGGTCTCTTTCTTTGTTTGTTTTTTCATTCTTGTCCAGTTTCTGTCATCTTTGCTATTTTTTTTCTTTACTTTGTGTTTCCCGTTGTATTTTTTGATTTGTTTTTACTTGTGAACCACCCTGAGTTGATGGGGTGGCATATAAATTTAATCAATGAAAAATCTGACCAAATGATAAAAATTTAGATATGAGTACTGGTTACAGTATATGGTTAGAGTGAATAAAGACACCAGCTCTTCTGTAGGCCAATGATGGTTTATTCTATGACGAGAAAATCACAAACACTCTCTTCCAGCAAGAATGGCTCAAAGCCAGGCAAGGTTAGCACTGAGTGTTCCTACTCCCCATTCCCTTTTATCAATACAGCAGCCACACCCACGCCTACACGCAGCTGGACTCCTGGCCCTGCCTAGCCTATTATCCCCCCTGTCATTACATCACTGAGATATTGTCCACGCCTAATTCCCTATCTTATCCTGCCTCTTCCTATATGATACCCACCTCGTGCCACCATCACCATCCACCCGTCCTGATCCTCCATCCCTCCATCCATGTGTTTCCCAGCCTCAGCTGACTTCTGATCTGAACTGTCGCAATGGAGATCCCCCATGATCACAAAACCTCTGGTAGACACCACCCAGCTGTCAGTGTAAGTCTCCGGTGGCCAGCATAGGTGCAGAGCTACGTTGTGTCTGCCACATCATCGGCAGCATGACTCTCAGCTCAATTGGCCTGGTGGGCAGCTCATAGCCAGGAGACAGAGCCAGCAGTCAGCTCCAAAGTGTCAGCCAGGGCAGCTCATCATAGGAGGATGAAGAGTCTCACCAAGCCTCGACGAGCTGACATGCTCTGATGAACTGGTGGACTCCGAAGCGGCACTGCAGTTGGAGCCCAACAGGCAGCCCCGTCTACCATAGATCCACCTGAAAGACAGGGAACAACATATTAACATAACACAACCAAGGGTCACTTATACCCCCCCTGCTTTCATAGGGTATTATTTATGGAATTGCCATTGCAGGCGTGGTGCATTCACATGTGTGTGGCTAACCCATGAGGCTTCCCTTCTATTTGACCAAATACTGCATGGTCCCTCTTTGTACCCAGGAATCAAGAATGGTTTCAATCTCATAGGAATCATCCTTCTCTGGACCAGGGGACTGTTTACTGGACTTAGATTTTCCTGGTTTAAGGAGCCTGATATGGAAAGATGGATGTACTCATTTGAAATGTGAAGGAAATTTCAACTGCACAGTAACAGGATTGATCACATGGACTATGGGGAATGGTTCTATATATTTGGGGCCCAGTTTTATGCATGGGTTTCCTAATCTCAAATATTTTGTGGACAGGTATACCATATCCCCTACATGGAATGGTTTGTAGTCACTCCATTTTTTATCAGCTTGGGTTTTAGATGCTTGGAAGGCATTTCATATTGCTTCATACACTTTTTCCCATGTCTCTGTTATCCTCTTGGACCAGACAGTAGTTGTGGTGGGGTCATTTGTCATTTGAGGCCACTCAGGAATCCATTCCATACACAACGTTGAAAAGGGTATGTCCTGTTCTGCTATGCACCGCATTAGTATAAGCTACCTCAGCAAACGGTATCAGCATAGCCCACTCGGTTTGTTGCTATGAAACAAAGCAGCGTAAGTACCTTTCTATTGCTGCATTAGTTCTCTCTGAAGCCCCATTAATGTTGGGATGGTACCAATAAGGTGTAGAAATTCTCTCCAAAACCTAGCAATGAACTGCACACACACACACCCCCGTCAGATATAATAGGAAAACTGGTTGTGGTACCTTCTATGCATAAGTACATTTGTTTATTTAAAATGCTTAATGTCTATAAAGATGTCTTAATCATCCAGGACATGGTTGTCTCAAAGGTGCTTTTTCAAAAGGCAACTGGAGTTTTTATGAACTGGACTTTCATATTCCAGTACAAAAAATAAAAACAATAATAATGCCTTTATAAAATAAAAATAACTTTTTCATGTCACGGAGAAATAAGTAACAAAATATTTTTCATTAATAAAAAACAATGAGGGAGACCAGCAGATGTTTTTTAGGAAATAATTAAAGTGCACGAGCCCACATTGGTGTACCTTCAAAGGTCCTGCAACTGCACAAGTTCATAGCTACTACATCCCCAAGATAAAATTATATCTGTCCATTCACAGTCAGATAGCAACCATTGGGTATACTTATTCATGATTATTATCTTTGTATTTTTGTACTTTCATTACATTTTCCTTATTGTTCTGTTTTGTTTGAAGTTATATATGTTTTGATAGTCCCTAAACCTGTTGATAATCCCCAAAATGCATTGAAGTCATATTGACAATATAATTGTTCAAGAAAGTACATCTCTCATCAAAGTGCTTTGGGTCACGCTGCCCACTTTTCTAATTCAAGAATATCCAGTCATTGTTATTTTCTTTATAAAAAAAGTTTGATCATGTTAGAGCTGTTTCCCAGGATGAATTTTAAGAAAGCTGATTCTGATAAAAAGAAAAGATACTATACTTTGAAGACTTGGTGTATATGTAATAGTACTTTTCCATGTACAGTTTCCCAAGGTATTCCATTTTAAAATAAGGAATTTATTTAAATGGCATCTTTTCTTTCTTTCTCTTTTACAAACATAAATACACAAAAATTCAGTATCTGATAACCAATAACCATAAATCTGTTCCACAAATAAATCAGGTATTTGCCATACGTTGTAGTATTTTTTTTCTCACAGCCCTTGACCTCTCCTTGCACATAACACTAAATGCAATATTTCTTTACTTGGGATCATTAATAGTCAGACTCTAAATGCAAGTGTGCTATTGTGCTGCGAATTCTATAAGTAGTGTCAAGTATAATGAGGTAAAAGATCTGTTCTTCATTGCCTCCATAATAATATCATTTTTCAAAAAAAATTCATTTTATTCTAGATAAGAAATAATGTTAAAAGCTAAGCATTTGGTTAATATCAGAATACATGAACCAACCTTGTTCTCCTTTTAATTTGATTTTTGTTATCTACTTTGTTAATCCCAGTACACTCAGGTATTTTGCCTCTGTTAATTCTTTGTCACACAGATGGGTACAAAATAAAGGACAATGTGAAATACCACAGAGAAATAATGTGAATGAAGGTCTTGTTTAAGACTAGATGCCCAGTGTTCTCAAAATGCTTATTAAATGGTTAGAACATCTTTCTGTTCCAGGAATTAGAAATTTGGAAATAACAGAAAAAGAAAATGACCCTAGAACATCCAGAAATAATTGTCTGACAAGATTGATTTCAGAGGTAACTAGACAACCTATTCAAAATGTCAGACCTGGTGCTGAAAGAAAAGCCATTGGCCTGCAAAAGATTACATCTACCTATGAAGTTGACTATATTGTAACTGAACATTAAACAAGAGTTATTAATGTAGTGAGCCATTTGACTTCATTTTTGCTGGTCTGTGATAGTCATTTAGGAGCCACTATTTATAAAGTGAATCTGCCAATGATAACATTAAATCTATACTAACTCAGTTTGTCATGACATTCCCTATTGGTGGGCCACAACAAGTTTGAATTAGACTTTCAGCCTGAAAAATATTCTGTATCTGAAAATGAAAACTGTGCTTCCATTTGCATCCAGAATATTCCATCAGTCAGCAGAGAGAGTCTAGCTCTAATTTTGCTGCAGAAACAAGAAATATAGTTAGAAATAAATGACCACCATTTTCTGCATGATGCAGCATGCAATTTACATGCCACCCAAGAGGTTAGGAAAAGGTACTGTCATGTTGATTATGCTCAATTCAATAATATTCAAAAAAATACATTTCAAGACTCCGAAAATAGATCCTACCCAAAATCATTGTTAAAATTGCTTGGGCTTCTATAATAACAAGTACAAAGTGATACAATCTAGTGTACATATTTCAATGGCAACGTTTATAATTTCTTGTTTCACAAAACTTAATAGCAGATTACAATTTTCCATATTCTATTATTCATTCCTAAATTTTTAAAGTTAAGATTTTCCCAGGCTTTAGAAATCCAGGAAAAGATTTCACAGATCTAGATTTTACAGGCTCTCTCAATAAGAAATCAAAACATCAGCTCTTTAGGATCCCAAAACATACCCTAGTTATTTTGGTTGTCTATTGTATAGCAAATAAAATTGACTAATAGATTTATATGTGTATATTTGCAGAAATTATTACTGGGGTTCTTTTAAATTGTAATAAGAATGATTTTTATATCCTTGTTAAGAGCACAGTACATGGCTATGAGCACATTAAAGAGCAGCTGCTCGGTGCACAGGTGCATGCCGGAAAGATGATCTTTTGGTTTTCGGCATGTGCATGCTTGGCAACCATCTGATCTTTTGGTTTTCGGCATGTGCATGCTTGGCAACCATCTGATCTTTTGGTTTCTGGTGTGCATGCACGCATGAAGACCAGTTGTCCAGGATGCATGCACGCACTAGAACCTAGAAGAGCAACGGGAGATAACTCATGTGCTCAAAGATGTGGAGATCCTGGTGGTCGCTTCCTCAGGGGAGCAGAGCTGTCAGTCAGGAGGAGTGGGCTGGGGCTTCCCTCCCTCCCCACCCGAGGAAGCTTCTTGCATGGCTGTAATATACCATATGAATAAATGTTTCTTACTTTTCAGGAAAGGCTGGTTCTAATCTAAGTTATTGGAGTTCTGTGTTTCTAGTGAATTTGCAAGTACTCAGAAGCCAAGGAATCATTCATATAGATTAAATTCATATAGATTAAATTGCAGACAAATGCTAATGCATGAACTCTTTTGCTATTGAGCTAGATTGTGTGGCATTTTCTTTTTCTTTATCTAGAATCCTTAATAATATATTAGATGACCAAAATTTCAAAAGAATCTGCTAAAGCTTTCTTCTTCAGCTTTAGCTCTGGTTGCTGATGAGCAATGCATCATCCAAACACATTATAGAAATTAGACTTTGCATTCCATTATGCATTCAGACATTAATAGCAG
The DNA here is from genome assembly GCF_049901735.1 of Notechis scutatus. Taxonomy (NCBI): domain Eukaryota; kingdom Metazoa; phylum Chordata; class Lepidosauria; order Squamata; family Elapidae; genus Notechis; species Notechis scutatus. The sequence goes on along the minus strand of NC_142010.1, from coordinate 228,072,762 downwards.
TATGATAAACCTTTCTCCACCTCTGGAAGTTGGCTATATAAATCAATGTTCCATATAAAAAGATTACATTCTCATTTAATAGTGTTGAAGTTCTACATCTTTCTCTTTGGCCTTTGAAAAATGTCCATCTGCAAGAGAAAGTTCAAGTGCTTAATAAAAAGGGTACAGTTGCAAGGAAACTCAAGGAACAAGAGAAAGATTTGAGCATCAGATGAAAACTTTCCCTCTTTTTAATTGGCCTGAATGCTATCCATGCAATTGTGAAAAAAATTAGGTTAGGGATGCTCAAAAACAAAATGAATGGGAAATGCAGTTGCCAGGTTGTATAAATCATTCAGTGAACAAGGCTAGGAACATCCTTCTCTTGACAGTCATTCCTTTCTATTGAGGGTGGTGGCTTTTCAGGGTATTATATCTCAGAGTAAACTCAGAGACTCACAAATATAACAATGGAACCCTGAAATAGTCCTTATGCGTGGACGGGTGGGGAAGAGGGAAGGGAAGCAGATTTAGGACCCTCTACGCTATATTAGTAGTCTTTTTATTTCTATGGGACTATTTCTGCACATTTGTCATTGTTTTGGACTTTTTCATTCATTTAAGACTTAAATTAAATGTTGTAGAGAAGGCTTAATAAACATAAGAGGAGTGTTAATGTTTCATAACATTTATTGACTTTCATTGAGCTTTATAAATGGGTAAGGTTTCACATGTCCAGGGGCAAATAGCAGAACATAGAACATAGAATCATACTGCTGGAAGAGATCTCAATGGTCTTTTTGTCCAACCCTTTGCTCAAGGTAGAAAACCTTATACCCGTGATGGCAAACCTATGGCACGTGTTCCCGAAGTGGTATGCAGAGCCATGTCTCCAGGCATGCAGGGCCATCGCCCATTGCTCTTCCAGGTTCTGGCGCATTGGCCAGCTGGTCTTCATGCACATAGGAGTGCCAGAACCCAGAAGAGCAGCTGCCTGGTGCACAAGTGCATGCCAGAAAGATGATATTTTGGTCTTCGGCATGCGCATGTGTGGTGACCATCTGATCTTTTGGTTTCTGGTGTGCATGCATGCACAAAGATCAGCTGGCCGGGGTACATGCATGCTCTGGAACCCAGAAGAGCAACGGGAGATGGCTCGTGCCCAAAGATGTGGCGATCCCGGTGGTCACTTCCTAGGGGAGCAGAGCTGTTATCCAGGAGGGCCAGCTGGGGCTTCCCTTCCTTCCACCCAAGCAAGCTTCTTTCATGGTCCCAGCCCTCCATGTCCATGGTCTGGAGCACCTGGCTGGCTCAGGCACCACAGAAGAACAGCAGCAACAGTGGCGGGCCAAGGGGTAGGAGCAACTGGCAGGCCCTCCTGGGGCAGCTCGCCTCCCCGACAGTGGCTCAAGATCACACTGTTTTCTCATGAACCAACTTATTGTGTTTGTCTGCTCCATGGGAAGCTAAGCCGGATGTGATCACTAGTGGGGTGGAAGCAGAGTTATAGGACTGTGAAGTTGAAAAGAAGTTCCAAAATAAGGCACCTCTTTTATCTGTGGATATGACTAGTTGTGAAACTGGACCAGTTTCTTTTTTTATCCTTTTTATGTGCCTGTTTCAGGAGGAATGTCTCTTTGGTGCTGGGGTAAGAGGTGCGCCAGCCAAGAAGTAATCGCACTCCCTTGCCAGAAGTGGTGGAAGGGGAGCTGCACTGGATTGTTCTCGATGGTGGGTGGGGGGTGCTTCATTGACAGACTTCCAGTTTCCTGGCTAGCACAATGGCCAGCTGGTTTTGGCACGTGCATGCGTGCTAGAAACTGGTGGCCAGGGTGCATGCGCGTGCTGTAAACCGGCTACTCTTCCAGTTTCCAGCACACAGGCTGGTGCATGCATGTGCGCACTCCCATTACAGCACATGATGCCATAAAGGTTAGCCAACACTGCCTTATACCATTCTGTTCAAATGGTTGTCCAATCTATTTTTGAAAACTTCCAGTGATGGAGCTTGTCTCCAGGAGACAAACTGTTCCATTGAGCAACTATTTTCATTGTCAAAAAAGTTATCCTAATTTCTTGGTTGGATCTCTCTTTAACAAGCTTCTTGTCCTGCCTTCTGGTGCTTTGAAGAATATGTCAATCCCCTCTTCTCTTTGATAGCCACTGAAGGACTAAAAGACAGTTATCATATCCCCCTTCTAATCTTTCTCTTTGGTAGGCTAGACAACCATTATGTTTAGAAATTCAGCACATCTATATCAATGTCTTCATTTGTGTGCACGTGCACATTACAAACTGTATATACAACTACTGCTAATGCAAATATGATCATTTTCTGAATAGTCAACCCTAATCTTTTTCATAAGCATATAAGCACATAATTTTTTCCATAAGCACATAAGTCAAAAAAAGTTGACCTCAAAGTCACCTGTACATGTATATGAAATATAAGAATGTATATTTACTTGCTATAATATGAAACACATATAATAGAACAAAAATGCAAATTTTGGAAAATCAGTATCTGTTTTATAGGGACAGAATGGGTCAAATAAATGATAATAAAATAATATATTATTTAGTTAAAGGATGTGCTGCTATATTAATAAACATGATGTAGCAATATAACTGCACTACTGATTTAGAAGAGATTTAATGCTATAGCTCTGTACTTTCAGTACTGAATTAACTAGGCCACATTAACTATTAGTCACTGAATATCTCTTTCTCTATCTCTCTCCTATAAACACAAACTTAACTATCTCACATGTGGGGGGAGATGCCCAAAACTGGGAAAAATGCCTTAAAGAAGTAAAGGGATTCTCATGTTATTTGGTATTTTGTGTCTTTATGGTTCAGCAATTTTTAAAAAATCAAAAATACATAAATTATATAATTCTGTATTATGATTAACTCCCACAAAATAACTAATCATACACTGCATACTTATTACTATGTACCCCTTAGCAAAGGAAGTGAAAAACACAAAAAAAAGCTTATAAACTAGCTAAAGGACAGTACATCTTTGTTGGAATAATGTGCCTCTTTCCAATAAGTTTTGCTTAGATAACTACACATACATTTTTCAAAAACTTAAAACATATTGAAAGAAACCATACAAATTCCAGTAGTGTTATTCTTAGGAGACTAAAATCTTTAGCATTTGAAGAATCACATCACTTGAAAAGTGGATAACAATTATACCCATATGCTACTAATTCTCTTGTTGTTATGACTTTTATCTGGCAAAATAGTGAATCATAGAGCAATCATTTTTAACTAGGTATTTCAAATAGTAGGCAGAATATGTCCAAAACCCAGAAACCATGTCTCTTGAGGGAATTAAATTTGAGAAAGTTCTGGCTGTTGTAGTGCTATTGGCAGATGGGCTGATAGGCAGCGTCTGCTGCTGCAGTCACATGATCTTAATTTTCAACATTCTGTGACAGTTTCCCAACCAGTCTAGCAATTCCTTGCTCCATCTTCTACCCAGGAGAACTTCTTACCTGCCTTCTGAGAAGGGAAGGGAAGGGAAGGGAAGGGAAGATTTCCAATGTCCCCTGCCAGAGTCCTACAAGGAAACTCTATTAGGGAGCCAGCAGAAGTCAGAAATTGTTCTTTCTCCCATTCCTTTTTTGCCCAGCCTTGGTCATACTGTTTCTCTAGTTAGGTAAGGAAATATCACTGAAACAATGACCCAACAGAGCATGGGTTGTCTACTGCTATTTATAAGAATGTGTACCTACTCTGGATATAGCAGCTAAGTCCAGTAAATATAATTCCTTGGCAAAACATACTGTGTTGCATTTTCACAATTTATAACATTTTTTCTATGTGCATTTTACTGCATATGTCCTCTACAGATGTTGTAACAATTAATATCCAGCAACACTTTTACTTCATGCCCCTTGCAATATTTTAATACACTTTATTATGGGTTACAGATCTATCAAGTATATGAGAATAAAAATACAAATGATTCAAACTTTTCAGTCAAGAAAATAAACAGAAAGGCAAAAAAGATAAGGTAAGAGTGATACAGTGCTCTTAAACTCTACACAATACACAATTCATCATAATATAATTCAAAATCAATCCAAAATTAATATGCCATTAGTAAAACATACATTCTGCAGACTACAAATACAAACCTAGCAACAGCTTGTGTTATCTTAGGGTCTTTATCTGCCAGAAGGAGATTTACATAAAATTCATCTGGTCATCCAGGGAATATCTCTAATTTGCTTTTGTAAAACATTATCCACAGAAGGTGCAATATCTTCTCCCTGGTTAGGTGGAGGTTAGTAGACATAGTTCTTGGTCACATGTAATATGTGTGTTTTAGTTTATGATTTTCCATTGAATGAAAATGTAGATCTTAGAAGACTTAGGAAGACTTAGATATCTAAAGTCCATTATAAAATGGTTGTAGCTGTTCCTTGTAGTACAAATTAGCAGTAAGAGATCATTATAATTTTATTAACCTTGGAATTTATTTTATCACATCTCTTACCCTTACTCCAGGAAGACTGCATACTTCATAAGCTAATAGGCGTGGTAGGGCACATTTATTTTGGGTTTTCATGATGGTGAATCACCAAATATCAAGTCTCTTCTCTTTATCTTGCAGAGAATACTTGCATCTCAATTGTCCTTCGGAGATCTATCCACTTGCCTCCTGTTACACAGGATCTTTTTTTTTCTTCCTGCAATGCTCAATGCTATTCCGTCCATGAAGATCTGAAAGCTGTTTCTCAGATCCTGTTGTTAATAATATGTTGCAGTCCATCTTCTTATGGTTTTCACTCTTATTCATTTCTAAATTAATTATCTTGCTTATGAAGTATTCCACTTTTATAGCATATGTTATGGCAGATTCTTTTTTATTTGCTAAATCCTCATTCTCTGTCATCAACTGAAATTGTCAGTTACTGTTCCAATCTTGTGAGATTTTTTTTTTTTTTTTGCAAGCCTTGCTACAAGTTTGTGCTTAGTTGCAAATATAGGCCACATTGTTCTTGTTTGGGAAAATGAACAGTCACAAGTAGTGCAAATCATGATTGCACTTTGTACATTCATTTTCACTTTTGTTTCTTTAGTCATCGCTGCTATAAAATTTTATTTTTTCTTACTGTCTTCTTAAGTTAGCTGAATACTAACTCTTAAATGAAAGGGAAAATTTGTTAAATGTTTTTCAATCTCCTCACTGAACTCCACTGGCAAGCTTCTGTTTGCTCTCATCATTTATTTCATTTCTGGCCTGCGTTTAAAAGAGATTTAGAAGAGAAGCTCTATGGGCATGTGTAAGAAAACAATTGTAAATCCTTTTGTTTTTCACCAGAATGACATGAAATTTATAAATAATCCAATTCTTCATGAAGACTGGGGTGAGTCAAGTTTCAAAACAATTACTTTTAAACTGGCTGTAAATTTGTTATTTTTAGGAAATAAATGGCATAAGATGTGCAGTAGCTGCTGAAGAGAACACCACTGCCGAATTTCAGACTTCAAGGAGAGTTTCATTAACAGTGAACTACTAACATGGGCAACATCCTGCCCACACGCTTTTATCTTTCTTGGTGACTTCAATCTACCTCACATTAATTGGACCCTAAACGGATGTAAAACTGAACCCATACATGCAACTTTCTACAATGCTGTAACAAACCTGGGACTGGAACAACTAGTAACCAACAATACTAGACTTAACAACTGCCTCAGATACAGATAATCAGAGTTGGAAGGGACCTCTAGTCCAATCCCCCGCCCAAACGGGAGACCCTACACCATTTCTGACAAATGGCAGTCCGATCTCTCATCTTCTGCAATAGTTTGAATTCAATTTATGGAATACAAATTAAAGAACCCTTTTCCAACAGTGGAAAAGCATGATTGACTTTTGTCTCAACATACGTCCACACAAAAATCAACATAACAATGTGATCCCCAATTACAACTTCAAAAAAGGCAACTATGATCTTATAGACAATGATCTCTCATCCCTTGATTGGCAATTTCTATTCACTGGATGCAATACTGTTGAAGACCATTACAACATATTTTTACTTGAAGTCAAAAGAGTCATCAAACTATATGTACCAATAACAACTCCAAAAACCATAACAATAACAATAAGAAAGCTTCAATCCAAAAAGAGATCACTTTGGTGGAAAAACAAATCTGGTCATGTTGCCAATTTCAAAAGCCGATACAAAAATTTATGCCACCAGATAAAGACTGAATGCACCAATTATCACATTAAACAAGAGGAAAAGCTTCTACGCACCAATTCCATCCACGCTTTCTACAATTTTGTAAACAACAAACTAAAAGAGTCATGGTCCATCCCATCCCTGGAAGGACCTAATGGTAAAGACTGCAATGATGACACTATTAAAGCCAACCTCTTTAACACATTCTTTGGCACAGTATTTGTACACAGCAATGGATCATGCTCAGTATTTCCTAGTCGAACCACAGACAACTACAATGATCTAATACATATCGATTTTACAGTAGAGAATGTTGAAAAAGAACTACACAATCTAAAACCATCTCTATCTATTGGAACGGATGGAATATGTGTCTACTTCTTTAAAAAGCTACCCACTGCCATAGCCAAACCTCTAATCATAATCTTTGAAAAATCTTTCAGGACCAGCTCCTTTCCAGAACTATGGTCACAAGCCATGGTCATCCCCATCTTCAAAAAGGGAGACCCCAGCCTAGTTGAAAATTACAAACCAATCTCTTTATGCTATGTCACCTGTAAAGTCATGGAATCAATTATTAACCAATCCATTATTCTCCATTTAGAGACAAACAACCTACTCTTTAATAAACAATTTGGTTTCAGAAAAAAACTATCCTGCAATCTGCAACTCTTACACTGCAAAAATATATGGACTACACAACTCGATCAGGGCAAAGCAATAGACGCAATCTACATAGACTTCTGTAAAGCCTTTGATTCAGTGGTACACGAAACTACTCCTAAAACTAAAATCTTATGGTATCTCTGGACAACTGCATAACTGGATAGAAGCATTCCTGTCAAACAGACAACAAATGGTCAAAATTGGGAGCGTCCTATCAAATTCTGTACCTGTCAATAGTGGTGTCCCCCAAGGCAGCGTTCTAGGACCAACTCTTTTCATACTCTACATAAATGACCTGTGTGATCATATTAAGAGCAACTGCGTTCTCTTTGCTGATGATGTAAAGCTATTCAACACCACAGACAATACTGCTACCCTTCAAAAAGACCTCGACTATGTATCAGAATGGTCAAACAAATGGCAGCTTCAAATCTCAACAAACAAATGCTCTGTCTTACATATTGGCAAAAAAAATCAGAAAATAAAATACAGGCTGAATAGTCAAGACCTTGTTGATGATCCAAACTCTGTCAAGGATCTTGGAGTACTCATCTCTAATGACCTAAGTGCTAGAGCCCACTGTAACTACATAGCCAAAAAGGCATTAAGAGTTGTTAACCTAATCTTACATAGCTTTTTCTCTGGTAATATTACACTACTAACTAGAGCATACTAAACATTTGCTAGATCAATACTCGAATACAGTTCATCAGTCTGGAACCCACATTACGTATCTGATATTAACACAGTTGAGAAAGTCCAGAAATATTTCACAAGAAGAGTTCTTCACTCCTCTACTCATTGCAGAATACCTTATGCCACCAGACTTGAAATTCTAGAACTAGAAAACCTAGAACTATGCTGTCTTCAGTCCGATCTAAGTATAGTACATAAAATTATCTACTGCAATGTCCTACCTGTCAATGAATACTTCAGCTTCAACCACAACAATACAAGAGCACACAATAGATACAAACTCAAGGTAAACCACACCAAACTTGATTGCAGGAAATACGACTTCAGCAACAGAGTGGTCAATGTCTGGAATACTCTACCTGACTCTGTGGTTTCTTCCCCAAACCCCAAACACTTTAACCTTAGATTGTCTACTATTGACCTCACCCCTTTCCTAAGAGGTCTGTAGGGGGCGTGCATAAGCGCACCAATGTGCCTACCATCCCTGTCCTATTGTTTCTTTTATTTTTCTTATACATAATCCATGTATTCATAAATATATTTTTACTTATACCTATTATCTTGTAAGCAATTGACAAACCAAATAAAATAAATAAAATAAGTGTTTTTAAGTAATGCTGATATTCCTATTTGAATATGACTGCTGGACATTGAGACAGAAACAATACCCTTACCGGTATTCGTTAAAATAACTATTCATAAAATAACTATTAGATTAGATGAAACAGCTAGTGCCACTTTCAAACCATCTTTCTGTATGACAAACTAGATGAATTTTTCGGGGGGGGGGGGGCTTCAAAAATTTTAGCAAATGGTTTTCTGCCCGGTTGCTGGATGGTTGTGGGCATGGTGGGCATGACCTAGTTGGCCTCCTGTATCACTGTATGGAGGCAAAACAGCCTCACTGGGCTCCAGAAGCTCTCTGGAAGCTGGAAACAGGCCCATTTCTGGCCTTCCCGAACTTCCAGGAGGCCCATTTTTTTCCCCTGGGGACTCCTGGGAGGGGCAGGGAGGGGTGGGATTGGGGTTTTGGGGTTCTCAGAACTGCACAGAATCTTAGCTAGGAACTCTCCTGAACCCCTGCGAACCCCCAGCAGCCCACCACTGAACTTTTTTGCTGTGTCACTATGTAACTTTGTATAAATTATACCTGCCTACCTTCCTTCCTTTCCTTTCCTTTCCTTTCCTTTCCTTTCCTTTCCTTTCTTCCTTCCTTCCTTCCCTTCCTTCCTTCCTTCCTTCCTTCCTTCCTACTTACCTACCTACCTTTTTTCAGCTGATAAGTGGCACTCTGTCTGTTTCACTGGAGGAACAACTGGGGTCAGGTCTTTATATAACAAAAATGAAAAGTTGTTCTAAATTATCTCTCACTGCATCAGAATCCAGAATTCCTTTTAAATATTCCCTTTCCACAGACATTCTTTCAGTTCATTATAATTTATGATCATAGCCAAAATAACTTTTTGCAGCATTTGTCATCTTTTGTATCACAAATAAAGATGCTCTATTGTTACTTTCATATGTATGTGATGAAGCAGTATTCATGTAGATTCGTAGGGGAGGTAGCTTAATTTCTGCTGAAATCAGTGTAACACAGTCACAACTAACAAGAATGGGACATTAGTATTGAAATTAAGTCAAATCTAGTCCAGTTTCTGCTACACGTTTCACCTCAAAGTAATTGAAACTAAACATTTAACTGCCTACTTCTACTATTAATGCTCAGTAATATTTATTTGATATAGTAGTTAAGGCATCAGGCTAGAAACCGGGAGATTGAGTTCTAGTCCAGCTAGGTGACCTTGGACCAGTCACTCTTTCTTAGTCTAGGAAAGAGGCAATGGCAAACTACTTTGGAAAAATCTTGTCAAGAAAATTGCAGGGACTTGTTCAAGCATTCTTTGAGAATCACACGATTGAAAAGAAAAAGAAAAATTGTTTAGCTTTGAAATACTTTCAGAAATAACATAGTTTCTAGTCATTTTACACAATGGTGTCATAAAGATAAACAAAAGAACAGGAAGTGAATGAATGAATGAATGAATGAATGAATGAATGAATGAATGGAATGAATGAATGAATGAATGAATGAATGAATGAATGAATGATACTTCAGGGGAAAAGTCTATGGATATTCTGAATGGGAATCGATAGCTGAAAGTAGCATTTTATTTGTGTGCACATGATCTCTCCATCTCCCTGCAAAACTCAGGTGCCAATTGCTCACATAGTTCATGAGAATCCAAATTTAGCTGATGTTCCTTTCTTTTACTCCTACTTCAATTCACAGAACTGAACTGATCTTAATTGGTATGGTTTGACTGGGGCTATGGCTGCATTCAGACATATCCCTGTGCCTCTGCTACTGATTTTTCCTATCCTTTACACTAGAATAATTTTCTCTCACCCCCAAACAATACATTAGTTCTGGAAACAAAAGAAAATCTGCCCGCACTCTATTTTCATCACCAGAGTGAGCTCTCTGTCAGATTCTGCATAGAGCCAAATATTTGCATAAGTTTTCTATAGTCAATTCAAAACCAGTTCCACAGAACAAAAGGTCAGGTAGTAATTATTTATGTGGAAGGACTGCATTAATTGAACAAGCATCAGCTGTTTGCATTCAGAGGGTTTTTTTCTTCATGTGCACAGCTTTGTTGGGAATCAGAATAGTCCACTTATTCTTTTTAAAAGTTGTATATCTTTATCAGAAGATTGCTGCTGGGCTCTTTAACTAAAGACGTGGTGTTTCCTTTGGCTGGTGCAAAAGAAAAATATTCTTTTCAGTAATAGGTTCTTTTTCAAGACAATTAGTTCTTCCTAAGTATGTCATCATTAGTAATTTACTGATACTTTTAGTGTTGGTTTAATCAGCCTTCGGTTTATAGTTGAACAATCATCATTTATGCTTTGTGCATTCTGGAAAATCCCAATTTTTGTCTATGATTTACTTAGCTGTGTTTTGCAAGCAAGAGATAAGGACAACAAAAGACAGGTTCCACTCACTATGTTTACATTTCCTTCATCATACTTCTCCCAAAGTATGTGGCCAGAAACAATTACATTCAAATCATGTCTGCACTGTTCTTTTCTCAGAGCACGCTGACTAGTGGGATTTTGACATGAGCTCTAAAAATGTTGTTCTGTGCTGGGTATCCATTGGCATATTGTTTAGAACTTTTGTGTTGCTTTCCTGTGGGATACATTACAGCCTGCAAAGTGATCAGATTATTTATTCATTGGAGAGGATTTGTGCAAAGGAAAAAGTTGTTTTTATAAGAAAAGTTGCTATTGCAGATCAGCTGACTAGTTAACAAACATGGGTAACAATGAAGTGGAACAAATAGTAAAATGAAAGCTCTCTCTTCATCAACAAAGTCTCCAACTCCTTGTTTAAACATACTGCATTACTGTGTGGACAATATGGCCACTCACAGGCTGTAGTTAAGAAAGCTTTCTTCAGGAAATAGAAGTCGCTATAATGAAGAGAACAAAGAGGAACAGAACTCTGGCAGAAAAAGTATAAGATGATCATATGGGATGCGAAAAAATAATTTGAGGAACATATGGGGAAAGGAAGGATAGCATAGTTGGGTCTGGTAAATGCTTGATGGGAGAGAGAGAATTCCAGAAAATACCAGAGCTGTAGGCTAGACTGAAAAGTCAAAACAATATCCCAACATAAGGAAATGGCATCCTAGACATGCCAAGAAAACTGCACGGATATAGTTATAAAGTCACCAGGAGTCAAAAATGATTAAAACAAGCTTTGTTTTACTTTATGGTAAAGAAAACATCAAAGAACAACATTAAGACTTTATTTACATGCATTTAAAAAGGAAATCCATGAAGAAAAAGAATATTTAAGGAGGATTTAGAAATGGCAGAAAAATTGAATGCATTCTTTGCATCTGTCTTTACTGCAGAAAAAATACCTGCACTGTATCAACTTTCTCAGAAGGAAATCAGAAAAACTAAAGCATATTGAGGTAATAAGAGAAAATAGTCTAGGACGTCCTGTGAAATTACCCAGTAACTGGGTAATCGTATGGACTAGTTCTGAATTTGTCCATCCCAAAATTCTTAAAGAATTCAAATTTGAAATTACTAAATAATTCATATCATATCAGATACTAGTGCAAATTAGAATAACCAACATAAATCTAAGCCATTTTTCAATCAACTGTCAGCTATAAATCAGAAACATGCAGATTTTTGTAAGTCAAAATTTGTATCAGTAGAAAAAAACAATTAAACTACATATTGTACCTATGAAGCTGCACACACAAAAAATTGATACATATCATTTAGGCACACACAAAAATAAAGATAAACTGATTGCAATTTATATATGATTTTTTTCCTAAGTGTGAAGAACATATTACTGATAGAGTAGCATATCTTAATGCTGTATGATTTTACAAGTATGTGTATTTGTATTACACTGACACCTACAATTTACTGAAACTAATATAGGGTTGTATTAATAGTCCAAATCTTGTTACTTGCCTAGCAATATTTTCAGCTAATAAATTTGATTACCCTATATCTAATTTTGCCAAATTGTCTTTCAATTCAAATATTCTTTGTCTTTACAGTTATATAGATTGGTTTATAGTTCTGGTCCACCCTATATTTTTTGTCTTCACTAAGTGTGTTTTGTCAAATTTCCACAGAACTCTGTGACTTTTAAAAATCAAATTAATCTTGTATGTATCATCTTCTAAAATATATCTTTATATTTTATTAACCAAGAACACCATCCAAAAAAAATCAGAATATACCATCTGAACTTCTAACTACATATAACCAGTTGGAAATGATGTTTACTTAGAAATCTAGACCAAATTAAAGCTCCCAGTATATCCACTTGCAATGAAGATAGGAATTGTAAATTTCCCATATATTTAATCATGCTATATAGTCATATAACATAGACACTTATGTGGCTTTCATATAAGTAAGCATGTAGATTTCTTAACTGAACAAATACTTCTACATGAAGTTAAAAGGATGTAGGCATCGATGGAATAGAAGATCCTTCTTCCAACACTTCAAGAGCCTACAATGACATGAAATGTTCTTTCATGTCGATTCTGATTTACAATTCCTGTTGGAAGATTGTGTTTCAGATTGATTCAGACTGAACCTTACCAACCAAAAAAAATTAAATATACAAAATAATGAAATGTAAATTTGCTAAGTTTGCATTTGCCCCTGATTCAAATCTAGAGCTTTTTATGTGGACATAAAGATTCTACATAGAGAATGCTAGATTTTTTTTCTCAATAGAAGAGATGGTTCTACATAGTTAAATGGGAATGTTGAAGCTATCCTTTCTATTGATATAAATGGGAATCCCATTCATAGTACACTCAGAATAAGAACTGATTACAAATAAAAGTCTAAATTTTAACAGATTATTTACTGCTAGGTCTAAAATATCCCAGTCAGGGATTCCTTTAAATGCGTGCTACTTTATTTCTGTCTAAGTATTTTTGTGATTTAGAAATTCAACTGAGAATCATATACATGACACCTTCAGTTATATTAACATTCAGGTTGATAAGAGTTCTCTGTGTGTTTGTGTCCATATGTGTATTTATGTCTGTATAGTGTGTAGTTAATCACTCTTTAGGAAAATATCAAGTTATAAATCTAAATAAGAGTGAGAAATAATAGTAAGCAAAAATGTGCAATATTGTATGTAGAAGTCTTGTGGGCTGTATTGTTATACTGAATAAATTCTGCAACACAGATGTTTTGTAGCCATTGTTTTCGTGTTACAATTGTATATGTCAGAATATAATAAAGTGCACCAGATCAAATACTTTTTAAGAAACAAAACTATGGCACAACTAAATGAAATCTATCTCATGTTATGCTATTGAAAGTCACGAAAATATAAACATGAGTGGGGAAACAGAAAATCCTACAAATTTTTAACACTAAGAGTTACAATCAAATGCAACCTATATGGACATTTCAACAGCACGAATCTAGTGCAATTAACCCCAGAGAAACATGGTATATCTGTTATGTTATCTTCATTTGCAAGTTCTATTGGTTTTCTCCATATTTACATTAATATACAAGTAGAATTTTAAAGATGAAGCTGATATAGCTGAAATTTCTTTCATGTCCCACCTGAAACGGTCCTGGGCCTACACTGGAAAAATTAACTTACCTGCCAAAACTGTGACTTTGCATAGTATTATACAAGTGTTTCTCTTCAGCATTTTCTGCAGAAACAGACTTGGCTCTGGGTTGATTTAAATGCTTAATTTTTTTTCCCATACTCCTAAGTATAACTTAAAGAGAGGTGAAAAACAAAATGGGCTTTTCCCCCCAAAATTGATGATAAAAACATGTTTGACTTTCTTTTTCAAGTAAACTTGAAAACAAGTGGTGTGAATTAGTCTTCCTACATTGGATCAAGAATGATTGCTCATTTCTCTTGCAAAGCCCCAGATTTGCAAGTTGTTTGGCTAAAATTTCTGTGACAGCTTGAACAAAACTGATTTTTCTGACTATAAGTTTTGATTTGGGGGAGGAATACTTTCCTTCACTTTCAAAGCATTTGTTGAGGTGTGTGTGAAAAAATTGAAGAAAATGAATATGCACGCTATTAGAAAAAAAATGTTTTTCCCCCCTGGGGGCATTATGACTAGCTAGAACAGAGAAAATTGGGTGGGGGGGAGACACCAAGAAGAATATTTGTAGATATAAAAGCAATTTTCATTTCTGAAAAGTTCCTTTATTCCTTTGCTGTTTAAAAAAAATTATAACTCACCATTGATGTTTCTTGCAATGAATCCACAGAATTGAATGGAACATAGGTCACATTAATCCCAGCTGGATCTGGAAAGGACAGAATCCTCAGTGTATTGTGAGCATTGCCTTTGGTTCAAAATAAAGAAATATTTTAAAAAGTATTTTTAAAAACAATGATTGCTAGATGTGCCAATTGGTTTCTGTGTCTTGAAAAGCCCCACTTTCCCCCCATAAAGTGCGTTATTTGTGTAGTTGATTTCTATAGTCACCCTTCTCAACAATGCCTCTGGCTGACATATATCATAAAATATTGAAACAATTAGTATATTTAAAAGAGTATAAAATAGAATATATGGCACCAAGTAAAACTGTTACTATGGATGTATAATATAGCCAGAAAATGGGACCTTTAACTCTTTCAGAGATCCAGGCCTGGGCATACAACCAAGCCTTCTCAGCCTTGCCAAAAGCCAACTGGGTTGGGTCATCCTTATATCTGAAGGGTATTCCAGAGGGCAGGAACTGCAGCACAGAAATAACATCTCCTTGATCCCACTAGCCAACACTTCTTGACTGATGGAACCAACAATGTGTTTGTGATTGGGAGAAGACAGTCCCTAAAATGACCTTCCCCTAAGTCATAAATGGTTCTAAAGGTAATAAGCAGCTCCATGAATTATATCCAGAAATACACTGGCAACCAATGCAGCTCACAAAGTAGTAGTGTTATGTGTGTTGAATATCCAACACTCTTTTCTACCCATGTAGCTGCAATCTGCACCAGTTGAAGCTCCCAAATGCTCTTCAAGGGCATCTCCATACAGAGTGCATTTCAGTAGTCCAAGTTACAGATCACAAGAGCATGAGTCACTTTTTTTGATTTAGAAACAGGTGCAAATGCCCTGAAAGGTGTGCAAAAGGCCTCTAAACCATAGCAATCATCTATGGCATGAAACATGAGTTGAAAAGAAGATGGAAAGCTGGGTATCATTGGCACACTGATGATACCTCATCCCAAAGTGTTGGATCACCTTACTCAGCAGCCTCATCTAGATGTTAAATAGGAAAAAGAATTGAGCCATGGAGCACTCCAAAATAGTAGCTGTGAGCTAGATTTTTCCCTCCTGTTAACACCAGTTGGAAGTGATTCCAGAGGGGGTCATTTCTTGAATCTCCTAGACAAAAAAAATTGCTCCTCGAAGTTATTCTGTTATAAATGACCATTTGAAGGTGAAGATGAGAATGGATGCATAAATCAGTTTAGAAACTGAGGACACTATTTGGACCTGTTTGCTGCAATTTTTAATAAAAAATGAAAAATGTAGCAATGCTGCCAGATGGATCTCTTGGCCTTCTCAAAGTCATAAGAGAATAAAACCACAAGCCTCATTTCTGAGAAAATGCCTTCTCTCTATCTATATGACCATAAAACTACAGGAAATGGGGGAGTGGGGTTACAGAAACCTATACTTAAAACATAAATTGGAGTGATGTAAGAGAAACAAAGTCTGAGTCTTCCAAATCTCTTGGTTTGCAAATGGTGTCTTCCTGTAGAAGAACATGAAAGCTGATGTTCTTCACTGTGTTCTGGA
Organism: Notechis scutatus; assembly: GCF_049901735.1. Taxonomy (NCBI): domain Eukaryota; kingdom Metazoa; phylum Chordata; class Lepidosauria; order Squamata; family Elapidae; genus Notechis; species Notechis scutatus. The sequence goes on along the minus strand of NC_142010.1, from coordinate 228,056,843 downwards.
AAGCCTTAAGCATTGTGATTGTTTCATGTACATGGGCATATGATCACAAGTATGGTTAATCCCTGATAAAATATATGGCTCTAGCATTCAGCCTCTGTCATCCATGGGAAGCATGGAGACGTGAATCAAAGAAGACTGCACATATAGTGGTTTATACACATGTCCTTTTACAATTCTTGGAGGCATATGAGATCAGAATTCTCTGACATAAAAATTGATACATGAATTGAGACCCATGTTGTACATGGGCTTCTGTTTATTTATTTGTAAAATCTTTGTGTTGCTTTAAAAATATGACAATAAAAATATGCAGTAAAAAAGAAAACCAACAATAATATCAAAACATCACCCAAAGGCCACTTATATCAGGTCCTGTGAATGCAGCCAACTTTAATGTCTCATTTAAACAGACACAATACAAGGTTATATGAGCCATAGGGTTGCAGGGGTTAGAGTGCAGTACTGCAGGCTGCTTCTGCTGACTGCTGGCTACCTGCAATTTGGCAGTTCAAATCCCACCAGGTTCAAGGTTGACTCAGCCTTCCATCCTTCCAAGGTGGGTAAAATGAGGACCCAGATTGTTGGGGGCAATATGCCGACTTTGTAAATCTCTTAGAGAGGGCTGTAAAGCACTGTAAAGCAGTATATAACTCTAAGAGGTATTGCTATATGAATCTCATGGCAAATGGTGTTCCAAGTGCAGGCAGCATACCAGAACTTTATGGTTCCTACCAGGTAGACATTGTTTAATTAATGAAGCCCAGAGCATGCTAACACTGTTAGACAATGGGGGAAATCAGGGGTGGGTTTCTACCGGTTCACACCAGTTCAATAGAACCGGATGTTAACATCACTGGTAGTTCTAAGAACTGTAAAACCGACCCCTGCCTGGCCCCGTCCCTCTCCGCCACTCCTATGGGCCAAAAATGAGTTTTTATTACTGTGCATGTGTGAAAATCCCTTCCTCATTCTCCCCCACAGGCCCCTCCCTTCACTGCCCCAGCCCCCGCTCCTATCTGCCACTCCAAAGTAAAAAAAAAAAAAAAAACGGTTTTTTTACTGCGCACACGCGAAAAAAAATAGGTTTTTTTTACTGTGCACGCACAAAAATCCTTTTCTCATTCTCCCCCGCCCTCCCTGCTCCACCCCTACTTATAGTGCATGTGCACTAATTACAAAAATTTACCCACGTGGCGCCATCGCTCACACCAGCAGCAGCAGCAGCAGCCCAACCAGCCAGCCAGCCAGCCAGTCAGCCAGCTGTCCATCCCTGCCTGCCTTCTGCTGCCTTGCTGAGTGAGGGCAAGCCACAAGCCCCGGTCACCACTGCAGCTAACCATCCTTGCCCAGCCAGCCTGTGTTGCCCCGCCTGCCTCCTGCCGCCGCCGCTAGCCGTCTTCGCCCACCAGGCCTGCCTACGCCGCTGCTAGCCTCCAAAGACACAGATTGATAAGTATGACTCTCCAACCCAGTCGCCTACCAACCGCTGCCAGTCCCAGTCGACCGCCCTTGCTGACACTTCCTGCCTCACCCGCCCCCATCTTCCCTCGCCCACGGCCCTCCAATTTTGCTGCCTTGCCTTCCCACCACCGATTGGTAGTGAGGAGGCAAAGCAGCAACTCCTGCTGCTGGCCCAGTCCCCTACCTCCTGCTGCCACCGCCCCCAGCCCAGTCGAGGGCAGACTCGCAGGCAGGCGCCACTGCCTCACCCACATGGTGGCCGCCATCTTGGCTAGGCCGCCGGCCCGTCACCTTCCCTCGTCCGCTGCGGCCCAAGGGTTGCTGCCTTGCCTTCCCACCACCGATTGGTAGTGAGGAGGCAACAGCAAGTCCTGCTGCTGGCCCGGTCCCCTACCTCCTTCTGCTGCTGCCACTGCCACTGCCCCCAGTCCAGTTGAGAGCTGATTCCCGGGGCGGGAGCCGCTGCCTCCCCCACATGGTGGCCGCCATCTTGGCTAGGCTGCTGGCCTGCCACCTTCCCTTGCCCGCCGCGGCCCAATGGTTGCTGACTTGCCTTCCCACTACCGATTGGTAGTGAGGAGGCAAAGCAGCAACTCCTGCTGCTGGCCCAGTCCCCTACCTCCTTCTGCTGCTGCCGCCCCCAGCCCGGTAGAGAGCCAACTCCCGAGGTGGGCGCCGCTGCCTCCCCCACATGGCGGCTGCCATTTTGGCTAGGCCACCGGCCCACCACCTTCCCTCACCCGCCACAGCCCAAGGGTTGCTGCCTTGCCTTCCCACCACTGATTGGTAGTGAGGAGGCAAAGTAGAAGTCCTGCTGGGCCAGTCCCCTACCTCCTCCTGCTGCCTCCACCACCAGCCCAGTCAAGAGCCGACTTCTTGGCTGGCTGGCCTCGCCGCAGCAAGCTAGAAGACTGAAGAGGACCCTGGCATAGTTGGCTAGCCAACTTGCCTGTCTCCTTTTTGGTAAGTTGATTTTTTATATTTATGCATTTATTTATTTTTTACTATCTGTTTTTGTTTTTATTAATCATAAAAACAAAACAGATACTAAAGAAATAAATAAACACATAAATAAGAATTATTTTACTATTCATCTTGATGTTTCTTTCTCCTTTGCTTAAAGAAACATCAAGATGAATAGTAAAATAATTTTTATTTATGTGGTTATTTATTTATTTAGTATCTGTTTTGTTTTTATGATGAATAAAAACATAAACAGATAGTAAAAAAATAAATACATAAATAAAAAAGCAACTTACCAAATGGGAGACAGGCAACTTCTTGTTACATTGATGTTATACATTTTCTGTTTCTGCCTAAATCAATATATAGCAACATCAATGTAACAAGAAGTTGCATACATACATAAATGAAATTTTTTAAATAAAAGTGTTTTTTTTTTTTTAAACATAAACGAAAACATAAAGCATAAACCATCTTCAGTTACATAGTGTGTTGGTTGGTACAAATCACTTGTGCACAATCTCTGTAGTCTTTCCTTTCCAATTTGCATTAATCCTTATATCATGCTAAGCAATTGGCCACTAAGCGAGCACCTGGCCATTAAGTGAGTACCACTTAAATTTGGGTTGCCAGCCACATGGCCACCTGCCTGGGCCTTTCCAGGGCCTCCCCAGGCCTTGGAAACTGGCAAAAAGCACTTGCTAAGCAATTGGCCACTAAGTGAGCACCTGGTCATTAAGTGAGTACCACTTAAATTTGGGTTGCCAGCCACATGGCCACGCCCACCCCAGTCACATGACCACATAGCCATGCTCAATCAACAAGCCACTCCCACCCCTGTCACATGACCACCAAGCCACACCCACAAATTAGGCCACGCCCATAGCACTGGTTGTTAAGAAATTTGAATCCCACCCCTGGGGGAAGTGAAAATAGAAACAGTGGGAAAAAGCAACCCCTATAAGATAACCAACCCTTATGCTTTGAAGTGCTTTATAGGTTATAACCAACATTTTGAATTGTATCTGGAAGCTTACTGGCAACCAGTGCAACTTATGAAGCAGAAGTGTCATATGGGCATTACCATGGCTTCTCCGTGGCATAACTATCTGTGCTACTGCATTGTGGACAAGCTGCAGCTTCCAACTGTTACTCATGGATGTGTAGATGCATTGCAATAGTTTGGTAATAAGATGGACCAAAGCATGAATGTTTTAATGCCATATATAACTTTGTGCAAAGGGTCTCTTGATCACAGCTGCCATCTACTGCTTGAGGGCAACATAACATATTTGCAATATGTAAAGTATGGAATTTTACTACTCCAAGCAAAGTAACAACCCACTCTTACTACTGTATAGGTATATGGGCATGTGTATGCATAAAGTAATGAGTAAGCAATCACACATTTTTAAATACTTATTACTTGCTTCCATTTTAGAGTCCTTTTGCAGTGTTGAGGAATGAATTTTCTGTAATTATGTGAAAATAGAATAGAATTCTTTATTGACCAAGTGTGATCAGACACACAAGGAATTTGTCTCCGGTGCATAAGTTTTCAATGTATACACAAGAATAATGATAGATCATTATCATAGTCATTATAAAAATACATTCATCATAAAACATTAGATACAACAGGAAGGTGGAGCTGGCATCATGGTGGTACGACGGGTGATCTTGATCCTCCAAGATCGCCATGGATATCTCAGCTGCTGGTCGGTCCCACGGACCTAAACTGTCCCCGTAGAGATGGTGATTGACAAGGACATGTCCTGTTGATCCCAGGGACACTGCAAAGTCCCTGGTTGATCCAGGAAAAGCCCTTTTAGCCGGTGGTGGAGAGGCAGCCTTCCAAGTTGCTGAAGCGGGGACAGCTCTGGAATGGAAGAGATTGGAAAGAAAGCATGTCAGTTTGGTGAAATGAACTTTTACTGATTATTTCTTGGAGAGAACACCCTGAAAAAATTAAAGTGAACTAAAAGTGAAGAGAAAAAAGTTTAAGCGGCCTGATTAATTGTCAAAGTGAAAGGGTTTTTTTTTGTTTTTTCCCCCCTGTTTATTGGAATTCTGAACTTGGCAAAGCTGTTTAACTTTAAGCAGGACTGGTACTTTTTAAACTTTTTATTTCTGTTTGTATTTCTGTCTCCTTTTTTTAACAACCTTTTTGAAAATTCTTTTTTAATTAAGATTCTTCTGCTTGATTTAAGATTTATTTTTCTCATTTTTTTAAAAAAAAAGGGAAAAGGGTTTATTTATTTATTTTAGTTGCTGGCTGTAGATTGAGGAGGGGAAAGTGAAAGTGAAGGAAAATAAGTAGCACTGCCACCCAAGAGGCTTGGATACATTGTTTCTTTTTTTTCCTTTCACTAGTTTGTGTTACAATCAAGGACTCTGAGCTTTGTATTGGAAAAGATAGAGATGAGCATGGCAGTTTGTTTATTCAGGTGCTCATTTGTGAACAGATAGCTGGAGTCTGGAGTTGAAGTTGAAAGAAAGAAGATTGAAGTGACCTTGAAAAACTCTGAGCTGATATATCAAGGAGCTTTGGATATTTGGTGGCAGAGGCTTGTTTTATATTAGAATTGCTTTTTACCTTTTACCTCCCTTTCTACCACCACCACCACCCCACCAACTAGTTGGGCTTTTTTTTCTCTTTAATTGGATTTTGACTTTTTAAACCAGGAACCAGAATATAAATCTTTTATTTTTGTTTTCTTCTTGTTTATTAAGAGGAACATATAAAATATTTCTCTTTTCTCCCTTTTTATCTTTGATTTTTTACTTTTTACATTTACCATTGCAACTAATTGGATTAAGGTATACAAGTGTCTGAAGACTTTCTTTTTTTCTTTGGAGTGGCAACTGTTTGCCTTCATTTTTTTTCCATTTTTTTTCTTTTTTCCTCTTTTTTTTTCTTTTCTCTCTCTCTTTCTTTACAGATAAGCATTACAAGATGAGTAGAAAGACAACAGCTCCAGCTTCTTTGATACCAACCCCCTCACCATCTGGAGGACAACGATCTATACAGACAATTACAACAGGAAAAAGAGAAAGAGAAAGAAGTGACATTACAAATGATTATGCAAGGAATTCAGAAAATTGAGCAAAAAATTGAAATGATAGATGAGAAAGTGGAAAATATTCAACAGATGATGATGAAATATGAAGACAGATTTTAAAAAATTGAAGAAGATATACAAAGAGATAAGAAAATTGGAGACATTGATATTCGATTGAGCGATGTCGAGAAGGGCAGATGTGAACCATTAGGATGGGAAATAGATAAATCTGAATTTTATCTAAGATTTCAAAATATAGAAGAGGGAAAAGGTGGAAACCTTGCTGAAATAATGGCAGAAATATTGGCACAAGCACTGGAAATAACCAAAGAAAAGATAATGGATGGGATGGATGAAGTGTTTTGTGTTTATACAAGATATGCAATGAGGAATAGACTACCGAGAGAAGTTCACATTAGATTTACTAAGAAGATTATTAAGACACAGATAATCCAGGTGGCAAGAGAGAAAACTCTAAAATATAAAGACAAAGAAATTGTGGTGCTGAAACATATACCAAGAAGAGTAAGAGAGATGAGAAGAGAATATTTATTCTTGACTAAAGAGTTACTTAAAAGAGGAATAAACTACAGATGGTTGATGCCAGAAGGCCTCTTGTTCACTTGGCAGGAACAAAGACACAGAATTGACACCGTTGAAAAAGCTGAGCTATTCTACTTAGAATACTTTAGATGAAAGGAAGAAGAAGAAAGAAAGGAATTGTCACTAATTGAATTCCAAGAGGAGTGTATAGCAGTAATTGAAAAAGAAAAAGAAGAAGGTGCGGTAGGCTGTGAACCCAGAGAACAACGAGAATTGAGGTCCTCTAGAGCAATAAAACCCTCTTATAAAGCTTAACATGGATGAAAGAAAATTGATTACTATTAACATAAATGGACTTAATTTGGCTACTAAAAGAAGGAAAGTATTTCACAAATTAGAAAAATTAAAATTTGATATAATCTGCTTACAAGAGGTACATATTAAAAAACAACATGAATATATACTAAAACAAGGAAAACTAGGGAAATTATTTACATCGTTGGCACAATCCAAAAAAAGAGGTGTAGTATTCTATATTAAAGAAACAATTTTGGCAGAACTAATCTACACAGATGATGATGGAAGGATTCTGATGGTGGAAATAACAGATAACAGCGTTAAAACACTTTTAATTGCAGTTTATGCCCCAAATGATAAACAAGAAGAATTCTACAGAAAATTACATACAAAAATAATTGAATTGGACTATGTTAATATTTGTATGATGGGAGATTTTGATGGAATAATTAATGACCGGTTGGACTATAAAACACAGAAAACAACAAAGAAAGTTAGAAAGATACTACCAAAATCCTTCCTTTGAATAACAGAAGAATTTAATTTAAAACAGGAGTCGCCAACCTTTTGGACCTCAGGGACCACCAAACTCATAATTTTAGATCCCAGGGACCACTAACTGATTCTGTGGGTGTGGCCTAATTTGTGGGTGTGGCTTGGTGGTCATGTGACTGACTGGGTATGGCTTGTATGTAAATATTATAAATATTTATATAAATATTGAATTTTTTTATATAAAAAAGCAACTTTTACCCAAAATCAGGCAAAGCAGGCAGGCAGATTGAGTTGCTCACAGAATCACAGATTCATTCAAAAATCTATCTATCTGCCATTGGCTAGCTCAGTCTGTCACATAAAATTTGCTTGCAAGCAAACTCATAAAATTTGCTAGCAAGCAAACTCACAAAATTAGCTCACAACACACCATGCATGTAAATATTGAATTTTTTATTTTAAAAAAGAGCAACTTTTACCCAAAATCAGACAAAGCAGGCAGGCAGATTGAGTTGCTCACAGAATCATTCAGTGATCTATCTATAAGCCATCGGCTAGCTCAGTTTCTCCAATTTGCTTGCCGTGAGTCTGCACTGAATTTGCTTGCAAGCAAACCTTCAGTCCTAAGGGGAGGCTCGGCTGCATTTAAAGCAGAGCCGAAGATCTAAAGACTAGCTAGAAAGCAAGAAATCCAACCATTTCCTGCTTCCTAGCTAATCTAAATCTCCCAGCATAGCAGAACAGATGATGGTCGGAAAAAGGAAAAACAGAAATTTAGCAGGCAAGTTTACCGGGTAAAGGTGAGTGGGCAGGGAGGGTTCCCGTGGGCCATGTGGGCAGTGCAACCCAGGACAGGTTTGCTATGGAAATGAGGAGAAGAAAAAAATTATACAAGACTACTATGGAAAACAGTACTTTCAAGAGAATATTCAAGAAGAAAAGGTTAAGCAATATCTACAGAAAGCAAACCTACCTAACCATACCTAAAAATATTGAAATAATGTTAGAAGGAAATATAACAATGATGGAATTAACAGAAGCCTTAAAAAAACAGAATGTTGGGAAAGCACCAGGTCCAGATGGTTTGCCAGTAGAATTTTACAAGACTTTTCAGGAAATATTGAATTTTCATCTTTTAGAAGTTATGAATGAAGTTATGTTAAAGAAAAGAATACCAAAAACATGGTCAGAAGTATACATTACACTTATACGGAAGGAAGGTACAGACCTGCACCAAGTTAAAAATTATAGACTATATCTCTATTGAACTCAGACTATAAAATCTTTGCTTCAATTTTGGCAGAAAGACTAAAAAGATACTTAAATAATTTAATCCATACTGATCAAAATGGATTTCTGCCAAAGACAAATCAAAGACAATGTGAGAATTATTTTGGGTACTCTGGAATATTATGAAGCGCACCCTGAGAAGCAAATGGCCTTGATGTTTCTAGATGCACAAAAAGCTTTTGACAATGTGAGTTGGCAATTTATTTTACTGCAATTGATACAAATGGGCTTTGGTAAAAAATTTATCCAAGACATTGAAACAATATACCATGAACAAACTGCAAAGGTGATGCTGAATGGAGAATTAACAGAATCCATAGATATAAGAAAAGGGACAAGGCAAGGCTGTCCATTGTCACCTCTGCTGTTTGTGTTAACATTGGAAGTGTTGAACAGGAATATCAGAGAAGAAAAAGAAATAAAATGAATAAAAATTAAAAAGGAGGAGTATAAATTGCAAGCTTTTGCAGACGACCTGGTATTTATATTAGAAGACCCATTGGAAACAGCACCCAAATTAATAGAAAAAATAGAAGAATATGGAAAAGTAGCAGGTTTGAGAATAAATAAAGACAAAACAAAGATATTAACAAAGAATATGTTAGCAAGACGAAAGAAACAGTTGGAAGAAATTTTTAAAATACAGGTCACAAACAAAGCTAAATATTTAGAGATACATATTACACCAAGATGTAGTACACTGAAGGAAGATAACTATGTTAAACTCAAACAGCAGATTGTGACAGATTTGATAAAATGGGAAAAACTGCAACTATCATTGATTGGGAGAATATCTACAATTAAGATGAATATATTGCCAAGAGTTTTATATTTATTCCAGACAATTCCTATTCAATTAGGGAAAGAGTTTTTTGAAGGTTTAAATAGAATTGTGTTGAAATATATTTGGCAGGGTAAAAAAGCAAGAATAAAATTAAAACTGTTACAAGATGCAAGAATAAGAAGAGGGTTTTCCTTGCCCAATTGGGAGCCATATTACCAGGCGACAAGTTTGATGTGGGTAAAGGAGTGCATAACACTAAGGAACAGTAAATTATTGACTTTAGAAGGCCATGACTTGCTGTTGGGATGGCATGCCTTTCTCTGGTATAAGGGAACTAAAACACAGGGGTATTTTAGAAGACATTATATTTGAGAGGCATTGTTTTTGACCTGGGAGAAGATAAAAAGACAATATTACTTAAAAATTCCAACATGGATATCAACTATTGAAGCTTTTTCTTATCCAATACTATATAAAAAGGAACAAACAGTTAGATATGGTGAGATATTGAATGAAAAGGATGAACTTAAATCTATGCAAGCATTGGAAGAACAAGGTGTAAAAATGAATTGGTTTTCATATTTGCAAATACAATCTAGGTTTAATAAAGTCTCCAAGGCAGAAGGTATTTACAACAAGTTGATTTAGATAAAATTTTGATGGGTACTGATGAAAAGGTAATTAAAAAACATCTATTAGAATTTAAATTGGAGGAGGATCGAGTTAAAGAAATGATGATTGCTTGGGGGGGGGGAATTTTGGATATGGGATTGATTTAGAAAAATGGCAAAAATTGTGGTCTCAAAATTATAAAATGACAATGTCAACTGCATATAAAGAAAATTTGTATAAGATGTTTTACAGGTGTCACCTACCCCCGACGAAACTTGTGAGAATGTTTAAGAATAAATTGGATAAATGCTGGAAATGTCATCAGATACCTGTTTCATATTACCATATGTGGTAGACATGTTCGGACGCAAAGAAATATTGGACTAAAATCCACACATAGTTGGAAAAAATGATAAAACAACATATAGACTTTAAACCAGAGATCTTTTTATTGGGAGTCATACCGGACATATACAATAAAGAATTGAAATATTTGATTGTAAATGTTTTAACAACGGCTAGAATTGTATTTGCGAAGAACTGGAAAAATGACAAAATACCTATGCAGGAGGAAGCTATTAAAAATTATGGAATGTGCTGAAATGACTAAAGTGACATTTGAAATTAGAGAACAAGACAAGCAATTTTATATGATATGGGATTTGTTTTATCAATGGTTGGATAAAAAGACATGGTAAGGTAACAGAATAGATAATTTTGTTATAGAAGCTTAATAGATTGATACAAAATATAATGTAGACATATATAACCATTGGATGACAGCATAATACAATATTGATGGAATAAATAGCAGGATAATTAATAATTGATAAATAGATAAGCATATGTTAGTTTGACAATGTGAGATTGATATAAATTGTGAACAATGATTATGAAAAGATCGCACAAAAGATTCTAAACCAACTGATACACTGTATGTACAAAATGGAAGATGGTTTTATGTTTTTTTATGTGTTGTCTGTGTATGTTTGTCTTAAAATAAAAAAATATTTAAAAAAATAAAGCATTAGATACAACACTTAGTGATAGTCATGGATACTAAATAATTACCGATAATTAGAACTGCAGAAAAAACAATTGCTACCAACCTGCCTTCCGTTGAGGACCTGTATGCTGCACAAATCAAAAAGAAGGTTGTGAAAATATCTACAGACACCCTCACATTCTGGACATAAATTGTTTCAACTTCTACCCTCAAAATGATGCTACAGGGCACTGCACACCAGAACAACTAGACACAAGGGCAGTTTTTTCCCAAATGCAATCACTCAGCTAAACAACTAATTCCCACAACACTATCAAACTATTTAGTAAGACTATATTAGTATTATTCTTCTCATCCTTCCTATTGCCTATCTCCCCCACTTATTACTATAACCTTGTTGCTTGTATCTTTACAATTTATATTGTTTTATTTGTTTCCTAGTATGATTTGATTGCTTATTTGGTAACCTATGACTATCACTAAGTATTGTATCTTATGATTCTTGATGAATGTATTTTTTTTCTTTTTATGTACACTGAGAGCATTTTGGCCAATAAAAAATTATGTTCTATTCTATTCTATTCTATTCTAAATGAACAATCAATACAAATCATACTAGGATACTAATTAAACAATTTAAATTGTAAGATATGAGCAACAAGTTATAGTCATAAGAAGATACGATGATACGGTAGATAAGTGTTGAGGTAATTCCCCATTAGGAGAATGAGTGCACACAGGGAGACGTAGTGAGAGTGGTGAGGAATAACACACAACCAGCACACAGATACACTATATAGTAAAATGTAGGTTTTTACTTCCAGTTAAATGGTTAAGCAAAGTCCAACAAGCAGTTCAAGTCATACACGGTTAAAGCAGTCAGTTTTCAGTCCAGGGATAATCCAAATAACAAAGTCCAGTATCATACACAGTTCAGTAAATAGACTCATATCAAACCAAGAATAACGACGATCAGCAACAGTCAATAGGGAAATGCAGGAACGGCAACTCTCTCGGAATTCAGGTTTCTGGCTCCATCTTATGGCCGTTTGAGGAACCACACCCAGTTACAATTTTAGCATTCCCTTAAAGAGACAGTATTAAAATGTCTATCCTGGTTTATATATTTCCAACCCAACTGTTAGGTGACTTACATTCCTAACAGTAATAAGAAAGATTAGAATAATGATGGTAATACTGCCTTTCTAGATAGCTTGACAATGTTCTGCAAATTAGTTGTTTAGCATAAGTGATGGCATGGGGGGAAAACTGTGCTTGTGTCTAGTTGTTCTGATGTTGCAATGCCCTATAGTGTTATTTTAAGTGTAGAAGTTGAAACTGTTTATGTCCAGGATGTGAGGGGTCTTGTGATGACCCAGGCATGGAACAAAGGCAACACAGTCAGATAATCAGTAGAAGTCCCTTTATTAGCTCCAACTTTGCCCCCAATGTCCTGGTTACCTTCTGGCTGGAGAAAAACTCTCTCAGGAACAGCCTTTGGCTGCAGAGAATCAAGTCAAAAACATGGTCAACAAAAACTGCAACTATAAGTCCAATCAAGGCAAAATGAGGTAATTAGTTCAGCAGGGCAGGAGCAAGAATTCCAGACATGATGGCATGGCAATAACTCAACACAGTTGGGAAGACACCAAGAACACAGGTAACTAAAGTCGACATAAGATAAACTCATGTTTGCTCCCAGCAGCTGCCACACTCAGCATACATTTCTTTTAAACTCTCTTCCCAGCTGTGTGTCAGCTTTGGAAGCCATATTCCACGCTGTCACATAGCCTAAGAAGTTGGGAGGGGGGTGATTTCAATTGAGTAGTTCTAAGTAGACAATATAAAATTCTTTTCTTAGTTCAAGGTTATTAAGTGTGGTGCAGCAGAGAAAAAGGATCATATACTGAGACAGATCATGATTGGTCCATGTGATGTGATGATGGGAGAAAAGGGGATGGATTGTAGTTTGGGACATTGTGGGAAGTCCAGGAAACTTTAGCTTTGAGATTTCACAGATGTGCCAAGTGCTATTCTAATAAAGGTACTTTTGAGATTATGCTTGCCCCAGAATTACTGATTGGAATGGAGGTTTGCTGGAACACAGACATTATCTCGAAACTTTGAAAGGAGCCCTTTTGACCAATCCCTGGTTTGTGGAGCATCAAGCCGACTTGACAATGAATGAGGAATTGGCTTGGAAAGGGACAAAACTTTATGTACCCAATAATCTAAGATTAATGGTACTAAAGCGTAGCCATGACTCAAGGTTGGGGGGACACTTTGGGCTCTTAAAAACCCTGCATTTAGTCAGGAGGCAGTTCTGGTGGACAAAAATGAATCCTGACATTGAAGACTATGTGAAAAGCTGCTCAATTTGTGCCACAATGAAACACAGAACTGGAAAAACCCCTGGCCTCCTTCAACAAGTAGCTGAACCAACAAAGCCGTGGGAAGAAATCATGATGGACTTTATAGTAGAATTACCTGAGAGTGGAGGGAATATAGTTATTTGGACTGTTATCAACTTATTCTCTAAGCAAGCCCACTTTACAGCCTGTAAAGGACTACCTTCAGCAAAAAAGCTGGCAAACTGTTCATGAAGTATATCTATAGGCTCCACGGAGTACCTTGTAGAGTAATCTCAGACCAAGGTGTACAGTTTACTGCTAGGTTCTGGAGGGAGTTTTTAAGGTCCATTGGGTCATCCCAAGGATTATCCTCAGAGTTCCATCCTGCATGCAATGGGGCAGCAGAGAGAGTGAACGCCATGGTAGAATAATACATTACATGCTATGTAAATTATCAACAGGAAAACTGGGCGGAGCTGTTGCCATTTGCAGAAGTTGCTTATAATAATGCAGTACATAGCAGTATAGGCTTAACTCCATTCCAAATCAACACCGGCATGGAATTTGTCCCTATGCTGGAATTATCTACAGAACCTCCCATATCCATGTCCTTAACGAAATTGATGAGCTCATTAAAAAAAAGGTTGGGAAGATACAAAAAAAGCTTTGACTGAAGCTGATGAGGAATATAAAAAGCAAGCAAATAAACATAAATCCCTCCAACCACCATTTAAAGTAGGGGACAAAGTGTTTTTGTCTACTAAATATCTAAAATTGAAACTTCCCAGTAGGAAGTTGGGCCTTAAATTCTTAGGTCTATTCCCTATATCAAAGATAATCAAACCAGTCACAGTCCAATTAAATCTTCCCTGACTATTGGGAAAATACACCCAGTGTTCCATAGTAGTTTATTGAAACCAGCTGTAAGATCTAATCTAAGGCCCATCCCAACAGCTCCCCTCCAAACCTATGATCATAAAGGGTAAGTGACATTGTGAAATTACAATATTTGGTATTGTGGAAGGGTTGCCCTTTGTCAGAGACTACATGGGTAAAAGGTTGGGATGTACATGCAGATAGATTGGTTAATCAGTTTCATAACAAATTTCCTGACAAACCAAAGGGTCCCCTTGGATGGGGAAGAGGGGGTTAAGGGCATCGCATTAGCCCCTGGTTGTGTTTTGTTTATTATCTCTTTTAGGAGGTGAACTTTTCAAGGGGAGATGCCTGTCAGCTTTGAAAGCCATGTTCCATGCTGCTACATAGCCTGAGAAGTTGAGGGTGTGTGATTTCAACTGAGTAGTTCTAAGTAGACAAAATAAAATTCTTTTCTTAGTTCAAGGTTATTAAGTGTGGTGCAGCAGAGAAAAGGGATCTTATACTGAGACAGATCGTGATTGGTCCATGTGATGTGATGATGGGAGAAAAGAGGATGGATTGTAGTTTGGGACATTGTGGGAAGTCCAGGAAACTTTAGCTTTGAGATTTCACAGATGTGCCAAGTGCTATTCTAATAAAGGTACTTTTGAGATTTTGCTTGTCTTGGAGTTACTGATTGGAATGGAGTTTGCTGGAACACTGACACTGTGGCTAATGAAAGGAATCAGGGCCCTTTCCTTCCCCATAAGCCACACAACCCATGTTGCTCTCTTCTCCATTCCTCCCTGCATGCCCTAGGATGAATAGGGGGTGGTCCTGGGTCTTCCTCTGAACTCCCTCTCCCTTGTTCTACATCCTCCCTGCTCTGCCCAGCTGGACTTTGCACTTCCCCAGTTTTCTCCACAGCCAACGGAGCCACACTCCCACTCCCTGTCAGCTGTTCATTTTCCTCCTCAAATTCAGACTCCAACAGGGGCATGATAGGTCTGTAGATATTTTCACAGCCCTCTTTCTGGCTCGTGCAGTATATAGGTCCTCAACAGAAAGCAAAATAGGATTAAAATAAAAGGTGCTACATGCATCGTAATATTGTGCAATATGATTTCACCATGAGTCCATTCCATTAAATCTAGATAGGTGGATATTGATTAAAAAGCTATTATTTATCCCTTATGTTACCTCACTTAATAGGCCCTATGTTAATTTCTGTTCCAGTTGGATGAGGAATTTGAATTGCTTATTCATATATATTTTTGATTGTTTTTTCATAGCACAAGAATAGAAAAAATGAAAAACTAGTAATATAAGTCTTCTCATAAGAATAAAAACTGATACAATATTGGAGTAATTCAAGGAGAATATTCATAGAGGAATTTTTGGAGTGGTGCGGTGGCCTAGGTGAAGATGCTTGCCTCCAAGTCAGAAGGCTGAGGGTTCAATCCTAGGCAGTGACAGATGTTTCTCTATCAGTGTTGCAAAAAGAAAATATCTGCTATGAATTCTGTGTAAGTGTCAGGAAGGGCATCCAACCGTCAAATGCTCAGCTCCATTCAGTCACCCTGACTCCATCCCAAAGCAAGGGATTACAGAGTGGTAAAAAGAAAAAAAAATCTGGACTATTCAGATTTCTGCTTTCAGGAAATAATAAAAGTGGGCTAATCTGAAAACAAAAAGTGTTTTAATATGGAGAAAACAAACCCTCTAAAAAAATTCACAATGGTATATCTGTATATCCTAGGCAAAGCTGGTGGAATTGTGTTTTCTAACAAAATAATTATCACAAATAATATCAGGAAGAAACTTGGTGGGACAACAACAGCAAAATAGTCTGGCATATTGTCTGGATAAAAGGCAAAACAACAACAAGAACAAAAACAGAACAAGGAAAAAAATGAATAAATTATGCCCTTTGCAGAGTATTGTGCTAATTTAGAAATATCTTTTGAATTTTACAATATAAAATTCTCTTAATGGAAGTATTTATCAACTGCGGGTAGTTCACAACTTACATTTGTTCAAAGTTATACTGCACACACTGACAAAAGTGCCTTGTGACCATTTTTCACACTTACAACTGTTACAGCATCCTCATGGTCACGTGATCAAAATTCAGACACTTGACAACTGGTAGGTATTTAACACAGTTGGCAACTGGTATGTATTTATGATAGTTGCACTGTCCTGGGGTCATTTGTAACCTTCCTACTTGGCTTCTGACAAGGGAAGCCAGATTTGTTTAATGACCAAATGATTCACTTAACAACAACAGTGCTTTGCTTAACCACTGTGGGGAAAAATCATAAAATGGGATAAAACTTATTTAACAACTGCCTTGCTTAGCAACATAAATTTTGGGTTCAGTTGTGACCATAAATTGAAGATTACCTATAATTTAACTTTTAAAGCAGACAGAATTCATAAATTCTCACCAAGTAGCTTTAATTTATGTTTGTTTTTTGGAATCATCTTCCCAGCTTCTTTATCACCAATAGACCCTCCTCACATACACACTAGTTCTTCTCTTCCACTCTTTCTTGTCTTGAAAGTAGAAAACAATGTTTTGGGCCAACACAAGTTTCCAAATAGTCAAACATCTCATCAAAACTCCCAGCTACTCATTACTTTACATTTTCAAAGCAAAGCAGTGTCAGTGTGAAAACAATAGGCAATCACTTTTAAATATGATTTTAATATGACAAAATAAATCTAACTCTGTACTAGGCAGGCGAGTGGCAGGGGATAACATGAGCAAAGGGAATAAAAAGAGCTCTGAAGAGCCCATACCAGTTGCTAATACTTAATCTCTTTAAATAATGAATTAGCTGCTCATATCTACTGTCGCTGCTAAGAGAAAGCACTTTCTTTGTAGAGTGTAGTAAAGCTTGAATACCCATGAATTATTCAATATAAAGTGTGCCACTTAAAATGCCCTGATATTGGAAGGCAAGTGTAAGATTATCTTTTGTCTGTCAGAAAGCATTGCTCCCAAGCTACTGAGACTTGAGGGGCTAAGAAAGGGAGCCAAGATACATCAGGCCAATTCAAGGTGTTACTGCAGTTCAAAGAACTTATCTTATTTAACCTGACCTTCACTCAAAAGCTGTGCTAATACTTCAGAACTCTCCTCCTTTTTTCCACTGCCATCCTTTTCTTTTTGCACAATTCTTTCCTGGATTCTGCACTTCCAGCATAACATGCCAAACAATGCATACATTTAGTGCATTTAATGCAACAGAGCAGTTTCAAGTTTTTATTTGTTGTTTTCCCCCCTTTCTTTTCATCAACTCCCCCTTCCTCTTCCCTCAGCATAGAGTACCAGCTATTGATCCACCAGTCTTGCTTACATAGAGAAATGTATTTCCTTACTCAGGTTTCTAACGGCTTCCAGAGCTAAGTGATGACCTTTCTTGTGCAAAAAAAAATTGTAATCCACAAAAGTAGAAGGGAGGAAACACAGTTGAGTGCATTGAAGTTTGATAGCAATAAACTTCATCTTCCCAACAATCTAAGGGTCCCTATGTATCCCATGAACAGTTCTATTAGATAGAATTGTGTTGATTAAAGAATAAACATGCATTTTATTGAATTGAAAGTAAGATATACAATCCAGATTGTACAATCCAGGCATCCTGTGAGGATCATAACTGCTGTCTGCATTCAGTATCATGGTATTTGCATACCTTATTATGATTTCAGTTTTAATTCCTGACTTAATAAACAGGTCTCTCTCAAAATATTACTCTGTTTTAGCATATCATGTTTCACAATTGACCTTGTTGTATCCTCACTTTCACTTCTTTACGTTAGAGTCACATCTTCAAATTCAATAATTTCCACTAATTCCCTTTGCTTGTGCTTAATTTTAGGACAGTCAGTTTGGTGTAGTGGTTAAAAAGATCAGGTTAGAAACTGGGTGATCATGACTTCTAGTCCTGCATTAATCCATTTGGGTGACCCTGGGCCGATCACTTTCACTCAGGTATGGGCAAATTACTTGTGAAAATGATGCAAATAAAAATGATTTTCCAAGTAGTCTTCAGTAAACACCTCAAAAGCATCTCAAGTTTAGTTCCATAAAGCAGCATCACCTTAATGATGCTTTTCTAAAATTTAGCAAATTTAGTTGGATGTTCAAACCAAAAACAGAACATTGTCTTGTTTGAGATTACTGAAATATGATGACTTTCTGGTCATCTTTAAAGTAATAAGAATTGCCTTGAAGTCTTAGTGATGAGAATTGGCTTTCAGCTTCAATAAATAATGATGCCATTAGAAGAATCACCGCTAATCTGATGGACTTCAGATAATGCTGGGACTACAATATATGGGATTTGCTGGGTAGAACTTACAGGAACCTATGACTGAATTCATTTTGATACCAAGGGTAGGAGGACTGCATTAGAAAAGGGCAATCCAAGTTAAAAAAAATGGCTTGGTCCAGCATCAAAAAGGCTTTAAAAATGTCCCAAGCTCTGTTTCTGAAAGAAGTCTGTTTCTACTAGGCTCTTCATAGTGGTAAAGAAATATGGATCTGGTCTCTGTTTGTATCATTAATATTTAATTAGTCTATAGTCACAGTCTATATCAAATCATGTCCAACATGGCTTCATGGAACCAACATTATATTTCCTGGGAAATAATATAGAAAAGGTTTGCTGTTGTACTTCTGGTTTTGATTTTTTTAAATTGAGTTCTGATTTGATTTGATTTCTATAGCCGCTTCATCTCAGCAAATGACTAAGGGCAGCTCACAATTCAGAAACATATACATTACAAGTAAAATCTTGAAAACATTTTAAAACAATAAAAACCATTGAAACCCTAAAAATATTAAAAGACCTAATTTGAGTACAAACCAAGACACCTGATTTGTTAACAATGTAGCTAGGAGGTGAGAACTTTGGTGCATGCCCCAGGTTCTTCTTTAAAGCTGGGTCTTTAAAGCTTTACAGAAACCTAACAGGGGCCATTCTAATCTCTGAAGAGTTTTGTTACATTAGTATGCAATTTACTCAAGTGATTTTTTTTTGGAACTTTAGGTTTGGGAAATAATTTAAGATGGACAGTAGCAGAACCCATGAATTAGATGTCATTAAACAGCCGTGTCATACTAGTTTAATATACTATTTATTGTCTTACACAATAATGTGAAATCACAACTGCCAATTCTTTAGCTGATATTGGCCTTCATAGCATCAAATTCTTCCCAAGCACCTAAAGTAAAGGTAAAAGTTTCCCCCATCCAGTTATTTCTGACTCTAGGGGACAGTGCTCATCTCCATTCCTTAGCTAAGGGAGCCAATGTTGTCCAAAAACATTTCCGTGGTCACATGGCCAGCATGACTATATGCAGAGACACATGGAATGCTGTTACCTTCCCACCAAGTGTTACCTATTTATGTACTTGCATTTGCATGTGTTCTTGCTGCTAGATGGACAGAAGCTGGGGCAAGTAACAGGCGCTCACTCCATCACACAGCACTTGAATCTTAAACCCAGGCTGTTTGCCAGTCTTCCAGATGGCAAGCTCAGCTTCTTTAACTACTGAGATATAGCACTCCAATTCCAAGTACATATGATGTCATAATGTATTGATATAATATATGTGCAGATCGAAGTAATGTATTTTGTATTTGACAGATGGAAATTTTATCAAGGCACAGATTTTCTAAGTGCCATACAAGAGTTTTTGTTATGGCACCAGTGTACTGATAACCACCAAAATTACCATAGCCAGTTTATGTCATAATCTTTCAATTTTGATTTTCAGATCTAGATACTTTGTGATTATTTTTGTAATTATTATTAATTCTTCAGTTTTGTTAGATCACTCCATTCTATTTGAGAAGAAAATTGTGTTACTGTATAGTAGATACTTATCTCACATCAATTCTGAAAATATTTACAGCAGAGATTTGAAATAGGTCTTATTACTCTGTAACTAGGTATAAAAGGCTTTGTAACTAAATCTGATCAGAAGAACTTCTAGTCCTTTAAAATTAAAAGATTAAAAAACACTATAATTTTGCTCAGAAATAGACTGAAAATTAGTTCCGTCTACAAAATGCAAGCTTAATGTAGTTCATCATTAAATTACATGTAATAATCTTGCAGCCCTATTCTAGACCAATGTACTGATTCTGAATAATGTGTAAATATACCTCGCGTACAATTTGTTGTAAGAGTATAAATAGGAAGTCTGCAGAACAGGGTGGCATTCTGCAGTGCAAGTTATCACTATTCAGGTAAGGTTGCAACTGGGATATCAGCCAAAACTGATAAAAAGTCCTTTAACCCACAAAGGTCACTTGAGCCTCTTACTACAATCAGCGCTGAGGTTTTTTGCTACATGTTAGAAAAGAGTATAAAGTAACAGATATTTAACTTGGTGTTTCTTGGTGTCAAGAACCAGTTCTGGGAGATTGGAACAAAGAACACGAGAGCAGAGGAGAAGGTTTCTTTCAAAAAATCAGTGCCTCAAAAAGTGATAACAATTTGCAAGAAGTTTCCATCTCTAATCAGATTGCAGATTTTGGTAAATAAAACTTAGTTGGGTAATATGCAAGCCAATCTTTGACTTAGAATGGAAGAAATTAACTTTACTCATCCTCCTTGAAGAAGAGCTTTAAAAGAGAAGAAATTATTTAAATTATATCATTACTAGAACAACTCTCCTATAGCTATCTCAGAGCAATTGTTCCCTTTTGACTGATTCAACTATCCTTCCTGATTCCAGCTATCACTCTTCATGCTTTTTGTGTTCCTAGTACAGATTCTTTGAAGCATGAGATCAAATAACTTCATGTCTACTATACAATTAGCCAGTTCAAATTTTAAAGGAGCCAGGGCAGGATTATTTTGCTTTTATTCCACCCTGACTGTCAAAACTGAAAATAGAAGTTTGGCCATTATTACTGTCTGCCTTTGGGTGAAGCATCATTGGAGATCTGAGATTCTATCAGGATAGTTAGTAAACAAATGGTGATGTTTCGTGATGTTGGAAGGTGCAGGAAGAAAATAGGGAAAGACTGTATATGCATCCAATACTGTTTATCCAACAGTAATGAGAAGGCAGTGCTATTAAAAGGAAGGATAGTGGTTTATATTCCACTCTGGAATCAATGCAGATCCAATTTTGAACAAATAAATAACAAATTCTTTAATTATGGGATGATTAAAGAACATTAAGAAAGATATAGAAAAGACCAAATTATTAGTTTTTAATAGTTATTTAATGTAAATAAATAAAAAGCTACCTTGCAATATAATTTATCATCACCATGTATCCTCAGTTTACAATGCCTCCAAACTACTGAACAAATTACAGCCCAATGGACCAAACGCTAACAATTATATATGTGTACTTTGTCTGGACTAATTTGTATATATATCTGATATATCCCATTATTCAGGATTGGTCCAATATATGTTTCAGTTTAAACCAGACAAGGGTGCACGCTCTTCCAAATTTAGATAAAATAGACCATTGAATTGGCAGTAAGTGAAACTTACTTTGATATATGCAATGGTATTTCATCTTCAATTATTTCTAGGATGCTTATCAGCTTTCAAAACCACAGGTCTCATTGAAGACTATGCTATAAAATAAGGAAATTGGGGAAGGGTTAGGGTTAGCCACGATTTTCTTCAACACTGGCAATCTGAAACCATTGTATTGTTCAGTTAAATGATGGAGTCAGTCCTGCCATTATCAAGCCAAAGTGTAGGATAGCCAAGGCTTCATGTATACCAAATACTGAAAGTAGAGTTCCTACATGTTACAAAGTGGGGACATCTATGCATGTGTTCTGGGAAATTCACCATTTGAGCTTCATCCACAAAATATAGTACCAAGTAATGGCAGGTGAGACCATCTTGTTAGGCAACACAGAAGAAAAGGAAGGCAGATATAAAGTATACCAACAGTGCAATGCCCAATCTGTTTGCCTTTATGAAATGGCAACCTCATGAACTTCTTTGCAAAGTATACACAAAGGGAGATGAACAAAATGAAAGGTAGAAACTGAATATAATAATAGAATTATAACAATATTTTTGACAACCAGTTTTGTGTAGTGGTTAAGATATTAGGCTAGAAATCAAGAGACCGTGAGTTCCAGTCCTGCCCTAGGCACAAAGCAGTTTGGTAACCTTGAACCATTCACTCTCTCTTATGAGGAAGTTGGCAATAACAGATCACTTCCCAAAAAAACCTTGCCAAAAAACCTACAGGAAGTTGTCTGGGGATTAACATTGATTTGGAAGCACAAGAAAAATATAGGTTAACAACTATAAAAGAAAGGGGATTGGAAGATGTTTATAGAGGAACGTGGTTAACCTTACTTCTTTCTCAGTACCAAGAAACAGTCTTCTTTAAGCCTTAATGTCACAGTTTCCCAACTCATGCTAAATAGTTCTTTTTAACAGAAATAAGTAGCTTCTATACATCTAGAAGACAGAAGATTTTGAAAGCTAGCCTAAAGTAAAACTCGTCATTTTCAGCTACAGCAATAAGAACAGTGGCCTTTTTTTTAACAGTGAGATGCTCAGATGGAAAAATAAAAATTTTAATTGAAATATGTTTCACAGAAGATATTTGGACTTTTTGGGCACCAAGCCGCTTTTCATTTTTGTGAAGTTAAACAAATATAGGCAACATTTTCTTTCTTTTCCAAAGAAACTGTTTGTGTAATTATGAAGCGTATGAAAAAAAGTTCATAGCAGAAGGATAGGATAAAATAGTATGGACTTCTGTTATGAACACCTTTCCTGCCTTTTCAAAAGTACACTTATTGCTAATTAATTTTTCTTAATTGGTCTCTTTTTTTTCTGTTGATGATCTTCTTCTATCCAATATGTGACTATATTTTCAGTCTGTTACATTTATAATACTTCTTAAATACTGAAAATAACACATTTCCATTTTTGTTGCTCAATTTAAAACTACACTGAAAACAGCTCGAAGGAGATATAAAGTGGAAATCCAGAAATATAAATGGATCTTAAGACAAAGATGGATTTTTTTAGCAATATTTGGTTACACTGCCTTCTAGATCAGACATGGGGAATATATTCTAAATGCAGATCTTGAAGGACAAAGAAGCTACTCGTGATATCACATACAGTTGGATGTCTGCAAGCTCATCCTAAAGAACATTGCACATTTTAGTCATTAAAAGGGACTCATTGCTATAATCCCATTTGGAGGTACAGCATTAGGACTTTGTCTGCCCATTTTTAAATTATTTTTTTGTAAAATGTTGTTTTTAGTTCTGCTTTTCTGAGATCACATTGAGAAAGGCAACCAATTAGTTGTTACATGGCATCAATGAAGAAGAATTTGTGTCTTTTGGCCCACAAAAATAGTCCAGTAAGAACATTAAAATATTTATTCCAGGGACTGCTGATGGAAGCAGAATATTCCTTTTTTGCCTAGTATGCTATGCACAGAACTGCAGCAAATGGAGAGCTATGCTATTTTTTGCATTGGAAGCCTCATTTAGACTTCACAGTTAATAATTTTATTTGTCATTACATATAGATATAGATATAGATATAGATATAGATATAGATATAGATATAGATATAGATATAGATATAGATATAGATATAGATATAGATATAGATTTAGATTTAGATATAGATATAGATATGACACAGATATCATGTGTGTATAACCCATTTTATGTATTTGGCAAAGTGTCCCCCATAACGAATTTCAAAGCATGACAAGCTTTTTGTTCGATTTGCTGAAATAGATCAAAGTAGCCACCTCTCTGGAATTTATTCTCTGTTCCTGACAGAGAACTGGGCTAGAAATCAATGACTGCAGGTACATATGAAACCTATTCATACCTTCAGCAGGAATGAGAGACTGATTGGTGCTTCCAAGTTCTTTAATATTCTCCAGATAAGTTCTTTTTAATGTGGAGTTCATTGTTTGGTATTGCAAATGACTCACAAAAGGACATGATAATCAAGATTAATTGCTTCTCTGTGGCACTCTGAGATGTTGAGTTTATACAGTCCCTGGACAGTGGCAAATCACACCTGGAGGCAGAACATTGGATTAATTGCATGGTGCTTTAATCCTTTCTGTTCCATGATTCTACAAAGTTTCTTGCTCTCCAATATCAATTTGTACCTTTTCAGTGTATTAAAATATCACATTTGCAATGGAACTGGTAACATCGATACATGATGATTTGTCAACACATTTTTTATATTAGGACAGTAGAATAAACTCTAACAGAAAAAAATGAAGGTTTTTTTTTCCTCCTCTATGGCTACTTTTGCTTTTGGGATACATTTGGTTAAATACAGAGGTGGAATTCAGCTGGTTCGCACCAGTTCACACGAACTGGTTGTTAACTTTTTGCCAAGTTCGAAGAACCAGCTAATCCCACCTCTGGCTGGCCCTGACCATCCCACTCCGCCCCTCCCGGAGTCTCCCCATACCCCATTTTGCCTTCCAGGCCCAAAACAGGGTATAGGAGTGTTGCATGGCCCCCTGCACCCCGCTTTGTCTTCCAGGATGGTGTCAGCCCCAGATCCATCTTGATTCAGATTTAGGGCTGCCACAGCAAGCTGTGGGAATGGGAGAGTAGAGAAAGGGTGGATAACAACATTCTTTCACCAGAGATCAAGAGTTGCTGGAGTTGCTGGAGTTTGGTGGGGAGTGACTGGACTTGGCGGGAGTTCAGAATTGAGGTGGATTGGAGGGTGTGACTTGAGAGTCATAAAATGCAACAGGGTGTGAGTTTTAGTGTGGAAGAGGGAAAACATGGGAATTCACATTTGGGTTTCCCCCAGATGTGCCAACATGACTTTTCTAATAAATTCTTACTTTGATGGATTTCGTCTCTGAGTTTTGAATTGGAATGGAAAGTTTAGTTGGAATGCTGACAGATGGTGCAGCCAAAACGGGGCACGGGGGTGTTGCGTGGCCTCCTATGCCCCATTTTGGCTTTCAGGGTGGTGCAGGAGGCCTTCTAGGCTAAAAAAAAACTGCTCTAGGGTGAGTTGGGAATGGGGATTTTGCATTATGATTGCTCATAAGTAAGTAGGAACCAGTAAAAGAGGAACAGAAAAATCCCTATCTGTAGATCAGCGGAGTTTGCTCTTATTTTCATATACTAGTGGCTTACTCTGTCAGTGTTGATCAGTTGTTTCACAAAAAGTGTTTGATTGGTGCCAGGTCTCTACAGCTTTAGGCACAGAAGGGCTATTCTGCACCCGTCCCTCAAATGTTCTTTAAAATACAGAGTTTCCCAGCATTCTTTTAGGAATCTCCAACATACAAAGTGTAGTCACTCATCCTAAAATGAATCCTCTTTACCTGGAGCTTCAAAATGTGCTGTTTGCTGGGAGGTATGTAGCTAAAAGTCAGAGTACATATAGTGTACATCTGACTTTGCGGATATTTCTTCATAACCAAACAAAAGTGTGTTTTCTGTGCAGTTCACACCCCTTGGTCACTGATCTGGATGTCACAAAGCAATTTTGTAATTAACTCCACTTCCTTTTTGGCTGACAGTGTGCTGCAGGAGGCTGAGTGCTGTAATGCCTCCTGGCCACGCCCACCGTTGCCATGCCCACCCCACCCAACCACACACACACAGATGATCATTAGGGCAGAGAACCAGTTATTAAATTATTTGAATCTCACCACTGGTTAAATACATCATCCCCATCTACCAAATCATTTCCTTCATAATGCAGAATAGAGGAGGGATCATTTAATCTATTCTGCTACCATTTTCTAATTCTATTCCAACTCTCATACTCCCAACTCTCATACCATTATGTAGCTAAAAGGGTTAATGAAAAGACACATTGCTTGAGATTGTATTAGTATTATTTCCAGTAGTCTGGAAAGTTCGGGCCTTTTTGATATAGAAATATATAATAATGTACATTGTTCCCTCCTCTCTCTCTCTCTACCCCACTCTTTTTCTCTCCTTGTTTTTTGTTCCATTTTTCCAATTATCTATTTCTGATGCTAGTGTTGTTTAATAAATAAATAACAAGGCATCTTTTTTCTAACTATACTGAATACTATGTGACTTTTATCTGGTGGAAACTAAACTAAACTGAAAATTATCTAAGTCATTTCACATTTTCCATGACCACTTTGTCCCACTACAATTTCCTCAACTGAAAACAGGAGGTAAAAGTTGCACCAAGGTTTCATTGGCTCAAAAATATGTGCACAGGTTTTCTGTAGTTTTGAGGCTATAAACAAAATGGTCTTGAAAAGTAAAAGAGGAATGAAAGTATAATCAAAACACCTTAAGAGAAGACAGAAATATGTACTTCATTGGAAACTTATATTTCACATTCCATAACTGATTTAGCAATGGTTTCCATCTGTCTGGCTTGGAGAGTTAGAGGTTGAGAGGGAAGCAACCAATGATTATGGTATTTTCCTTTTTCTTAAACCATCCCTGATTTCACAAATATAGAGATTCTTGAATGAAACTCATGCCATACCACATACAGTATATGCTGAGAATATGAATCCAAATATATTCATTTATAATGATATAAAACACATTTTCTCTGTTTTTTTTTCTTGAAATGATTAAGGGGGCCATGAAAAAGTAACTTCAACATAATAGGATATTTTAGATTGGGAACAGGTAGAAGCATGGTTCTTTCTAGCAAGGTTAATTCTGCACTTGTCCCAAACTTCTTCAAAAAAAAAAAGCACCTTTGGAACAACCATGACCTGGATGACTGAGAATCTCCATAGATACTTAATTCTGCACTCCTAAATAGATCACCATGAACACAACTTAATTGAAAATGAAACATATTCTGGGTACTATCACTCTGGAACTATATTACCATATTGTCAAAGTCATCTAAGATGCAATCCTATTCTTCCTTATTGGAATGTAGAATTTCTTCCAATCTACAATAGGCACCACTGTGCTAGATTCCCATGTTACCATCAAGCTTATGTAGCAAATCAATTTCCTGGTTTGGGATGGCATAGAAGGAAACTGTAAGAACAGCTCGAAGAACTAGCTAGGTCAGAACTGGAATTGTAAGGTGGGTAATTTCCTGTTAGAGTCAAGGTGCAATGGCACTTTGCTACCATTTGTGTACTCTCTATGTGTATGTGAATATGTATGTTTAAATGAATGAGTCTCCCTCTTTCCTGTGAAGTCAAGGTTCCATTATACCTAAATAACATGTCATGGCATTTTTAAACAGTAAACAGTTTTGTTCTTCCTCACTATTGAAACAAGTACAATAAGACAATGATAAGGATATGAATGTATGTCTCAGTCCTGCCCCAAGTTGGTCCCTTAAGTAAGAATGATCCTCAACTCCATTCAGAGTGAAAGGTTTACTTTACTAAAAGCCAAGTGGATTACAGAATAGCAAAGTCAGTACTGAAGTTCACACACCAAACTTTCCTGGTTAACTTTCCCCATCCAATTCCTCCCCAGTTCCTCCCTCTTGTTGGTCCCTTATTGTCCAATTAAATTTGAATAAATTGTCAACAAACTGTCTCTTCAACAGTGAGGTGGCTGGTGAGCCATTACATTCTACTCACAGCACTTAGACCTTAGATGGTGTCTCCAGAAGATACAATGAGTAGTTAGTCTTCCCACCTCCCAACCAGCTCCCTACCCCCATAGTTCATGGCAGACTGGCAGCTATCAATTGTGAAGTTTAAGCATATGATAACAGTTCTGACAGTATTGATGTACAAAGTTCTGATTGAAAATAAATTCTTACAGTTCCACATTAGTAAGCTGAAGGAAGATCTACTCAGTATTGGTGAGGTTGGCAATAGTAAGGACACTTGTAGGGAGGCACAAAAGTGTTTCTGAGGATTTGCAGGATAAGGCTAGTGGTTTGTTGGAAGTGGCAGACTGATCTCTGTTTTTGCTGAACCAAAACTACCCAACCAGATTTTTAATTTAGCATTGAGCTACAAATGGGGGAGGGGTGCAAGTTCAAAAGATCCATTCTGAAATTCCTTTTTATGGGGACTGATCTTGAGCTGATATGAGACTTATAAAAATAATTGCATGATAGTACTACAAATGTTTATTCCATAGTCCCTACATTCAGTGAGACCTGCTTGCTCATTCATCAGGACGCTTGGATTTATACCTCTGGTGTGAAATAAAGTTGACTACTTTTTGCCCTTGGCAAGATGATAGTTGATCTTGGCCCTCATCCTTTAGTTTATGAACAAACCTTTGGCTCTGGTTCTTATGTAAACATAAAGTTTTTGCAGAAGAAAGGAAGGGTGTCACCTGATTGAGAAGCTTTCTTTTTCATTTTTCACAAGCTGCTTGAATCGCTCTCTTCATTTTGAGTAATCTCTCTTCTTCATGATTCCTACAATGAACAGAATGATAGCTTTGTAGGCTGACCTACTTCCACAAGTGCAATACCAGATGCTTCAAAACATTCAAAGCAATACTATAAGTACTATTACTATTTATGTAGTAATCAGCTGCTGCATTGTCTATTCTCATTTGAATTTGTCTTGCTTTTGACCTAACTCCAGGAAAACAAATAGCAAAAAGGGGGGGAAAGAATCAGAGAGATAAGCCCATAATACCTTACCTAAGGCAGAGAAATTTTTGTAAACTGACATCAATCAAATACAATCTTCGAAGGAAGAGATAATGTTTGATCTCTACAGCGCTGTTTTGAAAAGACACAATGCACTTCTGGGATCTCACTTTATGCCTGAGGTTAGAAGAATGTCAGTTTTTCTTGATAAAATGAGATTAGAACAATCTCTTTTTTCTTCTTCTCCTCCCCCTCCACTTCCTATGGACAAATCTGTCAGATGTCTTGTCCTCCTGTAGGGAATTTGGATTCTTTCAGTTCTGCAAATGCTATTCTGCCTACTCCAAATTTTCTTGCAGAAGTGGCTAAGTGACCTTTGTTTTATTCTCTCTGGTTTCATGAACATATTAACCAAGAGAATAAGATTTAAATAGCCATCTATTGATTCTGCTAGTATAGTAGAAGTATTAATGCTCCCGTTTGAGTTTAATCATAATAATGATTTTTTTAAAAAAACTTATTTTGTTTATAAGTAATTTAACACAGAGAGCAAGTAAAACATCAGTTTCAATATCTTTTCTACCAACTGTAATTCGATGAATAGGATATTGGAATCAAGCATCGTTGTGGATACTAGTCATGGAAACTTTGTGTTGAACAAAAAATCCAGCTTACATAATTTATCTTAAAATTACATTAATATAAATTTTAATGTTTTTATCAATATATTTAAGGAAGTTAGGAGTTTTTTCTTACTAAATTCACTAGACATAAATAAAAGAAATTTTAACTCAGAGCTGAAGCCTTGATCTTCTTTGCTTAAGTTTCACTAGAGGAAAAGGGAAGGACGTTTTTCTTTTTTCAACTGGAGTATTTGTTCTTTCATTCACTGACTTTTTAATTAGATTTATATCTACCTTTCCTCTAGGAGATCAATGTATACTCCTCTTGAAACTTCTTAATATCTTAAATAAATTCAGCTTGCAAAAATGCATTGCATTTGGAGTATTTCTAGGTAGTATTCCAATTAAACTCTTCCTCAAAGATATTATGTTATTTTCTTTCTAGTTCAATTTTCCTTTTCCCAAAAAAATATAATTTAAAATTTTAATAGTTTCCTCCTATTTTTTCAATTTTTTAATAATGGAGAGAATGGAGAGAAAAACTGTACCTGAAATTCAATTAAAGTATATACTCTGTTAAACAAAGAAAAATGGTTTGGTTTGGCCTTAGCCTATTTATGAACCAAACCTTTTACATACTATGTACTTTATAATAATTTGAAGCACAACAGAGTATGATTATTCCTATAAAGGTATTAAAATTCTTCTCTCTCTATTTCCTTTTCTCCATTCACCTACGAATGTTTGAAACAAGCATTATGAGCTGAACCTCAAAATGGCATATTTATGAGCTCAGAAATACACGTTACCCAGAATTACAGCTGTTCAGAATTTTGTGGTATAACTTTTAGTTCCAAAGACATATCAAAAAGAAAGACAAGTCTACAATATATTTAAGGATTGTTTTGAAATTAAATACATTGAAAAATAAGAATTTAGAGGTAGAAAGTCTTTTAAGATATGAATTTAATTATGTATTTAAATATGAGGTTTGGGGTCTTAACCTTAGGCTACACTGAGTCAGTTTTAACATGATTCCTTTCCTTTCTAATCTATGCAGGAAGATGTCGTACCTCATAGAGTCTTTCAACAGGTGTGGTTGAAATATATGTATCATAAACATATAAATATTTGTCTGAAAATGGGAGACAAAATGGATATCTGTATCCACATTAATGTTATAAATGGATTTCTCACTTTACAGGCAATTAATTTTAAACAGGAATGATTAATTATGTTAATATTTGTCATGGCTCTGAGTGAAAACATATACATTTTCTTGTGTATTTATTCATTCATTTATCCTTTTTTTTGTACTTGCATTTGATTGTATATTTGGTAGATGTAGACTGGGTAAATTCCCATTCTTATACTGTAATTGAGATCTAGTTGTTGAGGTAATTCCCCGTTAGGAGAATGAGCGCACACAGGGAGACGTAGTGAGAGTAGTGAAGAATAACACACAACTAGCACACAGATACACTGTATAGTAAAATGTAGGTTTTTACTTCCAATAAACGTTTAAGCAAAGTCCAAACAAGCAGTCCAAGTCATTCATGGTTAAAGCAGTCAGTTTTCAGTCCAGGGATAATCCAAATAACAAAGTCCAGTATCAAAAACAGTTCAGTAACAGACTTACATCAAATCCAAGATGAACTATGATCAGTAACACTCAATAGGAACGGCAACACTCTCCAGAACAACACAACAGGACAACCCAGGTTTCTGGCTCCATCTTACGGCTGTTTGAAGAACCACACCCAATTACAATTTTAGCATTCCCTTAAAGAGACAGTATTAAAATGTCTATCCTGGTTTATATATTTTCCAACCCAACTATTAGGTGACTTACATTCCTAACACTAGTCAATCTAGGTTTAGAACTAGTCATGAATAGATTCCAGAAGATGAAAACCTTTTCCATATATTACTCCATTTTCAGATGTTATCCTTGCCTTTTAGATTTAGACTTTCCTTTAATTTCTCTTAAATACACAAACACATTTATCCCTCATCCTACTGAGATCTCAAAGAGGATATTACAATATGAATACCCTGAAAAACAGGCATGAGACCATTTCCCCTACCCATCTTCACAGAACCTGCCTATTTTGACTAGCCCGATGCAGGTAGCCCCCAAATCTGAGACAGCTGGTTGAGCAGCCTCCAGGGCAAAGCAGCTCCAAAAAGAATTTCTTCACTATGTACATCCAGAATCTCTGAGCTAATTATCAGGGTTGAGATTCTTAACTTAATCATCACTCCTCAGTCTCTAGAGTGTGAGAGAATCAAAGAAATAACCCCTGCCTCGTTGGACTGAGCACGCAGCAAAAGAGCAAAAGTCCAATGCAATTATCAGCTGAGCAACCTTGTGGTTGTGATGCAGAACATTCCCCACAGGGCATGAAATTAGCTGAAATTCAGACCAAAACCACAATGTTAAAGAAAAGAAAAAAAACTCATTTGCAGAAAGCAAAGTGTTTTGTTCATTAAAAAGTTCCAAAGAGAGCAGAAGGATACTGCTTTCTTTGTTTTAACATCAATTTGAACTCAGGTTCTTCTTACATAGTACATGTACATGAACATTAGGAGGAAGACAGCTAGTTATTTTACCAGATGACAATAAAGTCTGTGCAAAGCACAAAGAATTAAAAACAAACTTTGATGAAATGTATACAATATTTTCTCTTTATCACCCTCATTAACTTTCAGTTTGACAGGAAATCCTATCACTTAATTACCATAAAAATTTTAAAAACTTCCTAGTAGATTTGCAAGCAGTCCAGTCCACCATAGTAAACATCATTGGGTAGAATTTCTTTGTAGAAAGTCAGTTTTGTATAGTGGTTAAAGACTCTGGGCTCTATCATGGATTCTAATCCTGCCTTAGGTACAAATGGTCAAGTGACCTTAGCACAGTCTTTCTCCTTAGAAGGCCTTAGAAAGCAAGGAATAGCACATTACTTCCAAAGATGTTGCCATGAAAATTGCAGGAGTTGTGGAGGCAGTCAATAAGAGTCGCCCAAAAGATGATGATAGAAGATGATAGATAGATATAGATGAGAGATGAGAGATGAGAGAGAAAGAGAGAGGTAGGTAGGTAGGTAGGTAGGTAGGTAGAAGATGATAGATGATAGATAGATAGATAGATAGATAGATAGATAGATAGATAGATAGATGATAGATAGATAGATAGATAGATAGATAGATAGATAGATAGATAGATGATAGATAGATAGATAGATAGATGATAGATAGATAGATAGATAGATAGATAGATAGATAGATAGATAGATAGATAGATAGATAGATAGATGATAGATGATAGATAGATAGATAGATAGATAGATGATAGATAGATAGATAGATAGATGATAGATAGATAGATAGATAGATAGATAGATAGATAGATAGATAGATAGATGATAGATGATAGATAGATAGATAGATAGATAGATGATAGATAGATAGATAGATAGATAGATAGATAGATAGATAGATAGATAGATAGATAGATAGATAGATAGATGATAGATATGATAGATAGATAGAGATAGATAGGAGGGGGAAGGGAGGGAGGGAGGGAGGGAGGGGGGAAGGGAGGGAGGGAGGCAGAGGGAGGGAGATCAAGCCAAGCATGTCTTATATGCTTGAATCAGACTTGAGTTATGATGCCTTGTAGAATTGTCAAACAAACAAACAAACATGTTCCTGCTTCCAGATTGCTTTCAAGGAGGGACCACAACTTGCCAGAAAATACTATTGAACATGATGATGGTAGAATGAAATGTATATCTGCATTAGACCCAGCAGACACACCATAAAAATGTGCATAGGATAAAATGAAAAGAGTACCCTGAGCCAAAAATGTAGAACTTAAAACAAAGTAGTTAGAAAGCTGAACAATTAAAAGAATTGTAAGGAGCAAAGCATTTTTAAAAATTCTGCAGATATTTAACTGCCATCATAAGAACCAGAAAGAAAGCCAGAGGGATGTTTATATTATTGTCATGGGAAGTAGCAATTCATGATAACTTTTAAATAAACTGGATCCAAAACAAGGTAGCAAAAACAAATAGAATACATATCACAGGAGATAGAGAATGGAAAGAGGCCAAATGTTCATTATTATTATTATTTGTATTAAGTAATAATGCAAAACATAAATATCACTTTTCTACAACAATTGTTCTATCGTATTAGTAGGTATGAACTGGTTTTATATATATATATATATAT
This sequence comes from Notechis scutatus, assembly GCF_049901735.1. Lineage (NCBI taxonomy): Eukaryota > Metazoa > Chordata > Lepidosauria > Squamata > Elapidae > Notechis > Notechis scutatus. The sequence goes on along the minus strand of NC_142010.1, from coordinate 228,023,694 downwards.
ATATATATATATATATATATATGTATGTATGTATGTATGTATGTATGTATGTATGTATGTATATATGTATATATGTATATATGTATATATGTATATATGTATATATGTATATATGTATATATGTATATATGTATATATGTATATATGTATATATGTATATGGCATTCAGCTTTGTTCGGGTATTTTCCCACGTCATTGTAGTTGTGCTTTTAAAGTTGTAGCAACGTTTCGGCAGAATCTCATCTGCCATCATCAGGCTTCTGTACCATGAAAACTTAAGAATATATATATATATATATATATATATATATATATATATATATATATATATATATATATATATATATTCTCAATAATATTAAATACAAGGGACTGTCCCTAAGCCTAGAAGTAATCTTCTTCCTTTAGTACTCAACAAGGTGGGAACCATGTAAAAGAGGTGTTAATATGCTTAAAAAGAAGAAGACCGCTGAAAAGAGCAGGGCCAGCTAATGAAAGGGAATAATATAAAAGTTAAAAAGAGGGAACATATAGACAGAAAAAGTCACTGTGACCAGGACCACCAAGAGGGAATTATGAAAATCTTTCAGATGCAGGGTGAAAGAAAGTAAGAAAAGAAGAAAAAATTAAGAATTGTAGGTTTTATAATGGAAATCATGAGCACAGAATACCAAATGTGAAATGGAGAAAAATTCTCCCCCTCACCCAACACGATAAATGGGAAGAAACTGTAGAAAACACATATCTCATTCATTTTAATATAAATTATAGAAGATAATTAACATACTGTATGTGTTGCATTCAAGGTAAGGAAAAGGACAGAGAAGATGGTGCATATAGCTTGTAAGCAGCTAGGGAGCATTGTAGGAAGAGCAGATTGGGTACTATCCCAAAGTCAGGTATGATTCATCTGAACTCGAGACAATTTAAATATCTTTCATATACTAACAAATTGGTTTTGTCATTGTTCTTGGAGATTTGACAGCTTCTCTAACAATGTCATTGGAAGGACAAACTGTCTATCAGAGCCCAAAATCTTCTTTCTTAAAATGCTATGTGGGAAGAGTTGAAGATTCATCTGCAGCTATTAAGCACAATCTTGTGGATTAACTAGAAATGTCAAAATGACAAGGAGACTTATTAAGCTTTTTTATTAGTCTTGAAATTGGTTTATTTCTTTTCTTTTCAGTAGGGGATGGGTTGGTTTCAAATCTTCTATTCTTGCAACATTGGTAGAAAATGTTGTTGCCTTGGAATGGAAATACAATCCAATTTGCCTTCAACATTGGTCTCAAAATTGTTTCTTTCTGAGATTGGAGATTCCAGTTTTGGAAAGTTTGCACAACTTGGAAAGGGGCATGAGTCAGGCAGACCTGATGCAGCCCTCCACCAAAGTTGAGGACTGCATCAGAGACCCTATACCATTCTGATGACTGTACAATCTCTTTTTTAAAACCTCCAGCATTGGAGCATCCACAGCTTCTGAAGGCAAGCCATTCCACTGGTTAATTGTTTTGACTATCAAGAAAATTCTCCTTAGTTCCATGTTCTGCAATTAAATTCTCCTTAGTTCCATGTTCTGCAACCCAACAAGACAGACACAGACTTCAGAGAGTAATTAGGACTGCAGAAAAGGCAGTTACTACCAACCTGCCTTACATTGTGGACCTGTATATTGCACAAGTCAAAAAAAGGGCTGTGAAAATATTGACAGACCCCTCACATCCTGGACATAAACTGTTTCAACTCCTACCCTCAAAACAACACTACAAAGCATTGCACACCAGAACAAGTAGACACAAGAATAGTTTTTTCCTGAATGCCATCACTCTGCTAAACAAATAATTCCCTCAACACTGTCCAACTATTTACAAAGTATACACTACTATTACTATTAATCTTCTCATCACTCCTTATCACCCATCCCCTCCCACTTGTGACTGCATGGCTGTAACTTTGTTGCTTGTATCCTTACAATTTATATTGACTGTTTCCTAGTATGATTTGATTGCTTATTGTACCCTATGACTATTATTAAGTGTTGTACCTGATGATTCTTGACTCTTGTATCTTGACAAATGTATCTTTTCTTTTATGTACACTGAGAACATTTGCACCAAGACAAATTCCTTGTGTGTCCAATCACACTTGACCAATAAAGAATTCTATTCTATTCTATTCTATTCTATTCTATTCTATTCTATTCTATTCTATTCTATTCTATTCTATTCTATTCTATTCTATTCTATAACAACTAAATTTATATGGGCTGGAAAAAAACTGAGAATAAGGCTAAAACTACTGCTGGATAACAGAAATAGAGGTGGCTTGGGACTACCAGACTGGAAATCATACTATCACACAACAGCATTAGTATGGATCAAAGAATGGATGTCCTTGAATAACAAAAGAATATGTACACTGAGAGCATATGCACCAAGACAAATTTCTTGTGTGACCAATCACACTTGGCCAATAAAGAGTTATATTCTATTTTATTCTATTGCTAGAGTCTTCATCCAGTTTTGTTCACCACATTACAAAAAAGATGTTGAGACTCTAGAAAAAGTACAGAGAAGAGCAACCAGGATAATTAGGGGACTGGAGACTAAAACATATGAAGAACAGTTACAGGAACTGGGCTTGGCTAGTCTAGTAAAGAGAAGAACCAGGGGAGACATGATAGCAGTCTTCCAATATTTGAGGGGCTGCCACAGGGAGGAAGGAGTCAAGCTATTTTCTAAAGTGCCTGTGGGCCAGACAAGGAATAATGGATGGAAACTGAACAAGGAGAGATTTAACCTGGAAACAAGGAGAAACTTTCTGACAGTGAGAACAATCAACCAATGGAACAGCTTGCCCTCAGAAGTTGTGGGAGCGCCATCCCTTGAGACTTTAAAGAAGAGATTGGACTGCCATTTGTCAGAAATGGTATAGGGTCTCCTGCTTGGGCAAGGGGTTGGACTAGATGACCTACAAGGTCCCTTCCAACTCTCATTATCTGTTATCTGCTTAACTCCTTGATTAATTTCCATTCATGCTTCTTGTCTTTCCCTGAGGTGTTTTAGAGAATAGGATATCCCCCTCTTTTTTGTGATAGTCTGTCAAATATTCTAATCATGCTATCATATGACCCCAGTCCTCTTTGTTGCACTAGACATACCCAGTTCCTGCAACCATCATCATATGTTTCAGCATCCAGCCACTTAATCATTTTTGTTGCTATTCTCTGCAGTCTTTCCAGAGTTTCAACATCTTTCATCTATCAGGGTGACCAGAACTGGACACAGTATTCCAAGTGTGGTTTTGCCAAGGTACTATATAGCAGTACTAATATTTCACATAATCTTGATACTATTCTTTTGTTGCTGTGTTCTAGGACTGCATTCAACAGCTGCAACACACTGCTGACTTATACAAGTGATTTTTCCACTAGGACTCCAAGATCCCTCTCATAGTTACTACTTTTGAGCCATTTGCTACCTATGCTATACCTGTGCATTTGGTTTTTCTTGCCTAAATGTAAGACCTTATTTTCTCAGCATTGAATTGCATCTTGTTGGATAGGGCCCAGTGTTCAAATCTATCAAGGTCTTTCTGCATCTTGAAGCTATCTTTTAATGTGTTGACTATTCCTCCAAACTTGGTGTTATCTGCAAATTTGATGAATTCACCTTCCATCTCCTCATCTAAATCATTTATGAAGATGATGAGGAATAAAGGGCCTAAGCAGAACCTTGAGGTACCTCACTATATACTTTCCTCCATGTAGATGTAATTCCATTGAGGACTACATGTGGAGTGTGGTTTTCCACCAGTTATGAATTCATCTGGTGCTGATGCTGTGTATGCCATATTTTCCTATCTTACCAAGAAGTAAATTATGGTCTACTTTGTCAAATGAGTCACTGAAGTCCAAGTATGCTATGTCCGCAACAGTTCACTGGATTACTACTTTAGTTATTGTCAAAAATGCCATAAGATTTCGTTGACATCTGTTTTTGATCAACCCTTATTGGCTTCTAGAAATATTTTTATTTATTTATTTATTTGATTTGTCATTCGCTTACAAAATAATAGGTATAAGTATAAACATGAGTAAGAATACAGAAAATAGGTATGATTAAATGGGGACAATAGAACAGGGACAGGAGGCACAATGGTGCACTTATGCACGCCCCTTACAGACCTCTTAGGAATGGGGTGAGGTCAACAGTGGATAGTTTGAGGTTAAAGGAGTAGGGGTTTGAGGATGTAACTACAGAGTCAGGTAGTGCATTCTAAGCATTGACCACTCTGTTGCTGAAGTCGTACTTTCTGCAATCAAGTTTGGAGAAATTAACATTGAGTTTGTATCTGTTGTGTGCTCTTGTATTGTTGCGGTTGAAGCTGAAGTAGTCACTGACTGGTAGGACATTGTAGCAGATAATTTTGTGTACTACGCTTAAGTCCAACCATAGGCGGCATAGTTCAAGATTGTCCAAGCCCAAAATTTCAAGTCTGGTGATATAGGGTATTCTGTTGCGAGCAGAGGAGTGTAGTACTCTTCTCATTAAATACTTCTGGACTCACTCAATTGTATTAATGTTTGATATACAGTGTGGATTCCAGACAGATGAGCTGTATTCAAGTATTGGTCTTGCAAAGGTTTTGTATGCCCTAGTTAGCAGTTCAATATTTCCAGAGGAGAAGCTTCATAAGATTAGATTTACAACTCTTAATGCCTTTTTGGCAATGCTGTTACAGTGAGCTCTGGTGCTTAGGTCATTAGATATGAGTACTCCTTGACAGAGTGAGGGTCATCAATGAGGTCATATCTGCCTAGTTTGTATTTGGTGTACTGGTTTTTTTTACCAATGTGTAGGACAAAGCATTTGTTGGTCGAGATTTGGAGTTGCCAATTGTTTGACCATTCAGACACATAATCAAGGTCACTTTGAAGAGCAGTAGCATTGTCGGTGGTGTTGAATAGTTTTACATCATCTGCGAAGAGGATGCAGTTGCTTATAAGGTGATCACAAAGGTCATTTATATAGAGTATAAAGAGTGTGGGTCCTAGAACACTGCCTTGGGGGACACCGCTGTTAACTGGAGCAGGGTTTGATATAGCGCTCCCTATTTTTACTATTTGTTGCCTGTTTGACAGGAATGCAGTAATCCACTTATGAAGGAATCCGGAAATGCCATAAGAGTTTAGTTTTAAGAGTAGTTTGTCATGTACCACTGAATCAAAGGCTTTGCAGAAGTCTATGTAAATTGCATCTATTGCTTTATCCTGGTTGAGTAGAGTAGTCCATATGTTTTTGCAGTGTAGGAATTGTAGGTTGCAAGACAATTTTTTTCCTGAAACCAAATTGTTTATTGGAGAGTAGGTTGTTTGACTCTAAGTGGAGGGTGATGAATTGGTTAATGAGTGAGATTGGTCTGTAGTTTTCAACCAGGCTGGGGTCACCTTTTTTGAAGATAGGGATGACCGTAGCTAAGGACCATAGGTTCAGTTAGGAGCTGGTTCTGAATGATATACCATATATAATGCTTAGGGGTTCTGCTATGGCAGAGGAAAGCTTTTTAAAGAAATATGCACATAATCCATCAGGGCCAATAGTTAGGGATGGTTTTAGATTATGTAAAGCCTTTTCTACATTATCTTCTGTAAAGTAAATATGAAGTAGATCATTGCAGTTAGTTATGGTACAACTAGGAAATGTGGGGCATGAGCCATTGCTGTTAACAAAGACTGAGCTGAAGAAGAATAGCTTTGCTTGCTTGTAGGTGTCCGCAGACCTGTTGCTTGATTATCTTTTCCAGGATTATCCCAAGTATTGATATCAGGCTGACTACTATTTAGTTTCCTAGAGCCATTTTTTCCTTCCATTTCTTGAAATTAAAGGAACCACATCATCTCTTTTCCAGTCCTCTGGTAGTTTCCTGGTGCTCCAGGATCTTTGAAAGGTTTGGTTCAGTGGTTCCAAGATCATGTTTGCCAGTTCTTTCAGAACCCTGGCATGTAATCCATTTGGTACTGTTTATTTGAATTTATCTAAGGTGGTCAGGTCTTCTCTTACTATTTTCTTGCTCATTTACCTTATATCTCTTTTATGATTCTGTTTTTATAAATTGGGCTATTTTTTTCCTTTTGTGTGATGATAGATACAAAGAATGAATTGAGCAGTTCTACTTTCTCCCTGTAGCCTATCACTTCCTTGCCATCTTCTTCCCTTAGTGGACATTGTTTTCTTGACCTTTCTCTTGCTTTTTACATATTGTCCCACCCAATTTATAACCTTTTTTGCTATGGTTGTTAAGCAAATTACTGCAGTTGTTAAGGGAATCATTTTGTTGTTAAACAAATCCAGCTTCCTCCATTAATTTTGCTTGTTGGAAGCCAGCTAAGAAGGTTGAAAATGGTGATCACATGACCCCACAACCCTGCAACCATTGTGAATATATTATCATGTGCCTGAATTTTGATCACATGACCATGGGGAAGCTGCAGCAGTCATAGGTGTGACAACCAGTCATAAGTCACATTTTTCAGTGCTGTTGTAATAACTTCAGTTGCTAAACCGATAATTGTAAATCAAGGATTACTTTTATTGGGATGGATTCCATACTGAATATGTCAAATATTAGCAGAATGAAGACTTCAATTTCATAAAAACGTTTAACTTTGAAATATTGGTCAGTCTCATAAATATGTCAATAAACCATTGTTCCCTGTCAGTTTTAAACTAAATCCCACCTTCATTAAAGGAATATGAAACATTATTTTAGCCCTAATAATAAGCACAAAGGGAACTGGTCAGTAACTATGATAAATATGTTTTGCTCTGTTCATCGTCACTTCACAGCAGTTTCATTTGAGTCCCACTTTAGATTTAGAAATGCCATTCTACCAAAATTATACTCCTGACATTATCCCCTCGTTTCTGGGTTTATTCACTTTTGCCAGATGAAAAATATCTAAACAAATTAACTAGACAGTCAGATTCCTTAAATGCAAAAAGCCACATTATATATTAAACTTAATTAAGCAAATAATTCTGCTTGATCCCTTATGATTGAATCTATAAAAGGAAAAAAAAACATTCCAAGAAAGTCATCAATACCAATTGATGTTATTATTAAATAAATGATGTCTTTCTAGTCATGATAAAATACCTAGAGTATACTCTATCAAAGAAATATAGTGGACAGGGCTCAACTGAAAGCCATTAGAAGGACCTGGGCTTAACTCCACTTTCTTGCTGGAAGTCATTTAAGAAAAACTTAAATCTGAAGATTATTGAAACAATCTCGATTTGAAAGCTCACACAAACCGATCTTGATTTTTTTTCCAGTTTTTGTGACTGCTCTTTGTTTTTTCAGACAATCATCTAAAAAAGGAAAGGAAAGGAAAGGAAAGGAGGAAAGGAAAGGAAAGGAAAGGAAAGGAAAGGAAAGGAAAGGAAAGGAAAGGAAAGGAAAGGAAGTGTGGTACTCTAAACTACTTCTGTTCATTTTTAAAAAGTGCTGGATCTTGTTGGTGACAACTCATTCTGATTTTAAGTTTCAGGTCAAACCACAGAACCTTGGATACAGAATATAGTGCCTTAGCAAATAACAAAACATTACTCAGAATTTTCAGGCTGGTATTTATTTGAATATGATAACTCTGAAAGAGTAACCAGTTGTATTCTAATAATAAGAAAGATGAAATAGTAGTTCTTAACAACCATGAAACAAGAATTTTATCTTATTTAAAATGGACTCCATATAAGACAAAGGTGTTGCATATCAACTTAAGCAGAACTTGACTTAGATCTGCTTTTACCGGTTCAGCCATAGTGTTTTCATTTGGAAAACTTTACATCATCGCCTTGGCAGACAGCCAAATGTTCTTCTCCGCAGTCTGCTACTTTTCCTTTAGCTTACCCAAAATAGCCACTCATAGATTTAGTGTCCTCAAATTACTAATGCTTACAGTCATGAGTGTTGTAAACTTTCAGCTGGGTCACCAGAAATTTGCTATTGCTGAACAAAGAAATATGAGTGGAGAGTCTATACATATTTACATTCCAAAGACTGGCATTTCATAAGGTATCTCTGGGTGAACTTAAATTGGCTGACAGATGTAATTGACCTTCCTTTTAAATATATTTACCTGCACACAGTTCAGATGATGGCGTTGAAAGCAGAACTTTGTACAGACAGTTCTCAACTTACAACCATAGTTGGAAATAAAATTTCTGTCATGAACAATGAAGTTGTTAAGTGAGTCATCACATGATCAGTCTTGATTTCATAACTATTTTACTATGTTGTTAAGTGAATCGTGGGGTTGTTAAGTGAATCCAGCTTTTCCCATTGACTTTACTTGTCAGAAGCCAGCAGGAAAGGTGACTAATCATGATTATGTGACCACAGGAAGCTGCGATCATTATAAATACAAGCCACTTGCCAACTTCTCAAATTATGACACTTGACTATGGGAATGGTCATAACTTTGAAGATTTTTTTCAGCACCATTGTAACTTGAACCATTGTTTTTTTTTTAAACAAATTTTATTCGTTTTTACAACACAATACACAAACAAACAACGCATAATAACATAAAAGATCTTTTCTGAAAAAACCAATAGAACATACAGAATAATTCCAAATTATAATATATATATTTACGTTATCTGTTCAACTTCACATCTTATCCCAACTTCTCTTTATTTCTCCCTTTCATTCTATTATTCAGATTATATTTCTTGCTAATTAAAATTTTATTGCTTTTCAAGAACAATACACAAACAAACAAAACGTAGAACATAAAAACATAAAACATCTTTTCTGAAAGTTGCTTGATCCCGGGTTAAAACTCTTCGTACAGACAGAAATTCAAAAATCATATTCGTTTTATATACCATTCCATATCTTGAACCATTGTTAAATGAATGATTGGACATTTGAATAGAAAACCTTCAAGGACCCTTCCAGCATTATTTGGTATTCTATTCTCAGAAACTTTATTGATATTTGTGGCCAGGTGCCTTTTTGCTAGCTGTGGCTTCTGGACCTAAAACAACACTAGCCCTTTATCCAATAACATCATGGTATTTTTAAAAGGGGATCTTTAACTAGAGGTCGTACAAATAACTTCTTTAAGAGAATGGAGTCTTCAGAAACTATTAACTATAGCGTTTCCTCTAGAACATTCCGTTAGCTCAAGGTACAGTATTAAAGTGGTAAGCCGTGTTCCCTATGCCAAGGAAGACATTAGAACTCAGAGCCAGAAACCTGAAAGACATATTTATACTAGGCAGTTTCTTGGCTCCTGATAACAGTTTCAGAGTGGCTCTGATAAAATGAAGGTAACCAAAAATATATTTCCAGTTACCAAAGCCTTTCTCCTCTGTTTACTCCATAACAGTTTTATTTGAAGACGAGTTCTTGAAAAAAATCACCACATTTGCATGAAGGCAAGGCATCTAAGGAAACTGCCTACATGCTTTATTTTGTCTGTATTTTTTTCAACAAAATGTTCACACTATTTCTTCCAATAAGTTTCAAAAATTAACAAACACAAAGTGAGAAACTCCATATAGCTTCCAGAGGCCTAAAATAGTTTAGTTGTCTGAGGAAGACTCAATCTTTTACATCAGCCTCACAGCTCCAGAGTGGATAGATTTAATTCAAATAAATAAATTGTGTGTGTGTGTGTGTGTGTGTAAGAGAGAGAGAGACAAAGACACAGAGATAGAAAATAGTGAGTGAAAGCGAAAGAGAATACATATTTCATCATCAATGTTAGCACTAACATTAGGTGTACATATGGTAGCAGATACATATTCTCATGTTAGAAATAAAAAACCGGGGTGATAATTGGTCCAAATTATCTTATTAATAATTTCAAAAGAAAAAAAATATGAGGAGGAAAAAGTTGCTATGCCTACAAAAATAAAAATATTTTTGCCTGTTTTTAAAAAAATCTTCCATCATTGTAAAACTATTTCTTCCCATTCTTCCAATTTTTTTTGCTAATGAATAGTGGTGGGGATCCTGATCAGCTTCCTGGTGGCAATTTCATCTGAGATTGAAAAGATTGAGATATCTTCTCAAAAGCAGGAGAAGAAGGTTTTGAAGGGAGCTATTGAAATACAGCTGATGAAGTCTACTGACATGCTGGACTGGCAAAGTCAAATCACTTCAGCAAATGAGGCAAGATGACTTGATGCAAGATTTCACTCAAGCCAATTAAATTGTTATTTTGGGAAATCGTACATTTGTATTCAGTGTCATAGTGTCACTCATTAAATTATTATGAGGATGATTAGAAAATTATCTTAATGAAAAAATGTTAGTCTGTACTTAGCTGCCTAAAATATGCTATTACTTCACTTACTTCATGATCAGATGGCGATTGATCATCTCACTAGGACAGTAATCACGAGCATTTCCCTGTTACAGTCCTTTAAGCAGAACTCATTCGGGGTTTAAACCAGAAGCTTAATTCTCCAAAAGGGCAAGTACCAAGTGAGTATAATTTAGTAATCACTAAAAAGAATAATGGCAAAGATAGCCCTGGGGATGATAACAGCATTTATATTTGAAAAATTAAATGATACAGATCTTCCTGGTTGGGAAGTACTATGTGCACAGAATGAATAAAGTTAATTTGGACTGATGTCACTTTTTGTATTCTGGGAAGATCCCTTAATATCAGTGGAATTTAAGTCAGCCCCATGAGACACGCCACCTCACCCTGGTCAGTTTTTCAAGAAAGACTGTCACTTTCATTCTGCCATGAAAACAATCAGGACTCTAGTACTGAAGTGCCCTCCCCACCACTGGCTCCCTACCCATTCTTTCCCTGTTCTAAAACTTGGGGCATAGCCAAAAATAACTGACTCAGGTCCCATAGATTCTGATGGATTCCATTCTAAGTATGGCTAAATCAGGAACTTGGAGTTTCATTTCTCAGGTTCAAATTCTAATTGCCAGGGACAATTAGATATAATTTCTAAAAATTGGAAAGCAAGAAGTTTCATTTGACCTGTCCTGAATATCTAAATTTTGTGGAGGATCCCTGCTCATGGACGATTCCCAGAGCTCAAATAAGATGCAATGATCAATCCAATCAATGGCTGTAGTGAAAGAAAGCTTCTTGTCACAGTAGACAAATGTCCTAGATCAACGTTTCTCAAGTTTCTCAACAAGATATGTGGATTTCAACTCCCAGAATTCCCCGCCCACCAATCTTAAAAATGTCAAAAGTTGAAAAACTGCCCTAGACTGATTGTAGTGCAAACCAGCATTTGTTCCCACACTTAGATTTACATGCAGTACTAAGTTAGAAATAAACCAAGAATTTCAATTAGGTTTTTCCTTGATCTAATCTTGATTCAATGTGGAGAAAACAAATCCTTCTCTTGTTAGGTTGGTATGGTGTGGATGATGTGAACAGAAAAAAATAACTTCACAAGGAAGCCTTCCCTCTTGTTATATGAAAGATGGTATTTATCTTCAGAGTCTTTCAAAAGGCACCCATACAATGTAAGATTTTAGCATGAAAACAAGAGGATATGATCCAAGATAGTGAGAAGTGATTGGCAGAATAAGGTATTTTAAAACAAAACACATTTGTAGGAATGCAAACATCCAAGTTGTTAATTAACAGTGTCTGGTTTTATTGTATGTGTAGAATGCAGTGTAGAACGCAGTGTTTGTGTGTGTTTTCTGTGAGTATTCACTACTCATGGGTTTAATCTGAACTACAAACTACATTATTCATTCAGTGTGTTGGATATCTCATCCCATCCACCAAATTGTTTCCTGCAGGTGCAAAATATAGACGGGTTCACTTGGAATTCTACTTATCATTGCTACCTGTTGTTGCTCTGTATGAAAAATAGTTAAGGAAGGTGTAACCAAAATCTACTCCTTTGGAATTATCCATGCAAATTATGCCCAATATTCCTTCTAATGTTTCTGGAAAGTGTGCCATGTTTCAATAGAGAAAGATATAGAGTACTAATATAATAATGTAGATACTTTTCTGTTGTTTATGACTCCCTGCTTTTACTTGCTCTGTGTATTAATGTCCCATATAAATTCCTTTCATGTTTGCTTATATGTAACAAATAAATACCAAGCATCACCACACACTTAAAATGATATGAGGCTTTAATTGTGTGTTGTAGCTGCTATCATGATTTTTTTGACTCCTCCCTTGCAAAATCCCTGTAAATTAAATGCAATTTGATGAAAGAACTTATCTGGTTTCAGTAAAAGGATTCTGCATGGGCATCCATAGGAGGAATAAAACAAAAGTCAAGATGGCACATGTAAACAAAAGGGTGAGCTTTAATCACATGGCTGTTACTTTGACTTTCTTTACCTTCTTCTGCAGATTCCCCTGAGGATCTTCTCTATAAGATACAGGAGGTCCATGTTCAATTGCATTTCAACTTTGCTTTATTTATTTTTCTTTCAATCTTTTTCTATTTCTTACTTAAATGAGCAAGAGCATAACGTACATCCAGGAAGTAGAGACAACAATGGAAATGGTTAAGAAATACCATTCCCCTTGTCCAGATCTGAGAAATGGTAGGCAAACTATATGAAACAAAACCTGATATATCACCTGGCAGGATAGAGAAGGACTCCTCTAATTTTAAATATTAAGGTTATCTCATTTTACAAAAACATTTTTCTTCCATTTGCTGCCTCTGACAGAGAGAAAGCTTCATCAGTAGCACCAGAGGTAATATAATCATCTCTCTTCTGTTCTAAGTGGACTTTGGATGTTGCAAATGATCTAATTGCTCCCTAGTTATATTAGAATGATCCCGTTGTTCATTCTGCAGTGTGGATAGTGGAAGTCCAGTGGCAGCAGTCCTGGAGAGCCAGAAAACGGCTTCCTAAGGTGAGGCACCTTTTCTTTATGCAGATCTCCATCTCGGCCTGTAGAAAACAGCCTATGACAGACACATTCTGAGAGGCACAGGGGAAAAGACCAATATAATGTCCACCTCATTTTCAGCATCATTTGATTAATAATTTGATCAGCTATCTGTTCTTCTTTATCTTATCTTTCATTTCAGTCTCTTTTTTCCTTTTGTAAACAATCAATTAACAGAAAGTTTATTCAATCATTTTGGTCATGCTTTTTTCCTACATGATGAGGAAAATGATAAAATCTCAGAACATTCAGACAATATCTCCAGAACCAAGAATTTGGGGTGGTCATGAATTGTTGTTCAACTTGAGGTTCAAGTCAGTGGCTTGGCTTCCATTTAAAAATGGAAACCATCTCTATTTCTTGAAATTTGAAATGTGTTGAAAGTGTGGTGTAGGGTAAATGGAACCTGTTGATGTTTAACTGTGAAGAGGAACCAATGTTAAACAGAGAGTAGTGAGGGACATATTTTGAGGTGACACAGAATGAAGGAACCAGAAGGCAGGAGTTAAGAAAAATAAAGCAGTTTTATGTACAGAGAACTCACGTGTTAGGAGTATTATTACAAAATACAACATGGTGTCAGAAGTTCTGTAACACAGTAACTGAACAATGAGTCTACCCAAATGAGGAAAATGAGTTCTGATGAGCAGAATGAGGAAGGAGTTAGCAGAATGGCTAGCACACCCAGTGCTACTTTTAACATTCAACCTCCGGAGCCCTTTGATTTTTCCAAACGAAATGAGTGGACAAAATGGATACGGCAATTCGAGAGATTTAGGCAAGCAAGTAATCTCGCAATAAGCTCCAAAAAAAATCAGGTGAACACTTTGATTTACTGTATGGGAGACGAAGCAGATGATGTTCTGCGTGGCCTGAAACTCAGTGAAGCTGATCAGCATCAGTATACTAAAGTAAGAGACAGCTTTCAGTCATTTTTTGTAGTAAAAAAGAACATTGTGTATGAGCATGCAAGATTTAATATGCGCAAACAAGAAGCAAATGAGACAGTTGATGCATTTGTCACAGTGCTGTATGCATTAGCAGAACACTGTAACTATGGAGCACTACATGACGAGCTCATCAGAGACAGGATTGTAGTAGGCTTGGTTGATACACGGCTATCAGAATGCATGCAAATGGAAAAAGACCTAGACCTTGATAAAGCTATTAATATGGCAAGACAATCAGAGGAGATTAAAAAACAGCAAACCACATTGAGAAGTGATGCTAGTGCTGTAAACCTAAAGGATGTGAACTCTTTGGACAGACTGTTTCAAGGCAGGCATCAGAAAGAAAAGCAAAAATTCAGCAGATCAAAGAATGATGGAGCAAAGCCTCAAAGCAGGCAGAACAAAAACACTAAAGACCCCCAGTGTCACAAATGCAGTGGCATGCTTCACCCTAGACAGGAATGTCCTGCTAAGGATGCTAAATGCCATACACGTGGGAAAAAGGGTCACTATCAATGTGTATGTTTTGCAAGCAAGGCTGTGCATGGCATTGAGGAAGAGAAGAAAAGCTTCTTTCTTGGCTCTGTGACATCACATGCTGATCCATGGACTGTGGAAATCAGAATGATGGATAAAGACATCATGTTCAAGTTGGATACCAGAGCAGATGTCACTGTTGTTTCACAGAAGAATTTCACCAACATTTTTCACAACACACAGGTGCCGGTACTGCAGAAAGCAGAGAGACCTCTACTGGGTCCAGGGAGAATTCCACTGGAAGTAATGGGGTTTGCCAAACTACAGCTAAAAAAAGGAGCAAAACAAATTACAGAGAAGGTATATGTGGTCAAAAACCTGAGTATGCCTTTGCTGGGACTGCCAGCTATTGTAGCTCTTGGTCTGTTGGTTCGTGTGGACACTATTGACATGGAAAACCTGAAGTCAAGCTACCCTAAGTTATGCAGCGGCGTAGGGGAGGTTCGACAACCTTATTGTATTAAGCTCAAACCCGATGCTGTGTCTTTCTCTTTGAAAACCCCAAGAAGGATTCCCCTACCATTGATGGGGAAAGTCAAAGATGAACTTCAATACATGGAAAACTTGGGAGTAATCACTCATGTGGAAGAGCCTACGGACTGGTGCACAGGCATGGTAGTGGTGCCCAAGAAGGACAGCAAAAAGGTGCATTTGTGTGTGGACCTGACTGGCTTGAACAAGTATGTGTGTCGTGAAAAATTCATTTTACCATCAGTAGAACAGAGTCTTGGGACACCTGCTGGTGCTAAAATGTTCAGTAAATTAGATGCCAACATGGGGTTTTGGCAGATACCCCTCACCGAGGATTCAGCAAAGTATACCACATTCATTACACCCTTCAGATGGTTCCACTTTAACCATCTTCCATTTGGCATTGCCTCAGTGTCCGAACATTTCCAATGTATGATAGCAGAAGTTACACAGAGGCTGGAAGGTATAGTTTGCCACATTGATGATCTACTGGTGTGGGGATGGGACCAAGAAGAACATGACAATCAACTCCATGCAGTGCTAAGAAAACTGGAAAAGACAGGAATCACTCTGAACGTGGATAAGTGTGAACTCCCCAGGAGTGAGGTGGTTTTTTTGGGTCACATCATCTCTGATGCAGGGATACGGCCTGACCCAAGGAAAACAGAGGCTATCAGAGCTATTAAGGAGCCCTCTAGTGTCAACGAACTGAGGAGTTTTCTTGGCATGGTAAACCAGCTGGGGAAGTTCATCCCTCAGTTGGCAGAAAAAGACAAGCCACTTCGTGATCTCCTTTCTAAGAAAAACTGTTCAGTTTGGGATGTGGAACAGGTCAGAGCATTTAAGACATTGAAAGATGCTTTGTCTTCCCTTCCAGTGCTGGCCATGTATGATCCGAACAAAGTGACGAAAGTGTCAGCGGGTGCATCATCATATGGCTTGGGCGCTGTTCTTCTTCAAGAGTGGGGAGATAAATGGAAGCCTGTGGCTTACGCATCACGTTCACTCACTCCAACTGAATAACGCTATGCACAGGTAGAAAAAGAAGGCCTGGCTCTAACCTGGGCATGTGACAGATTTCAGGATTTCCTCCTAGGAAAGCATTTCTGCCTGGAGACTGACCACAAACCACTTGTCAGTTTGTTTGGAGACCAAGCACTAGATCTTCCACCCTTGAGAATTCAGCGATTCAGGATGAGGCTCATGCATTACTCTTACTACATTGTGCATGTGCCCGGAAAGTCACTTTGGACAGCAGACACATTGTCCTGTTCGACTATGGACTCTCATATGTCCAAAGCAGAACTGGAGTTGATGGAAAGCACTTACATATATGTGGTGTAGTAGACACCTTGCCTGTTAGCCACACATATATGGAAATCATAAAAGAGCAGTTGCAAGCTGATAGTATTTGCTCTCGAGTCATGAAATTGTGTGCAGATGGATGGCCAGTGCACGAAAAACAGGAACCTGCACTGACAGGTTACTGGCCAGAATGAGCTACACTCACTGTACAAGATGGATTACTACTGAAAGACACTAGGCTTGTGATCCCATCCACTCTGAGGAATGAGGTGTTGGAGAGGCTGCATAAAAGACACCAAGGGGTGGTGAAATGCAAAGAACTTGCTCATCAGTCTGTGTGGTAGCCAGGACTCAGTCAGCAGGTCAGTGAAATGGTGCTCAAATGCAGGACATGCATTCAAGAGCGTCAGAATCCTAAAGAGCCACTCATGACATCTGAGTGCCCGGAGAGACCATGGCAAAAGTTAGGGACTGACATGTTTGTACTTGGAAGGAAAACATACTTAGTTGTGATAGACTATTTCTCCAGATATGTCAAGATTGCACTGCTATCGAACCCTAAGTCAACTGAAGTCAATCTTTGCCCAGCATGGGATTCCAGAGGAGTTGATGTCAGACAATGGACCACAGTTCTCTGGCCAAGATTTCTCTCATTTTGCATCCACATATGGGTTCAAACATGTTGCCAGCAGTCCAAAGTTTCCACAAAGTAATGGAGAAACTGAATGTGCAGTTCAGACAGTGAAAAGTCTCTTGAAAAAGGCTAGCGACCCTTATCTGGCCCTGCTTGCCTACAGAGCTACCCCTCTCCAGAGTGGGTTCAGTCCGGCTCAGCTGCTTATGGGGAGACGTCTTCGTACCACTGTGCCAACTCTTCCCTCTCAGCTAGACCCAGCATTGCCAGATGTTGACCATTTTGCTCGTAAAGAGAGAGAGAAGAGGAAATTGAATACTGAATACTACAACAGGAGACATCGTGCAAAACCTCTTAGTGATTTGGTACCAGAAGAGCATGTATGGGTCACTGATACAAAAGAATCTGGGACCGTACTGCAGAATCACATGAGTCCAAGGTCATATCTGGTGGACGTACCTAAACGTGTGGTGAGACACCATCGTCAGCACTTGATACCCTTACACACACATGCAAGTGAGGGAGGAGCGGTGGAGCAGCAGGAGTTGCCAGAGACAAACAGTGAACAAGTTTCTACATCACCTGGAAAAATACTTAAAAACTTTCCTAGTGTGACAGCTACCCCAAGGACAAGGTCTGGGAGAGCTATAGTTAAACCAGACAGACTGAATCTGTGAATTGAGAAAGTGAAAAAGAGTTAATGTTGATGTGTAGTTCAGTAAGAAATCTGAGGTGCAGAATAATTTAAACACAGTTAGGTGTATTGGATTAGTAAATAGTTATATGATAGCATTTTCTTCCCTACAGGATTTAGATAGGAACAGACCTTCAGCAAAAGAGGCAGAATAATCCTCTAAATTCTGGTGAGACAAAGGTAGTCTACCCTTTGTTCTCTAGAAAAGGGGTGTGTGGTGTAGGGTAAATGGAACCTGTTGAGGTTTAACTGTGAAGAGGAACCAATGTTAGACAGAGAGTAGTGAGGGACATATTTTGAGGTGACACAGTATGAAGGAACCAGAAGGGAGGAGTTAAGAAAAATAAAGCAGTTTTGTGTACAGAGAACTCATGTGTTACGAGTATAATTACAAAATACAACAGAAAGCAGATAAAGAATAGGATAATATGGAAGCATTGTGATGTTGCAGTATAGTTTATTGCGTAGCTCTTGTCTCTGTTTCAAAATTTTCCTCTAGCAATTTCCTGTTTGGAGTATTGAAAATACATATATAAACTGGTTTTATACAGGCACTTCATAAAGTCAGTCCAAAACAGAATTGTTACCAGTAAATTACTAAGACTGGGCAAGGTGATCACCTGAAGCAAATGCTTCAGCAGTTATATTGGCAGTCAATACACTGAAACATCTTATTCAAAGTCTTTGAACGGACCATTAACACATGAATGGCTTGAAATCAGAGTAGAAGAAATGCCAGCTCCCATATGTACTTCACTGGATGTACAATTAGAACATATCTTACCATGAAATTAAGTGAGTGGCTACAAGAAAGAAGATATTCTCTTTTGCAGGGCTATTCTTATGAAAGATTTCTGCAGAATGACACAACTATACTGACAATTTGTCTTTTGGGAACCAAATATGTGAAACATTTAGATTTTGATAGTTAAGTTTTGAAGTCCAAGTTTCACGTATATTATAAAATCAGATGGATGAAAGATAAGAAAAACTGAAAGATGCTAGATCATTTCCCTTCAACTCATGGCTGCAACTCTGTTTTGGAATGTTATTACTTGCTGGATTATTCATTCTTTTATCAGTTTGGCGAAGTGTTTGGGGAGAAAATATGCAATCCTATCCTCAATCATGACTGCAGCTCATCGGTTAACCGAATGCTTAATATACAACAGCTTAATCTATGGAGACAAAAGAAAATTTCAAGGAGAAACTAAAAGAATCTTCTTATAGAGGTGAAACTCGAAAAATTAGAATATCGTGCAAAAGTTCATTTATTGCAGTAATGCAACTTAAAAGGTGAAACTAATATATGAGATAGACTCATTACATGCAAAGCAAGATAGTTGTGATGTATCATAATTGAGATGATTATGGCTTATAGCTCATGAAAACCCAAATCCACAATCTCATAAAATTAGAATATTGTGAACAGGTTCAATATTCTAGGCTCAAAGTGTCCCACTCTAATCAGCTAATTAATCCACAACACCTGCTAAGGGTTCCTGAGCCTTTAAATGGTCTCTCAGTCTGGTTCAGTAGGAATCACAATCATGGGAAAGACTGCTGACCTGACAGTTGTGCAGAAAACCATCATTGACACCCTCCATAAGGAGGGAAAGCCTCAAAAGGTAATTGCAAATTAAGTTGGATGTTCCCAAAGTGCTGTATCAAAGCACATTAACAGAAAGTTATGTGGAAGGGGAAAGTGTGGAAGAAAAAGATGCACAAGCAGCAGAGATGACCTCAGCCTGGAGAGGATTGTCAGGAAAAGGCCATTCAAAAGTGTTGGGGACTTTCACAAGGAGTGGACTGAGGCTGGAGTCAAGAGCCATCACACACAGATGGATCCTAGACATGGGCTTCAAATGTCGTATTCCTCTTGTCAAGCCTCTCCTGAACAACAAACAACATCAGAAGCATCTTACCTGGACTAAAGAAAAACAGACCTGTTGCTCAGTGGTCCAAAGTCCTCTTTTCTGATGAGAGCAACTTTTGCATCTCATTTGGAAACCAAGGACCCAGAGTCTGGAGGAAGAATGGAGAGGCACACACTGCAAGATGCTTGAAGTCCAGTGTGAAGTTTCCACAGTCTGTGTTGATTTGGGGAACCATGTCATCTGCTGGTGTTGGTCCACTGTGCTTCATTAAGTCCAGGGTCAATGCAGCCGTCTACCAGGAGATGTTGGAGCACTTCATGCTTCCTTCCACAGACGAGCTTTATGGGGATGCTGACTTCATTTTCCAGCAGGACTTGCCACCTGCCCACATTGCCAAAAGCACCAAAACCTGGTTCAATGACCATGGGATTACTGTGCTTGATTGGCCAGCAAACTCACCTGACCTGAACTCCATAGAGAATCTATGGGGCATTGCCAAGAGAAAGATGAGAGACATGAGACTGAACAATGCAGAAGAGCTGAAGGCCACTATTGAAGCATCCTGGTCTTCCATAACTCCTCAGCAGTGCCACAGGCTGATAGCTTCCATGCAGTGGTCGAATTCAAAATTTTTACGACCTGTTCTGTGGGCGTGGCTTATTTGGTGGGCATGGCTTGTGGTCATGTGACTGGGTGGGTATGGCTTAGTGGTCATGTGACTGGGTGGGCGTGCTTGGTGGTCATGTGACTGGGTGGGAATGGCTTGGTGGTCATGTGACTAGGTGGGCATGGCCAACTCAATGTCACTCACATTAAGGGGTGCCTCACCTGGCCCCTCCCCTCCCAGCCATTTCTTGTCACCCAGCCTCAACTTATCTATAGTTCTGTAAAAATGTTGTTCACCTTTTTTTACTTTATTATCTGCATACTATAGATGTACTTTCATGGACCACTGAAAGGAGGAAATGGCTCACATGCTTTACTCAAGAATGTGATATAGGCAACAAGCTTTTAAGGGGCTGCCACAAAGAAAGTGGGGGGAATGTATTTTCCAAAGCACCAGAAGGATGGAAACTGAACAGAGAGAAGCAACCTAAAACTAAGGAGAAACTTCCTGACAGTGAGAACAATTAACCAGTGGAACTGCTTGCCACCAGAAGTTCTGGGTGCTCAATCACTGGAAGTTTTTAAGAAAAGACTGGACAGCCATTTCTCTGAAATGGTATAGGATTCACCCCAAGGTCGCTTCTAAGTATTATTCTGACACCTTTCCCAGGATTTCTACTCAGAGTTTGGCATCCTCAGTTTTCTTGCCTGAGCTGGGGGTTGGACTAGAAGATCTCCAAGGTCCCTTTTAACTCTTGTTAAACACATGTGTATTTTATGTTCTGGACTATTGACATTGAATGCATGTAAACCCTGAAAAATATGTGGTAGCCCTGGGCAAAAGAAAGGCAGAAAATCACTGTAGGTGTAGGACAGTGTAAAATGTTAGCACATGATAAATAATGGAACAATTAAAAATAATAGCACAGAGTTTTATCTATCTCTCTCTTCCTATTTTTCTTTCTTTCTTTCTCTACCTTCTTCTTTCTTTCTTTCTCTACCTTCCTCTTTCTTTCTTTCTCTACCTTCCTCTTTCTTTTTTTCTTTCTTTCCTTCTTTCTTTTTCTCATACACACACAGAGAGAGTTGGGGGGAGAGAGCACTTAACAGACAAGCATTTTGGAAGCAGCTCCTTTAAATTTCTCCAAGGCTTGAGTGGATTCTTTTATGTTGCAAAAGTGCTCCAAGGCTCAATGCAGCCCCACCCCCTCTGTCAGACCGCACTCCTTCTCACTCCAGCACTTTAACTCACAAGAGGAAAGCGATACTTGCATCGGCCATGGGGAATCCTTGGAGAAGTTTTTAAAAGACCTGCTTCCAAAATTCATTTCTTTTACGTTGCAAAAGTGCTCCAAGGCTCAATTCACCCCCACCTCCTCTGTCAGACCATACTCTTTCTCATTCCCGACACTTTAACTCACACGGGGAAAGTGATACTTGCAGTGTCCATACCTTTCTTCCTTTTCCCCAGGGAGAAAAAGGATGTGGGGAATGGAAAGCTAGGAGAGCAATCGCAAGTGAGCGACATGGCAACCAGGTTGGGGGCGTGGCCAGCCAGGGATTGTTCGGTGACCCATGCTAAATAACCGCTACCGGTTCACCCGAATAGGTGTGAACCGGTCAAATAGCACCTCTGCTTCCATGCCATGCCGCATTGAGGCAGTAATTGCTGCAAAAGGGGCCCAAACCAAGTACTGAGTACATATGCATGCTTATGCTTTTCAGAGGTCCAATATTGTTCTATGTACAATCCTTGTTTTATTGATTGCATGTAATGTTCTAATTTTCTGAGATTGTGGATTTGGGGTTTTCATGAGCTGTAAGCCATAATCATCTCAATTGTGACAAATCATGGCTTGAACTATCTTGCTTTGCATGTAATGAGTCTATCTCATATATTAGTTTCACCTTTTAAGTTGGATTACTGAAATAAATGAACTTTTTCACATTATTCTAATTTTTTGAGTTTTACCTGTACAATCCAGCAATAATTAAGAAGAATATTTACAAAGCAAATGTTACAGAAATGAAGAGATTTACTGAAGTCCAATTATTATACACATTTACTCAATCTCTAACTTGTGAATTTATAGAAAAAAAGGAACATACCTATAAGCTGAAGTACACATTTTCTGATATATTGCAAAGCAGTTTACAACTTGAAAAAAGTGCAAAAGAACTGTACACTAAAAAGCACACACCTTTTTATACTGGTACAAATCACGCAAATCTTTTTTTTTTTAAATTCCCAAACATGTGCAGAACAGTGCCAAAATTATCTTAAGGTTAATACATTCTTTAGCAAAATTGATATTGACAGATTCACCATTTGGTCTATTATCACTGAAGAGTTGTCACTGCATCCTTCTTCAGGCAGTCTTTTAAATCTGAGAGCTACTGTATTTGCTCAAAGAAAGAAAAGATACTTTGGGCATAAGGAGAGTTTCCTATAATCTCCCCAAACAGATGGCATGGTTCTCCAACATGGGATCAAGCTCTTTAGACATTAAAAAATGGCAGTGCGTCCATTTAAAATATGCATTCTATGCTACAAAAAGCAAAAAGCTTTCTCCTTATTGTACATTTCCTGCCTTCCTTCCTCTGCCACAAAATCTTTAGACAATTTGTAAAATAACACAGAATTTAAGGGGGTGCTTCTTTAGCACAGAGCACAGCTGCTCAAATACTTATCAACAGAGTTGGCACTGCCCGATTAGCACCACAGTTTGATACAAGTCGCAAAAATAATAAAAGGAGCAGCTGCTTCTGTTGCCTGATGCCTTTATTTTCCATGAGAAAATGTGAAGTTTTAAATTGGAATAGTACTCTTACTTATTATTCCAGTATGGATATTATAATCAAAACCAGAAATACAGGCTTAATCAAACCAAGGTTGAATTTATAAAAACAAAAAGAAGGCAATGATTTAAAAAATGTGCTTTCATGCTTTAATTGAAACATTTGATTCTTCCCCCATTGTGGACTCCTCTTCTAAGGAAGGATAGTACTACACTGCTTAGATCTAAAGGGTGGAAGTGAACTTGGTTCTTCTTCCTTTTTTGTCCTCCATGAATGTTAACATCTCATGTCCAACAAGGTTTTGATGCTGCAGACCAAATCAATTGATGTTACTGAATATGTTTGTTGTTATTATAGTGTATATATTTATACAGCTAATTGTCAACCATTGAGTGATAATCTGAACAGGAATCCAAACCTATCTAATAGGAGAAAAGGCTTAAGATGGTTGAAATAAGTGGGCATAATTAATTGGTTTGCAAAACTCACAGGTGAGTAAAAAGGGAACAAAAGCCATAAATTTTATTCATTAAGTAGGACCACTGCAATATACCCTTGATTCATTCTGAGTTGCAGCTTTTCACATGATGCCACAAGCTGTTCTGAAGAGTCCCCAAATTTTAATACCACTCTTCTATAGGCAGGAAGGGAAATGAAACAGAAAAACTCTATTTTTAGACAAGATTCTGTTCATTTTTTTTAGATATATCCATTTTTGTATCTGTTAAGATGAGAAAACAGTAGAGCATTAAAATTATTTGATCAGTCTTTTTCCTACTACAAAATGGCATCTGGACAGATAGCTGTAAAGAATTACCAGTATATCAATCCTTAGGAAAGAATTACATGCATACTCAAAGACAGAGGCTCGAATACATTATTTCTGCCTAGAAAAACAAGAGCCTTGAAGTGACTACAACAATTTATACAGTTCATCACTTCTGCCTTTAGCTTTGTAGAATGTTTTAGTGTTATATTCATAACAATCTTTCTTACAACAAGCAATCAATATTCTGTGAAACCAACAACAGGCACATTTTTTGGTTCCAAATTTTTTTTTGGTTGTTCTTTCAGCTTCAATTCTAGATTAACTCAATCATGCATTACAAGGAATATTATGAGGGTGGTAGGAGGTACATACCCAAATAAATTATCCAGTTTTCAGACATTTGTACTTTCATAAAAAATTGCATTGGGAAATTGAATGAAAATCAGCTGGACTTTGGATCAATTTTTATAAAGAGGGTTTTATCCTGACTATATTATTTTTGTAAATAACTGAAGATGGCAAACATACTTAATACTCCTTTCTTCTCCCATTCTCCCCACAACAATCCTGTGAAGTGAGCTGGGCTGAGAAAGAGTGATTGGCCCAGTTGGCTTTTATGCCTAAAGTAGGATTAGAACTCACAGTCTCCTGGTTTCTAGAATGGTACCTTAATCACTACACCAAACTGGCTTTTTCATATCCACAATGACCAGACACACAAACAAATGCTTACCCTCCACATGTACTTCTCCAGCTAACGAAAGAAATGTGAAGTCCTTGGTGCTCTCTGAGCTTGATTGTTGTTTTGCAGATATTTCATTACCAGGTAATATCATCAGTATTAGAAGAGAATGGGATTTTCTCTTGCTGCTATACAAGTGGCTTGCTTCTTAGAGTTGGTGGGAGTGTTCTTGTGGTTCCTTGATTAGGCTATTGTTCACTATTTGCCTGAATTGGTAGCTCCTTGATTGGGGTATTGTTTATTGCTTGTTTACTGGGATATTATTGGTCTAATATTAAATATTAATATTAAACTTGATGTAAATCTTTGCTTATCTGGGTGTTGATTGCTGGTAAGGAGATGTTTTGGTCTTTGGTTGATCGATAGCTATCCAATGAGCAGGCCTGGAAGAAAATTTTCAACTTTACCTTTAGGAATGCTGCCACCTAATAAGAGGCACAATGACCTATTCCAACTTCCAAACCCATGAGGAACATTAAACTACCAAACCAAATAGTAAGGGAAAGAAAGAATTGATCATACATCAGATTCAAACTCAGTGGAAACTCTATGCGTGAACAAGGTTGTGTTGTTGCCTTTGGTCCAATACCCAAAATCTTTCAGGCATTTTAGAATTCCATGACTATTTGGTATAAAAGGGACTGCAGGATGCATTAGTCCTCTGAATCCCTATTCCCCTTTTCATGCCATATTGTAATTCACTGAGATATTTGCTTTTTCAAAGTACTGTAGACTACAATACTTTTGACTATGTATTCTGTATTATTTAACCCTGATTATTACATCTGAAAGTGATTCAGGGATACAGGATAGAAAAATGAAGCTGTGAGAAGTATAATACAATATGAACTTTCAGAAGAATTTCTGAGAAATGTAGTATATCTCCAAGGAAATAACTACAGCCATTTAAAAAAAAAACTATAAATACTTATTTTTAATCTTTCTCTTTATTTTTCAGAGATGTATTAAATTGGTATTAAGACTTTTTCTATTTCTGGTGTTGAGAATACAGTTATGGTGTTGCATAGGGAAAGTATATTTCTTTCTGTGACTACAGAGAACCACTACCTGTTCCAACAAATAATGCTAAGCTAAATGGATAAATATTCAAATTGGCATGATGGTGACCTGTACTAATTTGATTATGTTACACATTCTTGTTTTTAATAGAGATACAGAACTCCCATCAGCTTCCATCAGTTCTACTTCCATCAAGGAACAGAACTCCCAAGGACTTTCTTTCAGACAATATATACCTTACATAATATACAAGGGCAGATTAATAATATTAATGCTTGTCTTCCAAGCAGAAATCTAAAGAGGAGAAGGAAAAAGAGAAAGAATTCAAGGCTCAGGGACATTACTATCCATCAAGTGCCCTACCATTACTACTTCTGTTTTTGAAATGCTTATCTTCTCCAAACTGGCTGCTTCAAGAAAACGACCTGGAGTTTAGATATATTTTGATGTTCTCTTGTGGTTTTGTCTGATGTTTTTGTCAGTTCAGTGAATGAACATCCTGCCACCATGGTACTTTTTATGATTATTGGCACAGCTTTTTAATATCTGCTTGAGTGGCTGGCTTAAGGCTTGGGCATCCTTCCATGATCATGACCAATGCTGAAGCTGGTCTTGAACATAGTAATGTTTAATGTCCCAGGGCTGGTACTTGGCCTGGATATTTAGAGATTTCAACATCCATGTCTAGATTAGCTTACAGGGAGCAATGGAGGAAATGAAGGAGCTCATGTTGGATTGTTTCAGATCATATAAGTTACCATTTACCAAATTAGACATACCTTGAAGCTGTTTTGTTTTCCTGAGAAAAGTGTTTTGTCGATGAAGAATTAGAAGTGAGTCTTTTGTTCTGAACAGATCACATTCTGCTTTGATTATGATGAATAACTTCAATCCTCCCCCATAACGACATGGGATCAGTTTGAGGGCTTTCACAGATTGACATGGGTAGATTTGCTGATGCATCAAAACTCTCAGTCAAGGCCTTTGGGGCAGGTTGAAATGACCAGCTGTTCTAGTCAATGATTGATTGAACTCCTAGGCATCCCATAGCCAGTAGAGATTATTGAATACAAATCCACTAATTATGAATTACTCTAGCCATTATTAGAATAGGAAATTGTCATAGGTATAATAGTGTCTTGAAAATATCTTCTTGTTAATCATGAGCTTCAGTGATTTGCTCTTGCTGCACAAGTAACAAGATTTCTGTCAATGGTAATGATGGTCATTCTTCCTATTTTCACCCATTTCTTTTTCTCACATATCTGTTTGAATTGCCTTCCATGGCCACCCCTCCCCCTCTCAAATATTCCAAACTGACCATATAGAAATGAAATACAGAAAGCTGAAAAGCTCTGACATGAGAAATGTCTTTTCCACCAAATATTTTGCTATAATAAAGGAAAAATCACAGATGGAATTTTTTTACTTCACTGTTCCTTGTAAACAGCTTTTCTTTCTTTTCCTTTTTTTTAACTGTAAGAAATGAAAAGATGAATCTCAATTCTGGAACAACAAGTACTGGCTCGTGTAAGACCTTCAAGAATTTGCTATCATTTGTATGTTTGCTCTTTAAAAGAAATACATATTGCAAATACATCGTACACGTACAGCAACATGCTGCTTTTCAAAGGGAAAGTCAATTACAATAGTTGAGCATCATGGCACTGTCAGATTTTGCTAACAACTATTGGCCATTTGGTTGTGAAGCAGTATATACTTGTTAAAAATAAGTGCCAAATAGCAAGAATGAAAAGAAACATCCTTTTATGTTTCTCAAATACTGGAACACACTATGCAGTCACACTCTTAAGGTATTCAAAAAATTAGGTTGCTTTTAGGGTGAGAGGGTTCAAGTTGTTACTCCCACTCTCTTTGGTTACTTTCCATATGTTTGGGACAAGTGCTAGTAAAAAAAAAAAAAGAATGGTGTAAACCTGCCATACAATTTAGGATGCTCCTTTCCCAGGTTGTTCATTTATATGGAAAGCCTCCAGAGTCAGAAAAGGCCTTCCACTACAGATGGTTGCCCTCAATAAGAGGGCAATATAGGAGAGGCAGAGCTTGCCCTCATTTTCTCACCAGTCCCAAAGAAATCAGTGTTCTTGCCAATTTCCTGAATGCTCAAAGAGGACTTCTTATTTACTTGCAATAATTTCACTCACAAAGTATTCACAAAGGGGTATTGTTTCTACACCTACCATCATCTCATTAGTCAACATCTAACTGCTTTTGCTTGCCTCTTGCACATACTGTATTCATTTTGTCTGCTGCTTTTCAAATTTTTGTTCTATTTTAATGCCAGCTGATCCGTGGAGCTCAATGCATTTCTGTTTGCCCCTCATAATCACTCTAAAAAGTAGCTGTCGAGTCAACATTGCACAGTCAACATGATGACTGAATAGACATTTGAACCTAGATCATCTGGTCAGATTTCATTCTAGCCAGTGCAGCTAATAACATGAAATCCTGAAAATGAAGGAAAGAATACAAAAAGAATACATAGGGGATTTCTTCATTTATAATTACATATATACCATCCAATCAATCCATTTCTATGTAGTAATATTTTGCTAAATTAATTTGAACATAATAATAATGGTGGTGGTGGTGGTGATACTATTAATAGACATAATGTCCAATGTCTTCTGCTCAGTTTATAAAAATCAGCATATTTGTTTTAGAAATTTAAAACAAATATGTTTTAAAGGGGTAAATGTGTAATTATATGGCTAGAGACTTCTGGCAAAAAGGATTGCTATCATTTTCAATTAAAAGTGAAAAAAATAAAATTATATAAACAAAATTAAAATAGAAATTCAGTCATGAAAGATGCATAAAATACTTTTTATGTATAAATAACCTGAATAATTTTTGTAATATGTTTTGTAACATTCTTTTAAAAAACAGAGAAGCACAGAAGCTCACTATCAAGAAACAATAGAACCTACCCAAATTCAGAAGCCATAGTCAATATTAAATCAATTCATCAAATAGCATGTGTCCCGCAAGAAAATGTGTTTAGATTTTTTATTTTCAAAAATAACATTTAGTTTTATCATTATCTTCTTGAACTTCCTATTCATTTGCCTCCATAAACCTGACTCCCTATGACTTCTCAGAGCTCTGTTTGGTCTAGATTAGGAAGGAGCAGAGGTTCTGATATTCAGCAGGTTCTGACCAGTTCTGGAGAACCGGTAGCAGAAATTTTGAGTAGTTCGGAGATTTTACAGTATCCTTCCCCTGCCACACCCACCAAGCCACACCCACAGTAAAAAAATAGTTTAAAAATTGAATCCCACAACTGGGAAGGAGATATCCCTGCTCCTTTGGCTGCTGCTGAAATACTCTTTCCAGTAACCATTGGCCTCATTGGTAGAGTCTTCAGGAAGTTCTGGCTTAGCAAGAACTGAATTTGCCAGCTCCTGAATTTGGCAATACTTGCCTTGATTATCCCTCTGTAAACTCCAGCAATCTTAGGTTAAAACTTCCAGAATTTCCACTCTGAATAATAATTTTGAGAACTATAATTCTGATATTCTTGGCTAAAAAAATACTGTGTTTGATTGACTAGCTGTTTTTTTAAGGATTAAACATATTTCCTTGTACTCTCTCCTTTTCTTTTCTAAGCATAATGCTTAACTCTTCTCAAAAACCAAGTAATATTTAACAGATAGTAATAATATTCTCAGTTTGGGATGAAGGTACTAGGCTAGAAACCAGGAGACCATGCATTCTAGTCCTGCCTTTGGCAGGAAGGCAGCTGCATGACCTTAGGCCAGTCCCATTCTTTCAGCCCTAGGAATTATGTCTATTCCATTGCAATTCTATGGCTCCATATTATGGTGATTTTATTATGGTTTTATCTTAATTTAATATGTTATCTCCTATATAGTATTGTCTACATATCATATATATCAAGCTGATGTTTTATTTAAACTAAATTTGTATATCAGCGATTATATGACCTCTGTAGTTGCCATATGCTAAATAACTATGATAAATAAATACACTAAATAAATAAACCCTAGGAAGGAAGCAATAACAAACCACTTCTTGTCCAGGCATTCCCTGAGAATCAGACACAATTGAAAGGAAGAAGAAGAAAAAAATCTACTGTATAACAGAAGGAATAGCATAGCAAAAGATAGATCACTTTTTCATCCCAAACCTTTAGAAGCACTTCAGTTATATCCAACTCCCTGGCTGCTGCATGTCTTTCAAAATCATCCTTTTCCAAGCTTGTTGTATTGTCCAGTAATAACTATGAGTACAGAGGATGGAAATTGTGATTGTTTGGTTTTGACTCAAAACAGAAAAGAGGTCAACATCATGCACACAACATGGTTTCCTGCAATAGATCCAGTTCATCCATGAACAGGGATATATATTTACTCAAAGAACATATGCCTACTTCAGAAGCAAATGAGGAACAGAACTTGTAGTTCTTGAATAATGCTACATCTCATTGCATCTGCTGCCCTCACATTAAAATAGACTGTGCATACAATTATTTAGAATGGTGAAGCATGTCTCTGCTTAATCGATTGCCTTCCCACCTCTACCTTTAAACTGTTCCAACAAAGCACTCATCCCTTGTAGAGTTACAACGTGTATGGTGTTATCAAGGCTCCTAGCCCATGACAATCAAATACCACCCACTGCTGTTGCTCTTTGTACCTCCAGTTTTATTCCCTGAGCAAAATAACTCCAGCAGAAACATTTACTTTCTCACCTTTCCTTTTCACATCCCCCACAATCTGTAAGAGCAGTGGTATGGAAACAACACTTGAAAATAAAATGAGAAAGGCCTGAGAACGAAATAATGCTGTTAATTAGAAGAGAACAAGAGAGTGAACAAAAGATTATTCAATGTTTTTAATCCCATTTTTTCCTGAAATGTCTTTCTCTCCATGTTTTCCTCATTCCATAATATAAGTGGACATCATCCTACAGCCTTAGGGTATATAAAGGCCTCTAAATCTTTCACCATCATAGGCTCAGCATGCTGGAGTATCATAAAGCTGATTTGTTAAGCACTATCTTACAAATCAATCTGTGTAAAAACCAAAGGGCAGTAGAAAAAATTAAGGTGAAGAAAAGCAAAAAAAAAAAAAGGTATATATCAAACAGGAAGGAAGGAAGGAAGGAAGGAAGGAAGGAAGGAAAGAAGGAAGGAAGGAAGGAAGGAAGGAAGGAAGGAATGGATAGACAGGAAAAAGAAGAGATATATGATGCCCCAACCTTGTTAGCCTCCTAGGAGACCATGATGCCATGGCTTTTGCCCCAGAGTTTGGGACTGGAATAATAATGGAGCCTTGGCCTTTGTGGGTATTTGTATGTGTGATATGTTAGCAATGAGTTTGTTTCTGGGGGGGGTCAACCTGGTTTTACCAAGTTACCTGGATTATGAATTATAGTATTTTTTTCTATCTTTGCCACTAAGAGTTCCACTGGTTAGATGGGCAGCCATAAATACTTGTTAAATAAATAAAACAATGACTACATTGGAAAAAAATGACCAAGTAACTTTCATGCCTGCACAAGTATTGACAGGCAATAACAAGTATTGACAGACAATAACCAGACCTCTGATCTTCCATCTTATATTGTATATCTTTAAACCAGTTTGAACGGACCTTCAAATATAGGACATTTTTAAAGAGAGGGCTATTAGTGCAGTTTGTATTGCTGCCCGGTTTTCCTCTTAAAACCTGGTCAATTCCCATCCATTGCCCTCTTCAATTTAATCATTTCTGTCTTCCCCTGAAAAGGCAAGCATGAATCAGGAGGGGAGAATGGGGCTGCATACCACTTATATCCTTTTGCCTTCTTCCTTCCTTCGCTGACCATTAGGAAGGTGGTATGTAGAGAAATTATACTAGCATTCACTTGAATATCTACACAAGAATTGGTTCAAATATGGAGCCTTTTTATCAGTGTCTCCAGCAATACAGAATGGTTGTTTATAGCCACCATGTGACCAGTGATCAATCTTTATCCATACCTCCAATAATCCTGTACTCCTAATTATTTTGTTAACAGAATTTACACATATACAAAATGTATGTGGGCATTTCTAGGAAAAAGCAGGACATATTACCGTGTTTCTCAGAAAATAAGGCCGGGTCTTATTTTTTTTTTGACCCCCGAAAAAATGGCTAGGCTGTCTTTTCAGGGGTGACTTAATCCCCTCCCTTCCATCCTCGGGCGGGCAGGCGACGACGGCTTGGATGTTGACCTCGGCATTGGTGGGGCACTTTGTATCGGGAGACCTTCTGCCACCATTGCTTTCCCTTCTCCCTGTGCTGCTGCGGAGTTTAGAGCAACGCCGCGGCGTTTGGTGCAGCCACGCACAGCCAGCCAGGGCTCCTCCCTGCAACTGGAGCCCGGCGGAGACACTTGGCTTTAGGCGCTCCTGTCGCTGCCTTCCCTTTGCCTTCGAAGGTAAAGCCAATTCTTTTAAAAATGACGCCCTACTACCAGTATGACAAAGCCTCCCCTGCCTGAGAGGGCAGCCCAACCCGGGAGACGAATCTCCCAGGGCCGCAGCGCAGGATCGGCCCACCCTGGGAGAAGCGCCCAGCTGCCGTCCCTGCCTGGCACCAGGCAGAGTGTGAAGAGCTTCACCTGGGGCACCCAGCACAGCTGACAGGCGGGCCCTCCTGCCTGGCAGTGGAGTTCTCGCCAAGGCAGCAAGCACATCCCTGCCGGGCCCTCCACTCATCCTGCCAGGGCCGTGCCAGAGCCATGTGGGCTGGGCAGAGCTGGGAAAGTGAGCTGCGGGTGCATGCCTGCCTGCCAAGCAAAACAGCCGGGCTGACCTGAGCTTGGCTTCCTTCCCAAGTCCCTCCAGCCCGAACCTGAAGGGGCCACCGGGAGAGGCTGCCCAAGGCAGTGATAGCGCCCACCTATCCATGGACAGGGAGGCAAGGTGACGGCCTGTGCCACGTCCTCCTCTGAGCTGAGCCCCACCGAGTGAGCGCCTCTGCCCAATGCCCATGCCGCTGCAGCATTTGGAGCTGCGGCCCATTTGGAGATGCATGGGGATGGGGATGGTCTGGGTGAGGGATGGAAAGGACGGGTGGCTTCGGGCTCTCTCTGCCGGACCCGCAGGCCAGGGAAGCAGTGCTGCCATAATCTTGCCTCCCTGTCCGTGGATGGGTGGGCGCTATCACTGCCTCGGGCAGCGTCTTCCAGTGGCCCCTTCAGGTTCGGGCTAGAGGGACTTGGGAAGGAAGCCTAGCTCGGGTCAGCCCGGCCCTTTCGCTTGGCAGGCAGGCGTGCACCCACGGCTCGCTTTCCTGGCTCTGCCCAGCCCGCACGGCTCTGGCGTGGCCCTGGAGGGATGAGCGGAGGCCCGGCGGGGAGGTGCTCGGTGCCTTGGTGAGAGCTCCACCAACAGGCAGGAGGGCCCGCCTGTCAGCTGCGCTGGGTGCCCCAGGCAAAGCTCTTTGTGCTCTGCCTGGCGCCAGGCAGGGATGGCAGCTGGGCACTTCTCCTGGGGTGGGCCGATCCTGCGCTGTGGCCCCGGGAGATTCGCCTCCCCACATGGGGTTGGGCTGCCCTCTGTGGCCCCGGGAGATTCGCCTCCCCACATGGGGTTGGGCTGCCCTCTTGGGCAGGGGAGGATTTGTTGTACCGGTAGTAGGGCGTCATTTTTAAAAGAATTGGCTTTGCCTTCGAAGGCGAAGGGAAGGCGGCGACAGGAGCGCCTGAAGCCAAGTGTCTCCACCAGACTCCGGTTGCAGGGAGGAGCCCTGACTGACCGCGCGTGGCTGTGCCAAATGCCACAGCGTTGCTCTAAACGCCACGGCAGCATGGGGAGAAGGGAAAGCAACGGTGGTGGAAGGTCTCCCAATACGAAGTGCCCCACCAACGCCGAAGTCAACGCAGGCAGCACCATATCCGGGTATGTAACAAAAGTACTTCCTAACGGCAAACCCCCCATTCCCCCCCCCCCATTTCACATGTTTAATATAGGCCTTAATTTGGGAGTGGCTTAATTTGATTTTATGCCTATAAAACATGCTGGGACTTCCTATTGGGGGAGACCGTATTGTTGGAAAAATATGGTATTATAAAAATAATGCTTATATGCACACAGTTTGTATATAAGTTCAATTTACAAAGGAACAATGAAGACTGGAAGCAGAAACAATAGTTACCATTTCAGTTTTTTCTCCATAATTCCAACATCTTCTAAATTACATGAAAAGGAGTCTATGATTCTACTACACATTTTTTATAAACAGTTTTATGTAAAAATGAATCTAATTCCCAAGCAGATGATGTTCTATCCTGCATTGGGAATCTTAGTTATTGAGATATGATGTTATGAAGGGCCTGTACAATTAGGGAATTTAATTTATGAAATCACATACCATTCACTGGTTGTTGTATTTCTTTTTCCCCAGAGTTCCTCTGCCTTTGAAATATATTATAAAATTCTGGAATGGACTAACTTTCAATTATTTCAGGTACTTTGGAACTGCTAGAAAAATCAGGAATTGCATCCAACATAAATACTAGAGGTTAGCCAGCTCTATCTGAAAATAAAAACCAGTCCTTGTGTAATTTTTGCAATAGAATAAATTTACATCATTAAGTAACAGAGTAAATACTGGACCAGAAAGAGCTCTTCTGTTCTTATCAATAAAGTTTTAAATTCCAAAATGTTATAAGGGAAAGTAGAAAATTGCCATAGATTACCTCTTCTCTTAAATTAAATGAATAAGAAAACTCATTTATTTTAAAAAAAAAAATCTAATTATTGTTTCATTTCCATAGCTAACTACTTTATCAG
Source organism: Notechis scutatus (assembly GCF_049901735.1). Taxonomy (NCBI): domain Eukaryota; kingdom Metazoa; phylum Chordata; class Lepidosauria; order Squamata; family Elapidae; genus Notechis; species Notechis scutatus. The sequence goes on along the minus strand of NC_142010.1, from coordinate 227,989,553 downwards.
TCAGAATAACATTAGATGATTTAAAAATAATAAGAAGAGTTAAATTATATGTCTTTTATTTAGCTTAAAAACAATACCTTATGTTATTGTTCATGTTCTGCTTGATTGAGCAATGAAACTTAAGGAGTTCCCAGAGGCAACCTCCATGAGTAGTTATACTGTAGACACAGTGATCATTTGGAGAAGCAACAGTGAGTGCTTAATTCACTTTGAGAATGGTATGACTAATGCCAGAATTATAATATGCTAAAAGATTTTAGAATATTTAGGAGGGATTGTACTGACGTCGGCAAAACTATTCTGTGTCAATTCACACATAAATCAATACATTTATGTATTCATGGTAGTGATTATGTTATGTTATGTTATGTTATGTTGTGTTGTGTTGTGTTGTGTTGTGTTGTGTTATGTTATGTTATGCCATGCCATGCCATGCTATGCTATGCTATGCTATGCTGTGCTATACTATTTGTTTGCCATTTGGACTTATACACTGTACAATCCAGACTCTATTTGTAGAAGTTGCATTAGGATAACAATACTAATTTTCATTTGATTTCATTTGAACTGCAGTGATGATTGGGTTATCTGAACTGAATCTCCATTGTCTTTGATGATAACTTCTATTGTCCATTCTTTCTACCCTGTTAAATTTGCTCCATGTCTTAAGGCATTGTTTTGTTCTGCATTGTTTTTATTTATTCTCTCATGCAACAGCATGTGCATCTACCCATCCACTAGCCCTCCCACCCTACAGAGTATGAGCTTGAAATACAAAAGATAATTAGAAGCACAGATTCTAAAGAAAAAACATACAAAAACAAAAGGGTCATCTTCCAAGTGACCTAATTTAAAAGACCTGGAGTGTTTGGCATCAGCATAATGGGTTTACAGGTTTTTTTTCACCCTGATTTCCTGTTTTCAATCAGTTTATTTTAACATTCCTACAATTACCACAAGAATGAATTGGCATTTTATTCCAGCACAATTAGACCTCCGGCAAATGCCTTTCTCAAAAAATTTCCAACATTTTAGAGCTTTGAATGAGTACTGTACATTTAATTTACTGTCCTGTAGAAATCCAATGCTCCAAATTTCTGTTAATTTCAAAGAGAGACTCCAATGATAGCATCGTGTTGAATGGTAGAAAAAACCTACATTTCTGAATGTGGCTCCTTTCTGGGGTTAAAAAAAAGTTTTAGGGCTATTTCCCAGCTCTCCAGGCTCCATACCTTCCTCCTCACTTCCCCTCACCTATCATTTTGAACTGGTAAGTGGGGTCCCTAAGGGGCAAGAAGTGAATTCGCAACTGGCTGACAAACCATACTCAATGAGTAGTCCTTAATGGGTCTAAGTCTACATGGAGGGAAGTAAGCAGTGGAGTGCCACAAGGTTCTGTCTTAGGCCCAGTACTCTTAAATATCTTCATTAACGTCTTAGATGAGGGAATAGAAGGGAAACTTACCAAATTTGCAGATGATACTAAGCTGGCAGGAATAGCTAACACCTTAGAAGATTGGCTCAAGATACAGATGGATCTTGACAGACCAGAACACTGGGCCGTATCTAACAAAATGAAATTCTGTGTAGAGAAAAGTAAAGTCCTACACTTAGGCAAGAAAAACCAAAAGCACACGAATAGATTGGGCAAAACCAGGCTTAATAGCAGTAACTGTGAGTTGGATCTTGGAGTCTTAGTGGACAACGAGCTAAATATGAGTAAGCAGTGTGCAGCAGCAGCCAAAAAAGCTAATGCAATCCTAAAGGGATACAATCAAGATCAAGTGAGGTACTAATACCACTCTATAAAGCCTTAGTAAGACGACATCTAGAGTGCTGCATCCAGTTTTGGTCACACTATAAAAAAGATATTGAGACTCTAGAAAGTGTGCAGAGAAGAACAACCAGGATGATTAGGGGACTGGAGGCTAAAACATGCGATCAACGGTTGAGAAACTGGGCATGGATAGTCTAGTGAAGACAAGGACCAGAGGAGACATGATAGCAGTCTTCCAATATTTGAGGGGCTGCCATCAGAGAGGAAGGGACTAAGCTATTTTCTAAAGCACCTATAGGTCAGACAAGGAATAATGGATGGAAACTGAACAAGGACAGATTTAACCTGGAAATAAGGAGAAATTTTCTGACAGTGAAACCAATGGAACAGCTTGCCTTCAAAAGTTGTGGGAGCTTCATCACTTGAGGCTTTCAAGAAGAGATTGGACTGCCATATGTCAGAAATGGAGTAGTGTCTCCTGCTTGGGCAGGGGGTTGGACTAGATGATCTACAAGGTCCCTTCCAACTCTGTTAATCTAACAGGGTTTCTCAGGAGTTGGGGGAAGCTTTGGGAGGCTTAGGAAGCAAGTGAGTCTGTGCCTGGACTTGGCCTCCCAGGGTTTCCCCCTCCCTGAGGCACCTCATGCTCCACTTAATGATCTACATGCATTAATAACCAGATCAGGGACAGTAGGGGTTGTGGTCATGAAGCACGGCAATCATATAGTCACTTCACTTAATGATCCTCACAACTTCCAACCCTATTGGACATAGATTACCACTCTAGGTCAAGGACTACCTGTATATTACTACATATAGGTCAGAAATGAGGCTTTTGTAGAATTCCAAATTTTTCTTACTGATTCTATGTGTCCTCAGTCTGAACAAGTAAAGGTACAATACTATCCAGTGAACAATGCAGTCTAAATCAGGATTGGAGACTCCTGGCATAATTCCATTTCCATTTTATTCACTCTCAATGGATCAAATGAAAAATGTATCACTCTGGCTTTGATGCGTCAGTAAGAATATATATAATAAGAGGCTGGAACATTTCAGATGTCACCTTCACCTTGGGAAGATTTTTTTCAAATGTAGAGAATTATTGTAGATACAGTATATATTGCTGCAATGGATACAAGGCGAACAGAATTATTAACCTTTGAATTTGGATCACTCCCCAGTTCAGGTGTCTTCAATCCAGGTAAATGTTTGTGTCAAATGGTGCTCCATTCAAAATCCAAGAAAGAAATACTTGGACTCCATTAATTAGAGAAAAGATATCTTTTACTGGAAGTCAAGTGGTAGCAACAAAAGAATTCTGAATCTGAGAAAATGAGCGCGTAAATCACATATACAAAGTGATGGCAATGTTCCTACCCCCAATAGTTCAATTGGCTCATCCAATTAAAAGTTGTGTAGACCATCATGTGGGCATCTCCAGGTGGTGATGAGGCCTCTGTTCATTGACCTTGACATATTTTGATAGAGTTGCGGCTGCATATAGCATAGGATGGAAGCCTAAGCAAGAAACTTTCCCGCCCAACTTATACAGCTTTGTTTTGTAACATGTCCAGCTTGCTTCCCATAACCATGTCCCCCCTCCTCCCCCCGTTACTTAGGACAGCCGAAAGATGCAAAGCAAAGGAAGAAAGGCTGACAGTTTGTCTGATTGTTGTTGCCAGGATGTTGAGGGTTTTGTGGGGGGGGTGTTGTATTTTGGGATTTTACTTCTGTTAGCCACTGGGAGTCACTCTGAATGAGTTGGACAGCCATATGAATTTTTTAAATAGAGTAGAGTAGAGTAGAGTAGAGTAGAATAGAATAGAATAGAATAGAATAGAATAGAATAGAATAGAATAGAATAGAATAGAATAGAATAGAATAGAATAGAATAGAATAGAATAGAATAGAATAGAATTCTTTATTGGCCAAGTGTGATTAGACACACAAGGAATTCGTCTTGGTGCAAATGCTCTCAGTGTACATACAAGAAAAGATACTTTCATCTAGAGTCAAGAATCATAAGGTACAGCACTTACTAATAGTCATAGGGTACAATAAGCAATCAAATCACTAAAAATAAATAATAAAAACAAGAATGTTAACATCTTAAAACAAGAAAGTACAATTTGAGGATCTAGGCTAGTGATGGCTAACCTTTTTGTCGTTGCATGCCGAAAATGCACGTGTGCATGCGCAAGAGCGTGCATGTGTGCCTGCACCCATAATGCAATGCATGCGCATCCCCCATGCTCCCTCCGCCCACCTGTGCATGAGCACTCATCTCCCGCATGCATCCTTCCCCCCTCCCACATATGCATGCGAGATACCCCAAAATCAGCTGGCTCACAGGAGCCATGTGCGTGCACATGCTCAGTGGAACTGAGCTGGGGCGACGGCTCGCATGCCTGCAGAGATGGCTCTGTATGCCACTTCTGGCATGCCTGTCATAGGTTTGCCATCATGGATCAAGGCCAAAAGGTCTTGTTAATAACTCTGAAAAAAAACACCTTCGAAAGATGACAATAGGATGGAGGATAACCATGGCAATTATATCCAATATACTGAGTCCACTGTAAAGGGACAACCAACAAACATAAATTGTAATGTAACTATACAATGCAATGCAATGTAATACAATACAACTTTTTCATTTTCTTTTTTTTCAGTTTTCTTTTCCTTAATCCTTCCAAGTTCAGGTGGCTGAAAAAGTAGCACTCTGGGGAACTTCCGGTTTGTCGGCTTCGCGAGCGGCAGGGATTCGCGATACTGCGCGATCCCTGCTGCACTAGCCATTTTTGGTGCTCCGATCCGGACGGGTTTGGAGCTAAGGCTGCCCTGCAGGGGCGGCTGAAGATAGGGGGATCCGGAGAGGGGTTTGGGGGTGTTGCAGACCCCCTCCCCGGCCGGCAGAACCCCCTTTTCCCAAGACGGTGCAGCGGCGGTCCGTAATGGCCGCCACAAAGAAGCCGGCAGCTGGGCAAGAATGCGCAAGAGGAAGAGGAGAAAGCCTTTGAAAGTGAAAGTTTTTCTTGGTTGACCCAGGACTCTAAGACATATTTAACATAATTCCTGGAAATTATGGCTTTTTGAATGATACTTTCCAGAAGAGAAAACAAGCGGCAATTTTGAGGTGCTGAAAGGAAAGTTTACTCTCCTTCCCTACGGAATCAACAAGTGGATACTGAGAAACCTGTCTTTTTCAGGTAAAACTGGCTTTATGTGATAAGTGGGAAGGGAGAGGACAAAAAATATATTTATATGTTAAGATTTTGTTGGAGGAGATGCCTTAAGGATCTGAAGACTGAAATGTATTGCAATAAGGCTTTAAGATACAGATTTGGACTTTCTTTTTTTGATTGATACTACCCCAGGAAGAGAAAGTGAGAACTTTGTCTTGGCTTGGATTGATTGATGACTTTGGGATTGTTCTATTTTTTGAAATATCTTGGTTGTTGCAAGAAGAAAGAGGGGGGGAAAAAAAAGAAAAGATTTATAATGGCTTTTTCTGTTGAGGAACTGAGAAAAGAATATGAGCAAACAAAAAAAGATGGCAAAGATGGTGTAAAAGAAGCCTTCCTTTTTTAGAAATGGCGCTTGCTACCTATCAACAAACACTACAACAGATGGAGGAGGAAGAAGAAGAAGAAGAAGAAGAAGAAGAAGAAGAAGAAGAAGAAGAAGAAGAAGAAGAAGAAGAAGAAGAAGAAGAAGAAGAAGAAGAAGAAGAAGAAGAAGAAGAAGAAGAAGAAGAAGAAGAAGCCATCTTTAATGAATTTCAAAATTTAACTAAGAAAGAAGGAAGAAAGGAAGGAAGGAAAATGAAGGACTTAAGATTTAAAAAAACACTCAAGAAAGAGAAAAATAAGGTGCAAAATCAATATAATGATAGTAAACAAAAGAAAAAAGGAACACAACAGAGAAGGGAAGCCAGTAAGGCAGAGGCTAGGAGAAGGGGGGTAGAAAGGTCTGGTGGGGGAAGAAAGAAAGGGAAAAGGTGGAGAAAAGCCACAAAGTTTTGAAATCAGATGGGAAAAGAGGAATCTTTTTTAGGGACAAAGGGTAAAGTATAATTTCTTTAAAAAAGATTTTGCAAGGTACATAAGATGGTATTGTAGCATTTGTATTAGAAATAGAAAATTAGAATGGTTTAAGAGTTAACAAGAGATTAAAATGTTGAAATGTTTAGTAATGATTGATTTTAAAATTTAATAAAATATTAAAGGGAATGTTTAGAATATTGAGTTTTAATTAAAGAGTTTAATATGACTATGGTATTGATGTTATTATAAAATTATTATTGTAGCATTTGTCTTTGGAAAAGGCAATGGGAATGTTATAAGATTCAATATTTAGATCTATTATTTAACTATGTATTTAATCATTTTGGATTTATTATTTTTCTTTTATTAAAAAAATTAGTAGACAGAATGTACCAAGCAGAATCCGATTGGGTATTAGGTGTTATTTTAAATGTTAATCTAATTAATTTAGGGGGAAGATAGAAAGGCATCATACTCTGATTAGTGATTTCAGGAGAAACTCTTTTTTTTATTATAAGGAATGAGACAAAGGGATAATAAAGAATGGACAAAAGATACAAATATAATGACTCAAATTAAGATGGATTAAATAAGATAGAAATAAGAAGAGTGAAATGTGTGGAGAAGCTAATATAGAAGACATAGAATGGTAAATAAAATAGGTAATGACATGTAAGATGAGCATGAATATAATTGAAGTCCATGTAGAGAGAGGTACCTGGGGCCAAGTTACTTTCCTAAAAGATTTTTTATATGTTTGTGTGTTGTGTGTTTATGTTTTTGGGAGAATTAATAAAACCTTGCAGAAATATAGAATGAGAATAATGGTAACCAAGTCAGAAAGAAATAGATGAAATAATAATAGTGAAATTGAATAAGAGTAAAGAGAAGTAAAGAGAAACTGGATAAGAGGTATTTGTATGCTCATATGGAAATGGTTTAAAATAGAATTATATTGTATAAAATAAGGTTTTGTTTGACTTGTAAAATTTATAATGGAAAAAGGTTCAAGTATGTAATGATTAATGATGATTTGTTTGTCTTTAAAATTAATAAAATTTGTTTTAAAAAAAAGTAGCACTCTATGCTAAAATATTACTTCTCTCGTGGACAGGCTTGGGTGCCTTGAACTGGCTTGTAAAATATAACATGGTTTTAAATATTGAAATTGACAAAATGTACATGCCAATAAATCCATCTGTTCAACATAGTAAATGAAGAAAAACAACTCTCATTAACAAGCTATTGGGCAAGGGGGGTGGAAATCCCTTGCACATAACTTAATGGCTTGAATGTATTTTTTTTTTAACCTATACAGTGTGAAAACTTATGCTGTACAATTAGAAAGTCTGCGTCCTTGTCAAAATTGCTGACACTTTCAGCCGCCAAGGAGTGAAAGAATGAAAAATCTTCTCTTAAAATGGGAAATCGTTAGTTGGTGTGGGGGTGGGAGAGGGAGAGGAAATGAAATACTGAATGCAGAATTAAAGAATATTATAGCTTGTTTCAATTATGCCTGAAATCCATCCAGACTTCTAGCTCCAATGGAGCACTGGTAAAGACAGAGAACTGGAGCAGTGAGCCCTACAGAGAATTTATATACTTTCTTCTCATCTTCTCAAACTAGTTATGCAGAATAATAAGCTAACATTTTCCAAATGGAACATCATTTTTTTAGATTGGCAGAGGGAAATCTTAAATGCAAAATGCAATCTAATGTTACCATATATATTGTGAAGATCCAGTGCTTCTAAGAAATCTGTTGAATAGCATCAGGAAAAAGGATACAAACAAATTATCAGATTTCATTACTAGGCTCCTCTGATGTGCTTTAATTTTTATTATAATACTCTGTACTTGCAATTCATTCCTCCAATTCATTACCTCACTAAAATGTTCTACTGATTGGAATTCTTATCATGGTTCAAATTCAACTTTTTTATTTCTCTTATAGCAAGGGTTTATGTAAGCAGCAAAGTCTAAACCAGAAAAAAAACTGCATTGTTTGGCAATGGAAATAATTATTTAACAGGTTTTAATTTTCTCTTTTCACATTTTTTAAACTTAGCCAGATTACTGGATTGGGGCAAAGTGAATAAAAGGGGGATCACAATCTGCCTGGTCTAATACCGTGTTTCTCACAAAATAAGGCCGGGCCTTAATTTTTTTTGAGCCCCGAAAAAACAGCTAGGATGTCTTTTCGGGGGTAAATTAATTTCTCCTCCCCCGCGCACCAGCTCCATCTCCAACAATAGCATCTGAGTTGCTCACGCTTTTCCCTTGTCCCTGTAACAACAGGAATAAAAAGATTTTGAGGTACCTGGGAGTGCCGTGCACTGCATTTTGATTTAATCCCGGCGGCTGGGTGAGAAGAGCCGAGCGGCGTCTCTGCTGCTGCTACCCTTGGTGCTCCAGCCTCGGGCTCTGCAAGTTTGCAAAGTCCCAGTGCGCAGCCCGTTCCTGCATTCAAGCGCCCAGGCCAAGCTGCAGCTGTCCCTCTCTCATCAGTGCCATCTCCAATAACAGCAGCAGCAGCGGCAGGAACCGTGGAAGCATTTCAGCAGCTTCTCAGATGGGGAGCTGCCTCCATAACTTCCATGGTTCCCGCTGCTGCTGCCGCTGTTATTGGAGACAGTGCTGGCGAGAGAGGGACAGCTGCAGCTCAGCCTGTGGCTTGAATGCAGGAACGGCTGTGCACGACTTTGCAAACAGAGCCCGAGGCTGGAGCACCAAGGTAGCAGCAGCAGAGCGCCGCCGGCTCTCACCCACCCAGCCACTCGGGATTAAACCAAAACACAGTGCATGGCGCTCCCAGGTACCTTAAAATGTTTTTTCCCTGTTCTTATGGGGACGGGGAAAAGCTGGAGCGACTCAGATGCTGCTATGGAGATTGCGGCTGGCAAGAAGCGCCAGCACCGGTGGGAACCGTGGAAGCTATGGAGGCCTGAGAAGAGGCTGAAATGCTGCCGGACATCACGCCCGACATCGCCCACTTGCTGACCCAGGTAAGGGAGGGATAAGGGAGCCCTCCGTGCTCCACCATGGTGTTAGGAGCAGCTGATGGTGAGCGTAACTGCCCGCAGGGCACTCCTAATGGCAAGTTCCCCGCCTCCCCCCCCAATTTTGCATGTTTTAAACTAGGCCTAAATTTGGGGGGAGGGGCTTAATTTCATTTTATGCTTAGAAAACATGCTGGGTATTCCTATTGGGGGGGGGCGTATTGTTGGAGAAACACGGTACATAAATATGTTTCCTTTCTAATATAATTGCAGTGTTTATTTTATTATTTATATGTCTGATCCAAAGTCCTTTTCACTCATATAAGTCTTAATGTTTTCCTTATGTTGTATTTTCCCTTCTTTAAAAAAAAAACATTTTAATTGAGCTGAGCAAAAAGAAGTGACAACTCCTGCTGCTTTTTCTTGTTGATGAGTATACAGGTGGTGAGGTTAGAAAGGTTATCAAAAAAAAAAAAAAACATTTGTTTCTGCCCACACATCAAACTGAGAAAATATTTCTTGTCATAAACCTTCTTGTAATACTAACTATTGTAAAAGGTTCAATTACACCTTTTGTTGTGCCATGAAGAGAGGGAGGGAGGGAGGGAGGGAGGGAGGAAGGAAGGAAGGAAGGAAGGAAGGAAGGAAGGAAGGAAGGAAGGAAAGAAAGAAAGAAGGAAGGAAGGAAGGAAGGAAGGAAGGAAATCAAATTAACCTATGTAGACATCTACCCCAGGCCTAGACACCTTTATTTTATAAATGGAAAGTTTGATAACTTATTGTGGCTTCAATATGTATTATGAGCACTACAGCAAAAAAAAAAAAAAACACCTGGAAGTGCAATAAAAGAATTCAGCCCTGGGAGGTTGGTTTTTTTTAAGGTGGAATTTGTTCTATTTTAAACTCCTTGGTTAATATTCATGGTAAAAATGCTATGGGAATCACCTTCACATGACTCCTTTCTTTATAATAATGCATTTAAGAAAATCAATGTGATGTAGCAGACAGAAAGATTGCCTTAGCTTGGGATTTATTCCTTGTTTAGCCACAGTTTCCAGAATGATCTTTGGACAGTCCCTATCACTCAGCCTAACCTAATCAAAAATACATTGAAAAATGCATGATTAATGGTGAGATACAGGTGAAAAATTATTATTGCTGCTATTACTGTGCCAGCCGGCATTTTTTAGAAAGAACAGCTGGAAGAACAGGGGAGATTTTGGTAGAAGTTTGAGAAAGGAACATTTCTCACTCCCAGAGTCTAAGATTAAGGTGAGTTTGATGAGTGTGTTAAAAAGACAGGGTTCCTTACTTCTTCCTAGGAAAGACAACCAAATTACTGATAGTAGTTGGACAGTAAGTAGCCAGTGGGGAGAGGGTACATTCCAGAATGCAATAAAGTGATAAATGTATGAGTATTTGCCTCTTGGACATAATTAATGGGTTTGTGCTGCTGAAAGAAATCCCTGACTCTCGGGAGACAAATATGAAAGGAAAGATTTGAAACAAATCTCTGAAACCAAGTGGCTAAACTGGCTTAAATAGTCAAAAGGATATGTAGACAATATCTTGAAGGATGTGAAAGCTGGATCCCATGAACAATAAAGTTGCTTACTTTAGTTATTGACAAGTGCCTCTGGTTGCCTGTGCCTGACATTATACAGGGGAATCATGCCAAAGAAACTAACTTTCTAAATAATCTAAATTGTTATGTTTTAGGAATGTTAGTGTTAAAATCAGTCAGAAGGAATGCAATCTCTATTCTTATGCTAGTCAGTTTAATGTTTCTTAATGGCAGTTTGTTAGAAAAGTTTATCAAAACCAAAATTAACTAATAACATAAAGAACGAAGACTTGATGAAGGAAGATCAGAATGGATGTAATACAAATAAATCCTGCCTCCCCAGTCTTCTAGAATTCTTTAAGAATGTCAACAGCCACATTAATGAAAATGACCCTGTCAACATTTACACTTGAATTTTCAAAAAGCTTTTGAGAAACATCATAATTACATTTTAATTTTGTGGATTAAGCAATTAGAATACAAAAAAGCAAAAATAAGAATTAATAGCAATTTTCTCAATGGAAGCAAATAAGGTCGGAATCATTCAAGGATATATGCTAGGATTAGCATAGCCTGAATTCTCAATTTATGATGCACCCTAAAGGGTCTTCTTGTGAACATTCTGATTTTCCCCCCTTTATTCATAGCATAACAAAGATAGAAAGACATTGGTTTCTTTGAAAATTAAATGTGTTCAGTCAGATAGCCATGCAAGCAGATTTCAGCTAATGCAAACAAACAGATCTATAAATCCCTTTTGTGTTTGTTTCAGAGGAAGTTAGACTGTAGTAAACATCACACAACCCACAACTCCACACCCAACCCCACCCCATCCAATCCAACATCATTTAAAACTAGGCACGCATGCCCCGAGCTACCTCTATTCCAACCAAAACAGGCCTTAAATGCAAGCTACTCAATGCAAGAAGCCTTGTAAATAAAATACCTGAATTTCTCTTCTTACTAAATACGGCTAAATTCGACATTATATTTGTCTGTGAAACATGGCTCAACACATCTCTCCTGACTCCATTACCACAGTAATAGACTATCAGATCATGAAATCCGTAGAGGAGGTGGTGTTGCTATCTTCTATAAAAAGTCCCTACATCTAAAAAATACCCAAGTTACCCAGGAGCTTGCTATTCCTGAGACCATCGTCTGTGAACTGTCCTTAAATATCACATTTTGGTTCTTACTATGTTACAGAGCCCCTGATTATGACATCGAACATGCAAACAAGCTCAATGCACTACTAACATGGGCAGCATCCTGCCCACATGCTTTTATCTTTCTTGGTGACTTCAATTCATCTCATATTAACTGGACCCTTAATGAATGTACAACTGAACCCACACATGCAACCTTATACAATGCAGTAACAAATCTGGGACTAGAACAACTAGTAACCAACAACACTAGACTTAACAACTGCCTCGATCTCATCTTCTGTAATAGTTTGAATTCAATTTATGGAATACAAATTAAAAAACCCTTTTCCAACAGTGACCACAACATGATTGACTTTTGTCTCAACATACATCCACACAAAAATCATCACAATGACGGAATCCCCAATTATAACTTCAAAAAAGGCAACTATGATCTTATAAACAACAATCTCTCATCTCTTGATTGGCAATTTCACTGGATGCAATACAGTAGAAGACCATTACAATATATTTTTACTTGAAGTCAAAAGAGTCATCAAACTATATGTACCAATAACAACTCCCAAAGCCAGAAAAAACAAATTACCCATAACAATAAGGAAGCTTCAATCCAAAAAGAAATCATTTTGGCGGGAAAACAAATCTGGTCACGTTGCCAACTTCAAAAGCCGATACAAAAATTTATGCCACCAGATAAAGACTGAATGCACCAATTATCACATTAAACAAGAAGAAAAGCTTCTACGCACCAATTCCATCCACGCTTTCTACAATTTTGTAAACAACAAACTAAAAGAGTCATGGTCTATCCCATCCCTGGAAGGACCTAATGGTAAAGACTGCAATGATGACACTATTAAAGCCAACCTCTTTAACACATTATTTGGCTCAGTATTTGTAAACAGCAATGGATCATGCCCAGTATTTCCTAGTCAAACCACAGACAACTACAATGATCTAATACATATCAATTTTTCAGAAGACAATGTTCAAAAAGCACTATGCAATCTAAAACCATCTCTATCTATTGGACCGGACAGAATATGTGCCTACTTCTTTAAAAAGCTATCCACTGCCATAGCATAGAGCTCAGAACCTCTAAGCATAATCTTTGAAAAAAAATTCAGGACCAGTTACTTGTCAAAACTATGGTCACAAGCCATGGTCATCCCCATCTTCAAAAAGGGAGACCCCAGCCTAGTTGAAAATTAGAGACCAATCTTTTTATGCTGAGTCACCTGTAAAGTCATGGAATCAATTATTAACCAATCCACTTAAAAACAAACAACCTACTCTCTAATAAACAATTTGGTTTCAGGAAAAAACTATCATGTAATCTGCAACTCTTACACTGCAAAAACATATGGACTACACAACTTTATCAGGGCAAAGCAATCGATGCAATCTACATAGACTTCTGTAAAGCCTTTGATTCAGTGGTACATGACAAACTACTCCTAAAACTAAAATCTTATGGTATCTTTGGACACCTGCATAACTGGATAGAAGCGTTCCTGTCAAACAGACAACAAATGGTCAAAATTGGGAGCGTCCTATCAAATTCTGTACCTGTCAACAGTGGTGTCCCCCAAGGCAGTGTTCTAGGACCAATTCTTTTCATACTCTACATAAATGACCTCTGTGGTCATATTAAGAGCAATTGCGTTCTCTTCGCTGATGATGTAAAGCTATTCAACACCACAGAAAATACTGCTACCCTACAAAAAGACCTCGACTATGTATCAGAATGGTCAAACAAATGGCAACTTCAAATCTCAACAAATAAATGCTTTGTCCTACATATTGGCAAAAAAAATCAGAAAATAAAATACAGGCTGAATAGTCAAGATCTTGTTGATGATCCAAACTCTGTCAAGGACCTTGGAGTACTCATCTCAAATGATCTAAGTGCTACAGCCCACTTTAACTGCATAGCCAAAAAGGTGTTAAGAGTTGTTAACCTGATCTTATGTAGCTTTTTCTCTGGTAATATTATACTAATAACCAGAGCATACAAAACATTTGCTAGACCAATACTCGAATACAGCTCATCAGTCTGGAACCCACATTACGTATCTGATATTAACACAGTTGAGAAAGTCCAGAAATATTTCACAAGAAGAGTTCTCCACTCCTCTACTCATTGCAGAATACCTTATGCCACCAGACTTGAAATTCTAGACCTTGAAAACCTAGAACTACGCTGCCTTTGGTCCAATCTAAGTATAGTATATAAAATCATACATTGCAATGTCCTACCAGTCAATGAATACTTCAGCTTCAACCATAACAACGCAAGAGCACACAATAGATACAAACTCAAGGTTAATCGCACCAAACTTGATTGCAGGAAATAGCAACAGAGTGGTCAATGTCTGGAATATTCTACCTGACTCTGTGGTTTCTTCCCCAAACCCCAAAAACTTTAACCTTAGACTGTCTACTATTGACCTCACCCCTTTTTTTAGAGGTCTGTAGGGGGCGTGCATAAGCGCACCAACATGCCTACCATCCCTATCCTATTGTTTCTTTTATTTTTTTATTTTTCTTTTATGTATCCATGTATTTATAACTATGTTTTTACTTATACCTATTATCTTGTAAGCAATTGACAAACCAAATAAATAAAATAAATAAAAACCGAAGTGATTTGCAAGTCCGATATTAACTTCTTTCTATCCACTGTAGTGCTGCTGCTACTAAAATGACATTGTGCCTATTGTTACTACTAAATCTTCCAAAGTATTGATCAAAAACTTCAACTAAATGTAACTAGTAGCTTCCTGCAATTTGCAACACTACTGGGTTTCTTTGTTGTATCTTCTGTTTTTCTACCTTGGGATATATCTGCATGAACTAGACCAGAGGTCTCCAAATTTGGCAACTTTAAGACTTGTGGACTTCATCGCATAGCTGTCTGGAGAATTCTGGAAGTTGAAGTCCACAAGTCTTAAAGTTGCCAAGTTTGGGGACTCCTGAACTAGACAGATCACCTACTAGTTTATTCTCCTTGCAGAGCAATCCCTATACTGATTCCTTGTTGGTGATCTTGAATCCTCTTGGAACCTGCCCAAGAGGATTCAAGCCCAAGACTCTGATTCCATCTTGCTTGTTACTTTTTTTTTCTTCTTTCCCACTCCCTTTTTCCAAACTGAATCCCACTCCTTTATGCCAACTTCTTAGCTCATTTCACTTCCTTTTCTCTGTGTGAAAAGTTTTCTTTTCTTATCTGTGTTTTTCTCAGCTATTTCTCAGACTCAGGTTATCAGCCCCAACTACAGTTTGTATGTCTGGATGGTCATGTGACAGGATGGCACTCAAAATTAGCTTTCCATAAACTGTCACAAAAGACTTTTTAGCTCATTCATAAATAATTTGAGCCTTGAATATGTAGCAAGGCAGCCAAGTTTCTACATGTTGCTAAACTATTCAGGTTTGTGAAAAGTGAAAGTGATGATGAAGAGCTCCAGAAGAATCTCTTAAATCAGGTGATTAGTCAATCAAATGGCAAATGTGATTACAGTTAAGAGAGTGCAAAGTGATGCATATTGAGGGGAAAAAATTCTCTTTAAATATACATTAATAGGAACTTAACTGTCTGTAACTAACAGAGAAAAAGATCTTGGGAACAATGAAGATGTCAACTCAGTGAACTGTAATTCTGCACAAAAAAAAAAAAAATCCAGACTCAAGTCCATTTGGGAAGGGATTGAAAACACAGCAGCTAAAATTGCGACACACTTGTACAGATCAATGGTGTGACTATATCTGAAATATTGCATACCATTATGGTTGCTACAGTTGAGAAAATACATTAAAATATGTCTTTTCTCAAGTATCATATAGAATAGAGTTGGAAGGGACCTTGGAGGTCTTCTAGTCCAATCCCCTACTTAGTCAGGAAACCCTACACCACTTCAGACAAATGGTTATCCAATCTCTTCTTAAAAACTTCCAGTTTGGAGCATTCACAACTTCTGGAGGCAAGTTTTGCCACTGATTAATTGTTCTAAGGGTCAAAAAATTTCTCCTTAGTTCTAAGTTGCTTCTCTCCTTGATTAGTTTCCACCCATTGCTTCTTGCCCTGCCCTCAGGTGCTTTGGAGAATCGCTTGACTCTTCTTCTTTGTGGCAGCCCCTGAGATATTGGAACACTGCTATCATGTCACAACTAATTCTTCTTTTCATTAAGCTAGACATACCCAATTCCAGCAACTGTTTTTTATATATTTTAGCCTCCAGTCCCACAGTCATCTTTGCTACCCTTCTCTGCACTCTTTCTAGAGTCTCCACATCTTTTTTACATCGTGGTGACCAAAACTGGATTCAGTATTCCAAGTGTGGCCTTACCAAAGCATTATAAAATGGTATTAATACTTAATGTGATCTTGATTCTATCCCCTTGTTTATGAACCCTAGAACTGTGCTAGCTTTTTTGCCAGCTGCTACACACTGGCTCATATTTAAGTGGTTGTCCACTAGGACTCCATGATCCCTCTCACAGTTACTACTATTGAGCAAGGTACAACATATTCTGTACTTGTGCATTTTGTTTTTCTTGCCTAAATGTAAGACCTTACTTTTTTCACTGTTGTATTTCATTTTGTTAGTTTGCGCCCAATGTTCAAGTCTATCAAGATCCTTCTTATTTTAACCCTATCTTTATAAGTTTGTTAATATGTTTGTAATGAGAAAACTTGACTGCAGAAAATACGACTTCAGCAACAGAGTGGTCAATGTTTGGAATACTCTACCTGACTCTGTGGTTTCTTCCCCAAACCCCAAAAACTTTAACCTTAGACTGTCTACTATTGACCTCAACCCCTTCCTAAGCGGCCTGTAGGGGGCGTGCATAAGCACACCAATCATGCCTACTGTCCCTGTCCTATTGTTTTTTTATTTTTCTTATAAGTATCTATCTCATATATTCAAAACTATATTAATTCATATACCTGTATCTTGTAAGCGATTGACAAATCAAATAAATACTAAATACTAAATAAATTATGGATCCTGCAGCTTACAAAAAAAGGAAGGATGCATGATTGAGGTGTTTTATGTCATACATTGAATAAGAAAGTGGATTGGGGGAGATATCCTTCCTTTTTTGAAACATTGGAACTAATGGTCTTCCAATGAAGCTGATTGGAAGGAAATTTAGAACAGAAAGATAAGGCATAACACACATTTGATTTCTGGAATATACAACTACAAGATGGCCACTAACTTGGAGGATTTCAAATGGCTTGGATAAATTTATACGAGACAGATCTCTCATTTTTATTAAAGAAAAAAAAATGTATTTGGAGGAGGTTCTTTGCATCTGTAGCCATGAGAAAAAACAAGGTGTCTCTGGGCCAGTCATGCTCTTTCAACTCATCTTAGCTTTCAAGATTCCATTGCATAGAAAAATTGGAGCATGTTTCTCAACCTTGGCAACTTGTATGAATTTCATTTCCCAGAATTCTCAGGCAGCATGCTGGCTGGAGAATTCTCAAAATTAAATCTGCATGTTTTAAAATTGCCACGGTTGAGAAAAACTGAATATATGTGCCGCCTTGATCTCCTGGTGGAAAGACGGGGTATATATGAAACAAACCAATTTCCCCAGGGAAAAGAGGGCATTGTTCGTGGTTGCAGGAAGGGATAAAATGTGTGTTACTGTAGTGGCACCTACCGGTGTGCTTTGGAAACTATTCTGCAAAACAGCACAATACTGTGCTTCATTGCACAATACTGTTCTGGCCAACTCTGCTCGTAGAAAAGCAGAAACCAAATTCCTTCCCAGTGCTGATAATAAAGAGTTGATACCACTTTAGCAAGAGATAAAAAGCTAAATAGGGGAAAGATAGCATGACCAGAAAAATAACAGGAACACTAATGATGCCAAACACTAACAAGCTGTGACAAATTACCTGAAAATTCAATGGCCCTTGCTATCTTTTCCATTTGGACCTTGAATAGGTTGCTATTTTTTCATTCAAGTAAAAAAAAACACCAAATCTTGCAAGTTATGGATCAAAAATATCTGTTGTACTGAAGAATTTTGCATTCCCTAAACCACATGTATTTACACCATTATCTAGATAGTAACTAACATGATATTTGGTGTTATTTCTGATATTCAGACTGTTTGAAGATTAGTTATAAATAATTTTGTTCAATGAGACATCTGAAACAAAAAGACAGAGGGATGGTTTCTATAAAATCTTTCTGATCCAGGAAAGAGGCACAAGCAAGGGCCTGTTCCAATGTAAGCATATGGCATGTGCTCAGACAGGTACTGACTATAAAACTTTAAGCCATGGGAAACATTTATGCTATGTCTGCACCATTCGTTCTCTCTGCTGAATGAATGATTGGCGAGGTGCCTGGAAAAGAAGGAATGTGTGGCTAGAGACAAACTGTCCCCCAGATAAGGTACAAAAGTATGGAAATTGTTTGCCTTATATTAAGCCAATAACAGGAGGATACATAATATGCATGAAATCACCCAGTGGGTTCCTCAACCAAGCAAAGGACGGTTCAGTCAGTGGTTAATCCTATTCTTATAGTTATGCTGGTCATATACTAACAACATCAGGGCTATCAGTTCTGAGTTACAGAACTCCAAACTATCCGTAGGTGGCAACAAAGAGCTAGACTTTTCTGAATTTCTTTGCTGCTACTACTAGGTTGTCAATATTTTTCCAGCCCAGATCTTTTACGGGATTGTATTCCAGAGAAATATATTCACAAGGCAGTTCTGTTCAAAAATAAATATGGGAGATCTGTACTTAGGATCTCTCACAATATTAATTGATTGATATCAATTAATCAGTTCCCCTAATATAAATCACCTTGTAACTTATTTGTTTCATCAGAAGGTGATACTATAACCCACGATGGATGAATGGCTGCAAAAACTGATGGAGTTAGCAAAGATGGCTAAATCGACTGTTTTGATTAAAGAAAAAAACACAAATACCTTTATTTCTACTTAGAAACCACTTCTGGAACTTTGTGCTTGAGGTGGGAAAAAAATGAAACTTTGATTTTGGATTTTATCAATTAGATAGATTTGTTGTTATAGAAATGGCTAGTTTATATTATTATGAAAAAATAAAAAGTTGAGAGTCGATATTAATGCCTTATTTTACTGCACCAAAGGAGTCAGAAGCCAATGCCATTTTTTCCCTTTGCTTTCCCCCACTATCCACTTAGCCTTCCTGTCTTGATCCATAATAATTCACTCTTAAACTTTGCTTGCAAGTCTGACATAATTGGACAACACAAAACTTCCCTCTTGCTGGGTAAAAACTCTAGGTAAGAAGCTAGTAGGGTTTAACAGTGAGCAATTGCTCATGCAAGATGTGAAGGATTTGCATGATCATAATCATACTTTATTGACGTTAGTAACAATTTACTAATTATCAGCAATAGGTTTCTGAAAAACATTTTTCTTTCCATTAAGTTTGTTTCATAGTGCACCTCAGAGATAGAACTGAATATTCATGTGTACATCAAATCACAGCTAATTTGGCTCATCAATTTTTTTTTCCCCAGACAGATTCCCAGCCCATCATTTTTTGTGTACTGCATTTGCTCAGTGTAGAAACTCTTCTTGGATCTTTTTCATTACACAGAAAATTATGTCTTTAAAGTAAAAAATTTCATCCATGGTTCTGGGTATGTAAATCTCTTCTGAAGCCCATATTTCTATATGGTACTGTGAACAGAAATATCATAGATGAGATTGAGAAGATGGACCATTTCTATAGAAAGAGAACTAAAGTGCTTTGTTCCCCTGCTATGGAGAGTCATTAGTTCTCTTGTGGTATAAGCAATCATTAGGGAGATCAATCAGAGTTGGCAATAACCCGAAGTGCATCATAACCTGAGCAGCATCAGGCACAGCTCTGTTGGATTTGCTGAAAGTAACACTAAAGCAGCAGGCATACTGAAAAGCAAATCTACTGTAGAAAGCCATGGAAATCACCTTGGGGAAATGAGGCAGAGACAATAACAATTATATAAACAACAGCATCTTTTAAGCCTGGGAAGCTAAAGAATTTAAAAAATCTCAGATTGGCTCTTCCTTAATTCACCATTGCTATAAGAGGGGGAAAAGGGAAATGTCAGTTTTTCAAAATTCTGTTAATAAAAAATATATAAATACAGTATAATTCCTATTAAATGTGGAGTCTGTTTCTTGACTTGTCCTACTGATGCATACCTGTTTTTTCTGTTTCCCCAGGTGGCTTTTTTTAAAATCTTCTATATTAAAAACTGGAGGCATTGTGAGAAAAGAAGGCTGATGGGTAACTGCTTCCCTGGATGATGCTTTGCTTATAGTAAAAAAATAAATAAACTAATCAAGATGAACAGAAACTTTTATGCTCCTCAAAGGAACCCAACAGAACAGTGCCAGTCATGTGAAATCTGATGCTGGTTCTGCAATGTCATTAGAACAGTTGGCATCATCTTGGATCTACAGTATTTGCACACTTAACATACTCAAGAAAGAAGTTAAGAGCCCTGAGCACAAGAAGCTTAGAAACAAATAGTCAAAAGAAATTGCTCAGCCATTGATGAGCAACTATTGTCTGGAAACATAACCTTATAGTGTATGATTTGTGGTAACAATAATTTCCAGCTGTTGTCTGGAAACACAATCCTTTGCGATGTATGATTTGTGGTAACAACAAAACTGATAATTTCTCAGACCATGATGAGGAAAAGCATAAAGGAAAGTAGCTCTGTCATTTGTCAGAATGGGTCTGAATGCAGATGAAAGGTGATATGGAGAAAGCAACAACCTTCCCCTGACGAGTCAAGTCTTATGCAGGATACAACTGTCTTTTAAACTAATATCTTACTCACAGGTAGAGTTAAGAAGAATATTCTAGTACCAGCACTGAAATAAAATTCCATTGTCATTTCAGTCAGTGTTTTATGTGAGATATTGCCACCAGATCTGAATTACAGAAATCCAATTGACTAGTAGATGGTAACAAAATGGGAAGAGTTTTGTATAACTTGTTGCTGTCATGAAGCAACTGCCCTGATTTCTACAGCAGAGATCTAGTAGTCCTAAGCTTGATAGTCCCTGTTTTATTATCATTTATTTATTATTTATATGGCTGCCCATATCATAGTAAGAGATTTACTATGGACAACATACAGCAATCCAATAAAACTATGGATATACAAAACAATAATTGTCTAAAATGTTATATAATCATTATTTTAAAAAGTTAAAAGCTATAAAAGCAGAACAAAATATGGAGGGATGTTAACAATAACAGCACCACCTCAGCAATTTACTTGCTCCTAGAGTCCCCAGGTCTGCTGGCATAGCCAGGACTTGAGAGACCTCCAGAAACTCAGGAATGATGAGGTTGACTTCATCTCTTGGAGGAGAAGATTACATAATGTGAGTGCCACAGCAGAAAAGGCTCACTGTCTAGGAGTGGAGATATACTATTGGGTATCAGCAATGTACTGGTGATACCTCACCCCCCTGAGATAGATGATCTCACCCAGTAGTCTCATATTGAAGTTGAATAGAAGAGGAGAACATGAACCCCTGCAGACTCACATAGTAGAGGCCAAGGATGGGGTCTTCCCTCCTCAATCACCAAGGAGGAAGGAGGTGAACCAGTATAATACAGTTCTATCCACTCTCAATCCTCTGAGTTAATTCAAAAGATTACCATGGTTGATGATATTGAAAACTGCTAAGAAGTCAAGTAAAACAAGGATATACTAGTACTATCACCCACATAAGATCATCCAACAATGCAACCAATGTTGTCTCCATTCTATACCCAAATCTTAATCCTGCATGAAAAGAACTCAGATCTTCTGCTAATTATCTGATAATTAACATGCCCAATGTTTGTTGGGATTCTTGCTAAAAAAATTTCAACTCATAGGAGAATTACCAAAAAGCTATGTTTAGATGTAAGGATTCATTGAAGCTTATATTGTACATAATGATTTGAAGTAAGAGTCTTTCCTCAGCATTTTTTTTATTTTTTTATTTAGTAAGAGTTATGAAGTAGCAACTGAAAAACATACTTAATGGGGAGGAATAGTTTAAGACGTCTTGCTGTTTGACTGTTCAAAATTGACCTCCACAAGAACATATTAGGGTGCTTTCTTCCTCTAGATTGTATGTGGTTCTTATTTCTATCATAAATTGTTACACAAATAATGAAACAGCCTAACAATAATTCCACAACTTTAGAAATTACAATGAAGTGCCACTAATTATCTGGCTGACACATAGTAAACTGTCTAAGAATAGTTGTTTATCAGTTTAGATGTTAGATATATAGGGAAAAGTAATATTAACAATTGATGTGTTTATTTATTTAATTAAATGAAGACAGAAATATAATAGGAAATTATTTATGCAATAACCAATTGCTGATAACTAATCATCAACTTTAATGAAATTAGAAAGATGTATGCAGATACATTTTATATAAATTCATTGTCTTTAATTAATTGTTATTGTTTGTCAACCAGTTAATACTTTTCTCTCAGAAAATGACGTTATTTTGATTTTAGTAAATCAGCTTTTTTAAAACAAGTTTTATGAAAGTTTGGGAAATATTCTTCCTGGATATTGAGTTGAGTAAATAAATAGGTCAATAAAACTACTAAAATCACTCAAGTTATTGAATATCACTGAAAAGCCAGGCATTTAGTGGCAATTCATTGATGGATGTCTGCAGGGATGATATCGCAGATATCATGACAAGCAAACAACATTGTGATTTTTTTTCCAAATCACTGTGAAAAAAACTATGACCTAATGGCACACAGGCAGTTTTAAATGAGAGAGCCAGTTTGGTGTAGGCTAAAAACTGGGAGACCATGAGTTCTATTCCAACCTTGGTCACAAGGCAGCTGGGTGATCTTAGGCCAGTGCTCTAGGAAGGAGACAATGGCAAATCACTCCTGAAAATCCTTGCCAAGAAAGCTACAGGGACTACAGGGACTCTCCAAGAATTTGACACAATTGAACAGAAGAAAAAAAAAAGTGTTAAGTATTTACAGTCAGAATGAAAGTGTTTCTCAATACTGTTTTAAAATCACTACCAAATATTTGTGAGATAACCACTACTCCAGGACTAGATGTCTTTTAGCTTGCCAAAACAGTGTTCTTTTGTTTTTTTATTTAAGGATTATTCATTTTATTATGCATAGTTTGATTTAAAAATGTTCATTTCTACATTGCTCTCAGGTTCTGCTGGAAAAATCATAGTCCAGACAAATAATAAATTATAACTAAATAATAAGGCTTAGAAGACCTTTATGGCAATTTTTCTGACTTCAAGCCATCAAAACAGCTAAGCCAATAAAAGGTGCACATGAAATTAAACAAGTTCATAGATTATGAGAGCAGACCAAGAGGATGGAAGCCAGCAAAATGTGACAATCTTCAACAAAAAGGTAACAATAGAAGACCTATCAATTAATCATGTTCAAGTTCATTTATGGGGTTTAGCACATCCAGAATAATCAGGAGTAAAAATGTTATGAAAAGTGGGGGGGGGGGCAGAATCCTTCTTGTTTCTTCCTCTCCAAGAGGTTCAAGTATCCCTCCAATGTATCTTTTTTGATGTTAGACCTAAATCTTCCCAGACATTTAAAATGATGTTATTAAGCAAGTTGATGTGGGCTGTTCCTGATTTTTATTGCAGGGGTTGTTTTATTGTACTCATTGTACACAGCATAATGTATAGCTTTCATTAGATTCAGTATGCCATGCCTTCCTGATATCATAAGACAAAGGGTAGTAATACATATTTTACCTTAATAAATAAAGTATATTTTTGCCTTTCAAATACTTGTCTCTTCTAGATGAAATTCTTGCAGGAACTCTTAAAAGTACTGATTGCAGAAAGCTCAACAGGACGTCAGCCCTGCTGCCTGTTTCAAAAATGCTCTTAATTAGGAGCATATTATGATGGATACAGATTGTAATTAATGCATAGTTTAGTTGTTATTCTTTGACAGGCTATACATTTTGTATAATTTCCTGGTTTGCTGCGCTGCAGAAGTGCATGAAGTCTTGCTTCAGCATTATCATGAACATGGGGCAAGCAAGGACTACAATTTTAAGGTGAAAGGCCACACAGCTGCATGCCATGCGCTCACCACAAAAGGGGAGGGAGGGGGAAAGCATGACAAAAATTTATTTAAATTCATGTAGCTAATGTGAAAAATATTTGTGTTATTTAATTATTTCCCCATTCTATAACATTAAAAGTATGGCTCATTAGCAACCTGTGGAGCAGAACTGAAGATTGTAGACAAGACTTTGGGAAAGTGATTGCAGTTTTAGGGCCTAGTAGGATAGCATCATGGAACCCCTTTGCTCTCCACTGGGCCAATCCTTGCCATGGTCCATGGCAAGAGCTCACTCCTCTCAAATTTTGAGCCATGTTTTATTCGCCTTAAGTGCTTATATAAAAACATTTAATTATGAATACAATAATAAAGAGAATGAGCAGAATGAGAGCTTTGCTGCACTCAAATATGAGCAGAGTACAGGTAGTCCTCGACTTACGATCACAATAGAGCCCCAAATTTCTATTGTTAAATGAGACATTTGTTCAGTCAGTTTTGCCCCATTTTACGAACTTTCTTGCCACAGCTGTTAATCACTGCAGTTGATAAGTTAATAACTTGGTTGTTAAGTGAATCTGGTTTCACCATTGACTTTGCTTGTCAGAAGGTTACAAAAGTTGATCACGTGACCTTGGGACACAGCAACGGTCATAAATTTGAACCATTTGCCAAGCGTCTGAATTTTGATCATGTGATTATAGGGATGCTGCAAAGGTTGTAACTGTGAAAAGTCAACATAATTCACTTTTTCCAGTGCTATTGTAACTTTGAACAGTCAATAAATGAACGGTTGTAGGTCAAGGACTACCTGTATTCTGATCTTGCTATACAAACTAAAATCGGGGATTCTGTAGGGGATGATAAAAAAAAATCAAGATGGTGCCCATATCCATCCTAATAAAGCCTCACACATTTTTTACATTACACACCAACAAATGCAATGTTCTCTTGCATAGTCATAGATGCCATCTTGACTTTTTTAGACATACCCCTCTCTGGTCATCCTTGGATTGAGGCCTGGATATGATATTCCTTGATTGGAGGGGCCTAGAAGGGGCCACTTCTATCAGATCCTTTTGAATGGACAGATACCATAGGGTAGCATTTCTCAACCTTACCAACTTTGTGTGGACTTCAACTCCCATAATTCCTATGTCCAATAATACTGGCTGTGGAATTTTGGGAATCCAAGCCCACATATCTTAAAGTCGTTGAGGTTGAGAAATTCTATTATAGGGCATTGTTTCTTTAATTTTGAACATCATGGCTATTTCAGAGCTAAGACTGAATCCCCAAGAATGTAAGCATTTCAGTTTTCCTTTTGAAGTCGTTGCATTTCTTAAATTCAGTGACAGGTTTAAGAGTAGGTTTCCTTTTAGCCTTTGGCATCAATAGTTTTCTAAAATTTTCAGCCAAGTTTCCAAACAGAATTAAGCATATAATAAAGCAATAAGAATTCCATAATAAGGCAGAAAATTACTGGGTTAATGATATTTGACTCATTCTCTATACTGGAGTGTAGCAGAAGACAGAAATTAAAAAAATATATGCCAAGCTCCAGTCTCAACTTCTATCAATCTTGGAAATATTTTAATTTTAATTTTACAGGTTGTTGCAAGCCAGAAGTCAAGGGAAATGAAATATTGCCTGATGACACTTTTTTTTAAAAAGAAGAAGAAAAAGAATAAGCATTCAGTGCTAAAATGGGTAAGGCCAAATGAATGGTTTCTATTTTATTTCCATTGTTTCCTCGACTAAAACAGTTAATAATGCTGCATTGTTCTGCTACTTTTAAATCTTGCTGTTTGTCTGTCTGCTCCACCCCACCGCCTCTGCTTCTTTTTGGCTCACTTGTATCCTAGTTTGCAGCTCTAGGAATATAGAGTGGGAGAAAAGGGAAAGAGACAGAAATATTGTGCTCTGACCTTTAGTTGACTGTCTGCGAGAGTGAAAGAAGCTCCTGTGTAGAAGTGATCCTTTGCCCTTGCGGTTACTACACTGCTCTGCAGACTTTCTGGGGTTGTGGCTATTCTATTGTTCCAGCAGTTCCATGCATCAAATTGACTCATTTCTTGGCTATAGTTCTTATAAAAAGAAGAGCCCATCTAAAACTTTAATTTTAGTAAGCGTATTTTATACTTACTAAATAATTGTATGAGAATGCCATACAATAATGACAAAATGAAAATGTCATTGTTATATGTGGATTCATTTCTTGAGGGAATTCTGAATTCACAGTTTTCACACATAGACATAGCCTTGCAATCACTTTGTTGGTTGAAAGTTGGTGATTGGCTGATCTCTGATGATTGGGGAGTTCAATCTCCCTAATCTAACTCTCTATCCACACTGCTCTAACATTGTCCTACATTGGATTTATTTGAAATCCATTTACAACTAATTCACCAGACCCATACTTCTGTGTTACCTGTGTTGGTATACTCTTCTGTGACCACCAAAAGACACACTAGCAAATTTGACAGAAGATAATTACAATGATGTCTGAGGAGTTGTATTAGCGTTATTTCAGATTGTTGTGTGTAATTGAAATGTAAATTTAGTCAAATAGTGTGTGTTTTTTCCTCTCTGCTTCTGTTCTACCTGGGTCTACATCTTTATTCTGGGCCCATCTATTTGTGGGGGGGAGTACATTGTGATTCATTATTCAAAAATTCCAGGATGGTCTTTAGCCAGAAAAAAATTGGGCGTCTCTCCCTTTTACCTCAACTTATATGAATGATTTAGTAAAGTTATTTCTGTGAATATTTAAGTATTCCAGCTGCTTTTCAAAGTTCTTCTCAAAAATTACTACACAGATAGTTTGAGAAAAATCAAAATCAGACCGATAATACACTTTTAGTACAGGATTATATTTGTTGTATCACTAGATTAAAAGAGTAGAAACTGGAAACAAATTTTGTTTTTTCACTACAACAAGAACAAAATTCCAGACAGCCAGGCAGTTTTCCACAACCTTTTCTTTCCATCCATTTCCAGACTCTAAATTTGTGGAAGCCCAATTTAGTGGCAACACAGCCATTACTTTTCATCCTGTCCCTTCTCTATAATTTGTCAGTTAATAAGAAAGTGCTTCATGACAGACCATACAGTAGTCGGGAAATACAATAAATCTTTCCTTGATTGTCTCCTTTTAAAAGCAGATACTTGTGAATCTTGTTTCCATTATGAAGGGCAAAATGAAATGGAGATGTGGTGTGTTGAGGAGACAGTGTGTTGATTTTCAAAGTCTGACTTTCCTGGTCTGATTCCCGAAATTAAATATCTCTGCTTTTTCTATTCTGCAATGTTGGAAATGTGGTGGGAACAGAATGGGACAGGAACTCAGCTGGAAAATATCTCAGATAGATGAAATATTTTTCAAGGCATTTTCTCATGTGAATATGTCAAAAGCGCATGTATGCCAGGCATTAGACGAGGGCATTCATTTCTACTCAGCCTAAAGTAGTTGTTTGTATATTTCTTTAAAAAGAAAAATTGCTGCATAAGGCAGCAGAAACAACAAAGCAATGTAAGTTTAAGAGAAGTGCCAAGCTTCAATATTTTTCAAGGACTTTTCCTTTCAATAAAACCAGAGTAGAAAAAGAACCTTGGAGTTTGTCTTCCCCACCCATCACAGGTTTACATCAATATATTATTTGCCCAAAAGACATATTTTGCATTTTCTTTCAATAATATGCATATTGATAGCTCCACAATTCAAATAAGACAACTCAAATCTGCTAGAAAAAAAGTCTTCTTTTCTTCTTTTTGCAATCAGCATTTTCAAAATGAAAATATGCAAAATTATTTTTAGGGGTATTTTTTAATGAATGGATATGATTTAGTATTCCTGGACTAAAGTACAGGCAAAGTTAAATTGTACTTTTTCAATTTTTAGATTTTACAGTGCAGGTCTTGCTCAAAAATATATTAAGCTGTCTATTAAGAATCATATAGAGACATGTGCACTAAAATAGAATATGGAAATGTATGTGAGAAGAAACCTTTTAAATCTGTAATTCATTCTGTGCATTTATGGAAAGACTCTGATTAATGTAAAAGTGAAACAGCAACATATTTATGAATGAACATAATATAGGCCAAAAATTAAACAATTGAGCCTTAGCAAAAATGTATAATGGTGACTCAACAAAAACAGATTTGTAGCGGATATAGTATGTAATAAAACATTTCTTAGGTATTAAAAAAATCACAGGCAGACATGCAACTTAAAGGGGGAGGGAGGAGACAACCTGTATTCATGTTCTGGATTTTTCCTATCTAAATTTGTCCATGTCTGTTTCTGTTGAAAGTCATTTTGCTAGTTTCTACCCATTGTTCCATCTTATCAATACATTACTGAATCTTATCCTCTAAATACTATTCCCTATCTATCTATTATTTATATATGTGTTGAAAGTACATAGCCTAGAACACGATATCTTCTGTAGTACCCTATAATATCTCACTTATCACTTCCTTCAGGTCTCACAAGGAGCCACTCATATATGTTCATAGGGCAGAATTATTGAACCAGCTTTGCACCCATATAATACTAGCACAGTCCCTCCCACATTTTGCCAAACTTTTCTTAGAATTTTATTGAGAATTTTGCCAAATGCTTTACTAAATCCAAGACATACTATGTCCATCACAGTCCCATGCTCAACTAAATTGGTCACACTATCAAAAAATATTAGGTTGGCTGATACATGACTTGTTATTGCTGTCTATGGTGGCTTTTCCCCCTAAATGCTCAGAAATTGCTTAATAATGTGTTTCAGAATGTTGTTCAGTATCAGAGTCAATCTGAATTGTCTCTAGTTATATAAGTCTTTTTTTTCCCTTTCTGAAGATACAAACAACATATATATAACTCTTTTCCACTCCTCTGGCACTATATCCATCTTCTATGAATTTCTCTAGATCATAGAAAGGTGTTTTGAGCTTGTGGATTGTTGAACAAGGCTCTGCAAACTTCTTCAAAATTCTCAGATGTATTTGACCAGGTCTGGGGACATAATTGATGTAACTATACCCTAACTATAATTGGGTTATAACTCTGACCTTGCACTGCTTAGGTCCTCTCACCTCAATCATATCAGAAGAATTTTCCAACATTAGATCGAAGAAGATGCTTCTTTTAAACATCTTGGTCAATCAATGGATATTTAATATTGGAAGATTTTGAGTATTTTTACTGATTCTTACTTATAATTTATTACCACTTATTGTAATCAGTTTATTTCGGGTTTTTTATTGTTGTTCAATTCTGGTAAGCTACTTCTGAGCCTGTTTCTGATCAAAAGATGGTAAATAAATGATAAGGCAAATAAGATATCCACTGAGCAGAAACAAGAGATCCCTGAGAAAAATCAGTAGAAAAAGCTTTCCATAGTACTGATGTTTGATATAAGCAGCTTGCCTGTTCACAGGCAATTGTCTTGCAGTAGCCTTCTACAGATGCTAAAACAATATATTTCTGCTTACTCACGAAATAAAGAACATTATGAGTGCAAAGTCTTCTAGAGCACTCAGTGGCAGGAGTCCAGATATGGATCTCTCTTCTCTGGGATGTTCAAATTGGTCCAGTCATCTCTTCTTTCAGAAACTGAAGACTAGGCTCTTCTTTCAGGCTTTTGTAGGACAATTACTTTGCTTTTCTGCTTTTCTAAAAATGAATTATATTTTGAATTCATTGTTTTTAAGCATTGTTGGTTGGTTTTATTGTGCTGCCTGTGTTTAAAGCTGTTTTTATTGTTCTCTTGTAAACCACTTTGGGAGGAAGACGGGTGCAGAAATAAAATAAATAAATACATTTGTTTGTATATATTGCCATCTTGAGAGCCATCTGTTGGCAGAAAGGCAGGATATAAATCCCCAAATAAATAAGAAATTTGCTTGGTATGTTTCTTTCCAAGCCACTCCGAATAAGACTACTGCTGCTACTATCAATATTTGCCAGGTTTTCCATCATGGCCAAAATCACCTAATCACTTTACAGTAGAAAACATAAAGTATTCCAAATATGAGTATTAGATCTTCTTGCAGATTGTGCTCCAGTTGCAATCCTAACCAAAAAAAAAAAAAGTCACTATGTCAATAGCCTAATGTTTTATTGCTTTGTATACTGTACAAATAGCCAAGCAGAAACAAAAAGGCATTTTTTGTAGTGAAACTCTTTTTATTATGAAAAAAAAAATAATTATCACTATGTTTCTGTTTCATGTGGGAACAAAATCAAAAAGAGAAGTAACTGGATTTGAAGAGTTTAGATTCTTTTTAGAAAAAATTAACAATAAAGTTATTAGCTCAAGGATATAAGAGATGAATGATATACAAATGATTCACTATTTCTTTCATGTTGTCCAGCTGGTGAACAGGTTATTCAGGATTTGTTTTAGATATATGTGTATTTTAGTTAGCATATACATTGCTAGAATTATATTTGGGAATTTATTTCCATTTCTTAAAAATAAAGAACAATGTTACTATTATTTGTGCATTTATTAGATTTACTGTATATCCCATCTTTCAGAAGCTCAAGATGGCATACATAATTCACCTTCCTACCATTTTTCTATGGAAGAGATGAACATCTGGAATAGAGTAGAAAAGAAATCCAGTTCATCAGAAAAACATTTTAATTTTAGAACTCCTAAATATATAGCACATATATGCAGAGTAAAATCAACCTTCTTTGGAATTTGACATCTTGTATCAAAAAAGAATGTGCATAAAAATAAATAATAAATGAAAGAGGAGAATGGTAAATGTAAAGATTAAAACTTCTTTCAGGTTAGCACTGATTCTAGATTACCACATGTTCATATTATCAAAAAAAAAAAAAAAAGAACTTAAATAGATAATATGGAAATAATGTGGCCTTGCATTCTTCTGGAATATTTTTTTCTAAAACTTCCCAATATAGCTTCCAGATTTCCAGACTTTCCATTCAAGAATTAACCAAGTTTTCCTCTGTAAACCAGGTGCTACAACCAGCATGGACTAAAATATACTGTATTTTCACACAATTTTTTCCCCAAAATTAAATGGTTTAGAAAAAATGCATATAAAATGTATTCATTTTAAGAGAGATGCATGAAAATATAAATAAATGTTTACTTTTTTTCTACATAGTTTTTAAACAGTAAGCTAACCAGGTTTTATGATTAATAAAATAAAAAATACTTAGCAAAAATGACAGATTATGTTACAGACTAAAAACTATTCTGTTGATATTTAGAAAGAAAGAAAGAAAGAAAGAAAGAAAGAAAGAAAGAAAGAAAGAAAGAAAGAAAGATAATTTAATGAATACATTAAATTGTATTGCTAACACAATGCATATAAAGTCTCATACCAACTCATAAAACTTTACAGATACACAAATTTACACAGAGTAAATGACAATTATGCATATTGATGAATTTGCTCCATTACAGCATACAGATTGGTTCTAGTCAATTCAGAAGAACTCTCATTCATCTGAGGGAGACCCAGAATCTACCCAAAGTAACCTAAATTGCTGGCATTGGCTGGCATCATAGATCCCTAGTTAGTAGAACTAAAGAGTAAAATTATGATATCTGTAAGTTGCTTCTGCTTTCAAATGATATTGTGATCTGATAATCCAAGAGAAAATCCTGGCCAGGAAGTAGCAGAAGGACAAATATTAGAGACTGATTTGAGCAAGCTAACTAATTCTTTATTTGAAAGTTTATAGTATTGGCTGAAGGTTCTTAGTAATTGTTAACATATTTATTGTTGATTAGTAAGGACTTGGGAATAGGGATGGGAATTCAATCAAGTCTATAGCCTTTTTGGTTGCATCCCCATTTTTTTCTATTCAGTGCAGGTTCTTGAATACATATAAACTGCAACGAACAAGATACTCTACCAAGATTTATTTGGAACAAACAATGAACAAATTTAATAATATTAAGGGTGCCTTGAGTGGCAAAATAATCAAGTTGTTCACAATCCATAGTAGCCCCATCCTTTTTTTTATGCATCTGGTAAATCTTTAATTACATAGTTGCTGCCACTAATTTGACTTTTTTTGTAATGGCCCCCTGTTGAAGCCCTGGACAATGGACATATCTTTGAATAAGATGGTTCCAGGAATTAACTAGACTATGTTTATCTCCACTATACCGATAGGCTTCTCTTTTGGGCCCTGGAATGGCCCATTTCATACTGATTATTGACACTTAAATTACTTTAAATTTAAATATACAATAGAAGCTAACAATGAACAAAGCTCTAGCTTTAAACACAACATTTATTTCCAGAAATGTCTCTTGGATCAAGACTGGTGTAAGTTTTCTTAGAAAATAAAAATGAAGAATAGTTGCATCCTTATACTTTGGCTGCTTTCTACTCTACCTGAAAACCAATCAAAATAAAACAAAGGTATGCAGAATTGGTTCAGAAGAAACTGGTGAGGAGATTAGCCTTTTAGACAGCCATGAAGCCCTGGCTCTTCACCCAAGCCTGGACTAGGATGTGGTTGAGCTGAGAGGCTATCTACTCTAGTATTGGCGAGGGGAGAGTGAACTTTTTAACGATGTTTTAATGATGTTGTGAACCACTAGAATCATTATATGAAATTGGTGGCCATGTAAGTCCTGTCAATAAATTAAATAAATAAGTGGTGATAGGAAAATTGATGAATAGATAAATCCCATGGCAATCATTTGCCATAATAGACATTTTGTGAGAGTGCCCACAACATGGTTTCCAAATTCTAAAGGTGCCCTTTTAAATTCTAAAGGAAGCAACAATAAATCTCCGAGGACAGCAACTGAATTTTTGGAACTATTGATCCAGCTGAAGACCAGGGCCATTGTGGACCTTGGAGAAGGCAATGCTGTGGTGTCAGT
Source organism: Notechis scutatus (assembly GCF_049901735.1). NCBI lineage: Eukaryota > Metazoa > Chordata > Lepidosauria > Squamata > Elapidae > Notechis > Notechis scutatus. Next base: position 227,956,988 of record NC_142010.1, on the reverse strand, counting down.
AAGAGGATTCATTAAGCTTTCTGTCATTGGGATAATATAACAGGGATAAAATTGTCCCAAATGGTTTTTCATTATTCATATACAAACTTTGTACTGTTCAGGACATTCCTCCAGGGACAAAGCAAAAATATAGGTTCCCTTTGGGAAATACAGCAGCCAAGAAGAATAGGACAGGTTACAGAGCTCTCTGGCTCTCACAGCCTTACATGAGGTACATCAGGCAAAGCACCAGCAGTTATTATAACCATGGCCCTTATATGATTAATTCTGAAAATATGCATGGGAGTCAAATATGCCAACCAAAGTCAAATATGGTAGTGTAGTTGTTACAGCCTTATTTTTGAGGTGAGGACTACCGTCATCCTGGACCTAAATATATACCAAAAAAAAACCACCTTGCAGCAAGCCAGTTCCTAGTATTTTCAGCAAATACCACACTAAAGAATGCATAATTTCAAAGGACTTTAAATACTTTGGACTGAGAGAAAAAAGCAACAACTTTTCTGGGTGGTTGATCTTCCAAAGTGTTACAATCAACAAGAATAAAAGTAAATCTTCACCTGTCACTTGGGTTCTACTCTGACATGCACTAGCTCAAGAGAGGGGGGGGGGAAGTTGCTTGAGAAACATTTTAACACTTTACAGAAAATAACACAACTAGCAATCAAAAAGAATGCCAGAACCAGAAGGAGCCATCAATCCAATGAGTTTACATGTCAGAGTTCCTGAGAAAACAGGGAATGTGACTCTGTATCTCTCTTCCCTTCCTAAGAAAGCTGCAGAGTGGTAGCAAAGAAAACTATATACTGCTAGTTAGAAAAGTTCATTTGGAAGGAAGCTTTTAACCCCAAGAATGGGGTTGGGGGGAGTGTAGTATAGAAGGATAGGTGGATGGACAGAGTTCTCCCAGGAGTTGGTGTGGAGCAGCTTTGAGGCTGTGAACAACATGTCCTTTTGTACATTCTGCTGTTCAACTCAGCTTCTAACAGTCAGTGGTCCCTCTTTTTATGCTCATATTTTGAAAGTGCAATTTTGACTTTGGTTATTCCATCAGGTTCCACTGAGAGTCATGGCTCCAGTTCAAAGAACAACAAAATTGTAAATGAATGCCATATTGGACCAACAGTAAAAAAAAATCAGGATGTTCTAACAAATTTCAGACAGATTTGCAATGAATGGTCGAGGATTTCTGTCCCATCACTAAAGAAAATACTCTCACCCTCTAAATCAGGATATTTTAACACAGAAAGTTAGGGAAACCAAGAGTAATTTCTATGCATAAGCATTGCAATTCAATTCCATAATAAGCACAAATTGTAGGATTATGTGTTCAGGGGTGTTCTGTTCTTTCACCAGTATTTTGTACTAGACAGAATTAGCTGGTCTTCTAGTTATAATGAAATATAAAGTTGAATCTGAAAGCTTGAAACTCACTTCGATACCCTACACATACTTTAATAGAATGGTATCTTATATGGACATAAAACAGATGTGAAGTCTTTGGTGCTCTCTGAAAGCTGTTTGCTTGAGATGTTTCATTACCTGACTAGGAACAAGTGAGTGTACATTTTGAGAGAAATCCAAAAATGCAAATGTAAATAAATGAATAGCTCTCTGCTTATATACAGTACAGTAGTTTGCCCTGCCAGTATTACTGGGGGTATGGTTTTCTCCTTGGTAGACTTTTGATTAGGGTATTGTTTTCTGTTTGATTGTTTTGTATCCTTGGCAAATCAGATGTTAACCAGGCGTTTCTTCCAGTGCAGTCATAAACTAGATTAAGGACTGCTCTGACCAGTCATTACTGTCCTTGATCATGGACAAAATTATTTGCACCCACTTCTCTCCTGCTGCAGATATAGCTCTTTGTTCAAATATGAAACCCCTGCATGTAAATACCAGTAGCCACCAGAAAAGGAACTTCCTTCATGGAGCCATTGGAAGCATCACCTGCCACATCTTTTACCCAGCATGTCCAAGTGAGTTGTCAACCTTACAGGATAAAATAAAGGGAATGATTATCTGAATTTTCCCCAGAGTTAAATAATTAATCATAAATAAGAATTGTGCCCTTTTAATAGTAGTTGCAGGGGGTACACCTTTGTGCATGCAGAAAGCTATTTTTTGGCAGCACAGTTTACCAGTTGTATATTATGTTATGTTTATGGTATGGTATGGTATGGTATGGTATGGTATGGTATCGTATCGTATCGTATCGTATCGTATCGTATCGTATCATTTGGTATGGTATGGTATGTTTTTATGTTACATTTTGTTATATTACATTATATTATATTATTATCTGATGAACTGCGTGTCAGTGTTCCGAATAACGCATCCCCTAAAATCAGAACTCCAAGGCAGGTAGATTCCTCAAAGAATATGTTTACTGGATACATCATATTGGCACAACTAGTGAAAACCAACTCTAAAAGTTCCTGCGGATTTTCCCCTAAATAAAAGAGCAAATATTTCCCTCCCCGGATGTCACCAGTCACATTGCCCAATGCAAAGGGTGCTTGGTCACTCCTCTCCTGCCTCAACTGCCACATGTTAGGATGACCTTGGTTTCCACAAGAAAACTTTTTGTTTTGACTATTAGAAAGCCTATCTACTTCCCCCCTCCCTTCTCTCTCTGAGTTTGTGGCAATTACAAGGCAGCACAAAATGGCTTCAGTCAGGTTTGCTTCAGAGTTGACACTTTGCTTCCAAAAAATAGCTTTCTGCATGCATATGCAACTACCACTAAAGGGGCACAATCCTTATTTATGACTAACTAACTACTAAAGAATACAGCAATGGAGGCAGGTGATGTTTTTTATGTCTAAATTTCCTTTTTGGGGGGGTAGGGATCCTCTTAAATTTGGGGACAATTTCTTTTGTGTAAATATGGTATTTTCAGTGAAATGTATATTCGGTCAACATTATAATTTGCCTGGAAGTCCTTAAGGTGTCATTTTATATCCAAGCCCTTTTAAGTTCCTTCAAAATATATCCAAGAAGTAGAGAACAGACAATTATGAGACAGTAAAATAGCCATCTTCAAGCCTTTGAAGGCTGCCACATCAGTGTTGTATTGGACTTTGTTTCAGCTGCTTCACAGAGAACGACAAAAGCAGAGGAAGTCCAGTGACAAGCAGAACAAGTTCAACTAAACCACCATAAGCAAAGGCTTCATGTCTCAAGGCATTCCTGTCATGCAGACAGAAGTGACTGTCTTCTTGCAGACAGCCAAATGTTTTATTGGTCTGCAGTTCTCAGAACAGTGTTTCTTAGTCTTGGTAACTTTAACTTACATAGACTTCAATTCCCAGAGTTCCCCATACAGCCATGCTCAAACAGGTCTCTATGTCAGACAGAAATGCTTTATTTGTACTGTCTCCAACCCTTTTTATCTCACTGTTGAGAGTCTGGCTTTTTGCTTTACCTCCTGCCTCCAGAAAGCGTCTCCATTTTGGGTGAGATCTGTGCTGCCAAGCCCATAACCAGTAATGTGGAAGAGTTCAATGTACAACAGTAAACTCCCTGAATTTGCAAATCTTGGGGTCACATGTCCTATTTTCTACTTAGAAATCAATATGCTAAGTAAAAATACATAACATAGCCTGAAGTGATTTGAATAATTCTCATATGTATAAATCATACCATTTGCTAGCAAAAGAGATGCTAAACTACTCTATCTATTCAAAATTGTTGTTGCTTGATATATATTAGAAACAAAGCAAATCACTTCTTCATAAATACTCTTCATAAACAATGCCAGAGGCTTGCAGTATTATTCAATGATATAAAACAAATGGCTCCACCTTCTTGGTTTTTAAAGTATTTTTGCATGATTACTTCACGGATTGTTATATTAACATAAACATGAGTAATAGATGAGTAATAGATATTGTAGATTTCCAGCTCATATATTTACTGGGACCCAAGAAAGATTGAAAGTTGTTGAAAAATGACAATAACTGCCTTGCTTTCTCATAATTCAAGGAAACCTAATAAATTAAGGTTTACTAACTGTCTGAGTTAATGATATGATAAAATATGAAGAAAGAAGGAATTGGGTATATTGCTGATTTTATTGTCATGTGCAGCTTTAGGGAACTTGCATACAAATCTGTGTGTATATGTGTACACAAGAATACACGTGTGCACAAACACATATGTAAAAAGGAAATAAAATATGACAAACCAACTGTAAAAACTCTTCATATTATAAGCTTAAATTCAGGATCATCATTGAGTTTATTTCTTTTACTTGTATATGGAAACTGATTTCTGAAAAGGAACAATGCATGTTCTACTCAGACAAGTTCTGTTCATGCTCCTGATACCACTAAGTTACCACTAAAATATATGACCAGAAATAAACAGCATGCAAAGGCTTTTGTTTTTTAAGATATTGTTTCACCTCCACCTTTGCTCCAAAGAAGAATGACCTTCCCAAGATTGGGCACTTTAGTCAGTGGATAAGCTAGAATTCCCAACCCACATCCTCTTTCTAAGATCAGCAACAACTTATTGAAAAGAGTTCACTGATTCATTATCCTTACTGACCAAGCCAAATGTTACAGTGCTGTTTCTTATTATAGTGAAATGTAACTCATGTGTGTGCACAGCTACAGTCTCAGACCAACTTATTAATATACATTATATTCTGTATTTGGGAAAAATGTTATCCATTGGCGTGCCAACACACTCAGTAAATACCACTGGTTCCCTGTGAATGTCTTCTGACCTCATGGTCTGAGCCTGTCACCAACTGATGTACATAATTCTCTCAGCACTGATCCATTACTTCTGCTCCGTATTAGGGGTCAGACCTGTGGTGTAAAGTCAAAGATAATTAGCAGCCCTATCAATAACCAGCTGCAGAACTGCTGCCCAAGTGACAGCCTAGGAAAATGGGGGGGGTGGGGGGAAACATGAAAAAAGTAGAAAGAAAAAAATATGCCTCTATAGATTTTAGCGTCTGAGCAGCTGCTGTGGACTGTTGGAATAATCAGGAGACCTTCGTGATTAGCATGAATTCAGATGACAAATGTATACAGCTATTCAGAGGCTCATTAATTTGCATAGCATTCATGACATATTAGCGAAATATTTAAATGTCTTTTGTGGCAACAGGAGCTTGGGTACAGAACTCACATTGCTAATATGAAAGTGTGTTTATTAAATTATGAAGTGTGATTGCTATATCGCCACATCTTTTCTAGCAGATGAAGTCCAGCATGTTTCAGCACCAGAGCACATGATTTGTAGTGATACTTTGCGGTCAGGCAAATGTGAAGCCTTCAGATATGAGACCGGTTGCATCTTCCTCTACATGTAGGCTGACAGCTCCCCCTTCTGGATTGATTATTGTACCACATAGTCTCTTGGGGAGGGGAGGTTATATTTTTTTACTATCTTCGGGACTGAATGTAGCCTTAGGTACAGGCTTTGGTTTACATTGCATAAAGAGTCATCAGAAGCTTTTTTTTTAAATAACCATGATTATAGATGGTGAGATGGTTTTTGCAATGCCACCCTCATTTAGATCAAGATATTTATAGAGCACAATGTGTAAGATATAAAAAGCCCGAATTACGAGTAACTTGTTTAAACAATTGCTTTGTTTACATGTATTGACATAAAATTAGAACACAAAGTTTTAGAAATAACTTAGTCAGAGTGCTTTATTCCACAACCGTAACTGAGTTACAACTGTAAGACAGAATTTAAGTACAGGGTAGTAGCTACCATTCATCTTGGAGAAGGTCTATCAATGTGGTCACGAAAAGTTGACGCTGGCATGACAGCACATAATCAATCTATCAGTAGCTACTATTCCAGGGAAACCCAGGACCAGTGTCTGCAGCAATGCGTCATTTGTTAAATGCTGGGTCAGCCTGCAAAGTTAACACTGGCTACCTTGCAGATGGCAGTATGGGTTGATCTCCTTTGTACTCTTATTTTTGTTTTGTTTTATTTATTTTTTTTTTGCTTTTTACTCATATTTTTTATCTTTATATATCTCTAAACTTTGTTTCTGGTGATAAAAGTGCCAGCCACTGCCTGCAAAAATAAATGAATAATTAAACAAGCAGCCCTTCCTGGATTGGAACCATATCCCATAGTGCAGTCTGGCAGACAGTGGCTGTAGCTAGGTGATATTCTATCCAGAGCACTGACATAGCAAAGAGAATGGAGTGGCATTGCATGGAGAATAGTATGTCTATGAATGTTAGTCACCTCACTATCATATTCCCTATATCACCAGCCTTTTGCCTGGTAGAAATTTGGAATTACAAGAAGAGGGCTTTTTTGCTAAATACCAATAAGTGTCTGTGTGAGCTACAGCCTCATAGCTCTTGGGAAGAACTATTATGTTTTTGACAAGCTTCTTTTCAAACTGTCCCTTGAACACATATGACAAAGAATACAATCACAGGAAAGGTCTAGCACACACAGATTCACTTTCTGTTTAAGTAATATTTTGCTAGAAAGATAAATGTTGGATGGGGCCCCTCTTGTATGCTACTCTGACTGTTTAATGCGTAAGCCTGCTACAGATCAACAGTATACTAACAATGACCCTAATATGTTTTGGCAGTTGTAACTTTAAATAGATGTCTATTTGAAAAGTATGTTTATATTTGCTCAGCCATTTCAAGTAACCAATGTTACTAAGGACAATGACCATACAAGAATTTTTATAATATTCAGTGACTGACAGCAATAGGTTAAGTATTTGATTCACGTTGGTTTAAAAATCCTAAGAACCCACAGCAGCAGCCTAAGAAACAATCTATTTGAATGGCAATCAACTTTGTTTTTCATTTAGTGTAACCCACTTTATACTTTGGATATAGATAACTTTTAATAGCCTGCATTAAAACAAAATGTGATGAAAACAATGTGAAAAATGAAAGTGTATGACCACCCACCAAAACAAAATTGGGTCCAAAATAAAGGCAGAAAGGAGTTATGTTTGCAAGCCAATGACATTAGCGATGTTAATATTTTCCTCGTGCAAGGTATGTTTATATTTCAAATGGGAAATTATTAGTTCCACTCAGCACCAAGGGCAATTAATTCAAGGCTATAGATTCAGTATATTATTGGTATGAATAATTCAGTGCTAAGATGTTTAAGCATGATTTGTAAAATAAAGCTGCTGTCTTCTATTTAAAAAAAAGTGTGGGAAATTTGATGACTTGTTGCTCCTCCTGCAGTTGCTCCTTCTCCAATTGTAAAAAAAACCCCAGCTTCTTAAAATTAGATAGAATTGTCTTAGCTTCATCAAGAGGAGGACAAATGAAAAAGAGAATATTTAAAAAGTGTACTTTTCCAAAGGCTCTTCCTATTTCCAATGGTTTTCAGTTTAGGGCTGGAGGAGTAAATTGCAAGGAGACAATGTCCATAGCGCATACTTAACTTTCCAAGTAAGAAAAATGGATAAAAAATGTTGGAACTCAATTGTAACTCCAAATAATGTAATAAATTGAGCATTTCCAAATTCCCTGGAATTACATTTCCAAAGGTAGGTAGTTTGTCTAAAATATCCAAGTATAATATATGATCAAGCTGCTAGAGGAGGCTGAATTTTTATCCTGTAATTGACTGTACTCTGAAAGGACATATTTGAGATAAAATGGCCATAATATTCAAGTATAGGATTGAAGATGAAATAAGTTTCCAGTTATACGAGGCTTTACCAAAAGACACTTCAAAAAGTATTATTTAGGAAAGATTGTCATATTTTCACAAATAACAACATTAAACATAATGTTGTGACTTTCATAATAAACACAGGATGACTTCTAGAAATTAACTGCAATGAACAGAAGAACCAAAATATGCTAACATGCCACAGCCAGATCATTGACTAGCAAAGGGAACGTACCAGAAATAGGAGAACTTATACATAAACAGTATTATTATTACTCTACAGATAGCAATCCTTTTTTGAGAACATGCTAGAATTTGGCAAGCCAGAGACCTAAAGAACCGGGGCCTCATAGACAAAGAAAGATTTCATTTACAATCTGGAAGAGCTTGTGAAAAAAGTCATTTTCTCTGTTCTGACTTACTTGCTTTGAGACATCCACAAGCTATAATGAATAAATGAGTGAACAAATAGCATTCAGGATTAGTTGAGCTCATAGGCAACTCTTAAGAAGCTTTTCTCATATTTTATATTATCTCACATTCCTCTATCTACACTTTACAGGTTCTCTAATTTAAAAAATGCTTAACAATCTTAGACTATTCGTATGTTTGAACAGCCCTCCCAGTTCATCCTGCAGCAGCAGCAGCTTGACATCTCTGCCCTACTTGAAACTAAATATAAAGTAAACCACAACTGCACATACCAGAGATAGGTCTAATCTGGGGTGCATTGGATTGTAAATACAATAACAGGGCTTTGAACTGCCAGTGTTTACTTGCTAGAAAGCCACTAACATCAATATCATAACTCTATGGCAAATGCTAACGTGCCAAACCTCAGTATCGTAAAGAGTTCTTGAACTAATTGGGGTGGTTTACAAATACTGTAAATTAAAAAAAATGTGGATAAATAATATTGATGGAGACTGTTTTCCAAAACAGAGTTTGCTTTGCCAATTCTTTCACTAAAATACAGACATGCATTTTGGGAAACTCTGCAATACTTGATTCCTAGCACATAAAACTGATGAGAAATTGAAAGGGAAGAGAAAGACTCAAGTTTTTTAGCTGTTCATGAATGATATGCTACATAGAAAAAAATGGTGAAAATAGACATTTTAAAAAAAAAATAGTTTGAAAGTAAAGATCTAGGAAATGTTTGACTTTTTTTCTTATAGAAGTAATGTGTCAAAAGAGAGATATAAATCTCTCATTTTATCTACTGAAAAAGCAAGTCAGTGTTTTAATCTAACAGTCCACTGTATGTTAGTTCTCATTAGGTTATTCAAAGATGATGGTAATTTAAAGGATTGTCAGTGTTGTCTCCCTTTCTTTCAGAAAATATTCTTCCTAAATGCATCATTAGGAAAATATGTCTTTAATTTTCACGACTTTAGTAACAATCTAATGCTTAATTTATACTCACTCTAAACAAATGCTTGGATGCATATTGGATGCAACATTTAGCAGACATTCTTCTTCACATCACAAACCCCTTCCTTTTTTTTTTCATTTGTGCTCCCAGTGAGTGACTGCTAAGTGTGCAAATGCAATCATACAATGTCACAAGGTTGCTGGCTTTAAAAAGGCTGGATCTTGTACCAAACAAGTGTGGGAAGGGAACAACTTGCAAAATGGCCAATGGGAAATTGCATGGAAGGCATTTTTATTGCCTGGTATTTATAACTTGTACTATCTCAGGTCCTTAAAAATCCATCATTTTATTCTTGCAGTCAACTGGGGTTTATGAGGATGTGCTGAAAACCAACAAATGTTATCGTATAATAACTAAATTACCCATTTTCCCAAGGAAAGTATAGGCTGCAAAGGAAAGGTCCACATCAGAATATTTTGGCAGACAGTGATTTTGTATCATTTATCATCTTTTTAGCTGGGACAAATCAGGACAACCAGGACAAATCAGACAAACCAGATATAACCTCTATCTCTGACTTTTAAAAGGACTGCTTATTTTAATACAGATAATTCATATTGTAGTTAAATATATATTGAATAAATTAATTTTCCAAATTTTGTAAGCAGTCCAAAGAACATATATTTGTAAATGGATTAAAAATACAACAAAGAAACAAAACAATATATTACACCAGCACTCATTGCTGGAAAAGAAGGTAAATAGGTAGATAGATAGATAGATAGATAGATAGATAGATAGATAGATAGATAGATAGATAGATAGATAGATAGATAGATAGATAGATGGATTTAGAATATACTTAACAGCAGCACAAATTAACATTTCATAATGCCTTATATGAGAAACACAAGCAGCATGAGTACAAAGATGAACTAAGTTCTAGGGCCATCGTAATAGATACAAGAAGAGGACAGTTTGTCCACAATATGAGCTTTTGTGTCATCACTATATATGAATACAGGATGCAGTGTTTATTTAGTCTGTCTTCTATATTGTTTTCATTAGAATCCATGTGTTCTTCCAATACTATGATACTGGGACTGGGTGCAAGGCATATATAAATAATATGCTTATAGATTAGTGGCAAAAGATGTAATCCAGATTGGTAACCATGTTCAGTGATTTTTGAATGACTCCAGAAGGTGTTAATCTACAAGTACATAATATGTAATCCTAAAAAGCCTCCAGTGAACACTTCAAGGACTTTGAAAAATTGGTATAAAATTGAAATATTTAATGTGACGAGAAACATATTAAATATTAAACTGGAAAGTAGTCATATATTTTGTATTTATTAAATGTTAAAAGCAAAATTTAAAAAAATAGTCCTGGCCTTCACTATGTTTTTTTATGAAGTTGGCACCTGGTATGATCCTTGAAGGGAATTTCTTGGTTTAGAAAAAGTAGTGCACTCATTGTTTAATCATATAGCGTGTATGGAAAATTGGGCTTGTCTCTCAAGAGTGTTCAAAGCAGCAGCAGCAGCATAAACTTGTACATCTTTTTCTACTTGATTTGAATTGCTCCAGGTGTTGTTCTCAGTGCAGTTCAAAGCAATGGTTAAAATGTTTGGATTTAGCTTGGTCTAGAATAAGGAGTCCTTAATTTCCTTAATTTCACAACACATGGATGGACTCAAGCATGGAAAACTGAGCATCCTAGATTAAGCTAAATACAAAAATGCTAGGGAATTCCTGGAACCTTAGCATTCAGACAAATCAGCTGTCAATAGACGCACAGAGATAGACCATATTTATACACTATTCAAAAAAAAAAAAAATTAAAAGCTAAGACGGAAACAAAAAATTCAGAACACATCCTCTCCAGCAACAAACACCCAGATAAGCAGTGATTGACACCAGACAAACAATCAAGTTGATATTGATGTTACCTAGTTACATAATAAAATGTCTGCAAACAATCAAACTCAGAGAGCACCAAGAGTTCCACACTTCAATCCTGAACTACATCTATTCTCTTTTATTGAAATAACAGAGGTGAAGCAGCTGTGGAAGACTAAGCCAACTGTTATTCACCTCATTCTTTTTCTTCTCTCTAACATTACATGTAAATACATCATGACATTTACTCAAATGGTTAATGAAACCATTCAAAAATAATATTTACAAAATTGTAACTCTCATCTCTCTTTCTCTCTTCCTCTCACTCTCCCTTCCCAGAGCCTTTATTTCTATGCTAAATGAATAAAAAACAACCTCAAACATTTAGTACCAATTCATAGTCCCAATTCAACTCCTAGGAAATATTGAAAGAACCCAAAACTCCACCCATTAATAGCTGTTCAATCACCTTGATTGTGATAATAACAAGGTAGTTAAAAATGTTTAAGTAGTAAATCCTTCGCATTAATGCTCGAGAGTTCTTCTTGAACAATTTACAAATGAAGATTTCTGAACATTAGAAATTATATATTAACTCTGCTAAACTTTCGACCTACCTGTCTAAAATATATTTATTGCATTGCAGCCTGTATTCTTTTACAATCCTACAATCATTCCCCTTTTGTCTGACATAGTCATCAAAGAAAAAAATCACAATCTTTCAATATGTTATGTGTTTAGGATATTTAATGACAGTAATAGTTTCTCCAAACTAAATAACAGACAAGTCATTTATTATTTGTCTTGATTAATTCCTCTCTAATAACTGTATTAATTATCCTCAGCTTGTTCTTTTAGCAGTCTATTACTGTTTATAGAATCTGGTACATTTTATACCAAGGGGGGGAAAAAGACAGCCTCATTAAAATTTAGCAAGCAAACAGGAGAGACATGTGTTGAACATAATTTACCATATAAATTTGATGCAAAAACATTAAACTCAAATCATAACTAGAATAGTACTAAGCCAGAGGAAGAAACTTTTGCATTCACCCAAAGGACAAATTACAGTGAGCATCGCAAAGTATTACTAGCTACTTTCTGTACTATCACAGTGTTTTTTCTTTTCATATCACATTTTAACTTGGCTGTGAAAAATTAAGCCTGTTTTCCTAGCTATTACCTTGATAGAATTTAAGGCACAGCTGCTCATTAAAAGTTTCTGAAATACAGTTAATCTGGAAACCTCTGATCCAAATTTCCTAAGGAAATACTAATCTTACCTCTGAAACTTCATTTCCCATCCTCTTCAAGCAAAGACATCAACTTAATTCATCGGAACTAGCTCCAATAGCTGAATAACAGAATTACAGAATAACAGAATTGGAACGGACCTTGGAGGTCTTCTAGTCCAACCCCTTGCTGAAGCAGAAGACCCTATACCATTTCAGACAAATGGCTGTCAATCTCTTCTTAAAAACCTCCACTGAGGGACCACATACAACTTTTGAAGGCAAGCAGTTCCGTTGGTTAATTGCTCTGTCAGGAATTTTCTGCTTAGTTCTAGGTTGCTTCTATCCTTGACTAGTTTTCCATCCATTGCTTCTTCTTCTGGCTTCTGGTGCTTTGGAAAATAAATTGTCTCCCTGTTCTTTATGGCAGCCCTTCTAATATTGGAACACTGCTATGATGTCACTCCTAGTCCTTTTCTTTATACTAGACATACCCAATTCCTGCAATCATTCTTCATATATTTTAGCCTCCAGCCCCCAAATCATCTTTGTTGCTCTTCTCTGCACTTTTTTCCAGAGTCTAAACATTTTTTTTAATATTGTGGCAACCAAACTGGATGCAGTATTCCAAGTATGGTCTTACCAAGGCATTATAAAGTGGTACTTACACTTCATGTAATTTTGATTCTGCAGCCCAGGACTACATTGCCATTTTTTGGTGGCTGCAACACACTGCTGGCTCATATTTAAGTGATTGTCCACTAAGACTCCAAGATCCCACTCACAGTTACTGCTATTGAGCCAGGTTCTTCTCATTCTATTCCTCTACATTTGGTTTCTCTTGTCTTAAGTGCAAAACCTTATTTTTCTCACCATTGAATTTCATTTTGTTAGATCGGGCCCAGTGTTCAAGTCTGCCTAGATCCTTCTGAATCTGGAACCTATCTTCTAGATTTAGATGAACTGAGCCGGTCATTTTCCAAATACATTTTTCCTGGTTCTTATGAGGTGCAACCCATCCCTGGCCAGAAACTCTTCATGTAAATAATACAGACTGTGATCTAGAAGTCTGAAGTTCCCTTAAGTCAGTAGTTTATTTCTAAAATCCTTTGTTCCCTTATTGGATATTGACCTTTTTTGGAAGTACAGATGAAAACACTACTTGTGCTCCTATCTCCTTAAATTTCTTGCCACGCTGCTCATAATTGCTTGATATTGTTTTCAGATTCATTGTTCTGCAACTTGTCCCCACACAAAAGAGAACAAAGGGATAATAATTTGTGTACTTCATTATTTTAGTAAGTCTTTCAGCCAATTTTTTTATTTTTGCTCCAGGGAGACAACATACCTTCCTAGGTTTATTGTCTGATCTACAAATGGCTGATTCTGTTCCCCTGAAAAATAAATCTCCTATCACTGATGCTTATCTTTTGTTTCCTGGGAAAGTCTAGGTACTTTTCTTCCTGTCACAGGAACACTTGATGATGTCCCTTCTCCAGATGTCTGCATGGTTTCTTCTAGGGGCAGATATGAAATAAATTAGTCAGCTCCAGTAAGACTACACTGGACTGGACTGAACTAGACAGCAATGACATTGCTCTTGGTTGTTGCTTTCTTCTATGAGTGACATACTATATTTCTATTGGTTTATTTCAAGTAAAAGTATTCCATTGGTCTGTATATATTTTCTAAGCCCTCCTTCTGACCCACATAATGTACAGGTCTTGTATGGAAGACTGGCTGATTGCAATTGTTCTTTCTATAGTCCTAACTATCCGTTAGAGCAGGAGTATCCAACCTCTGGGCCGCAGCCCACTTGTGGGTTGTGAGCTGTTTGAAACCATGCTGCGGAAAGAGCAGGTGTGTGGTACATCCCCCACTTGAGCAAGCAGCGGGCAAGCGCATGCACATGTGCTCCATTTGTGTGAGCAGTGGGTGCATATGCATGCCATTAGTGCAAATGATCTGCGTGCGCCTGCCGGCCACTCGCACAAGACAACCATCCCCTCTCCCCTCATCCCCACCAGTCCAGAAGGTTGGGGAACTCTGCATTTAGAGTCTGTATGTGTCCTGTTTGGTTGCTGTACCAAATTTGACCATTATAGATGTACAAATGACAGACTCAATAATTCCTCTGTAAAATTGTATCAATAGTTCTTAAGTCAGCCTGAATTTCCTGAGTTGATGCAAGAAGAACATTCTTCATTGTGTTTTCTTAATTATATTTCTAATACTAAGTGTCCATTTAAAATCCTGGGTGATTATAGAGCCAAAAACCTGAAGGATTCTGCTGCTGATACTGTGCTAAATAAATAAAAGCTGAAAAAAACCTAATAGTTACAAAAACTGAGGAATTGTCAGATGGGAGTTGTTGGCTTTGTCACCAATGAGTGCATTATAAGTGTTCCGTTGCTTCTGCTGGCAAAGAATTTTGCACAGCCATAAGTTTTAAATGTATAAAAATTATTTTCTTACTTTGGAAGGAAGGGACAGCAGCATTTTGGCTACTTCATGGATTACATCTGGGTGATGCTGGCTTCCGTCTAGTGCCATGAGCACTGCCATTCTTTTGCAGCACTAGCCAAGGGTAGAGCTGACTCATTATTGATCATCCTGTCCTGCGTTTCTCCATGCCTGTTCGTCTGACAGGTAGGTCAAAGATTAGCAGGTGGTGCATGAAATGAATTAGAAGCCCTGCTAATGCTCCTATTTAGCACATCAGGAGAGCTCCCTCCTGTTCACCCCTTGTCATTTCTTTGCATCTATAACTTATTACTTGGGCATTTTGTCAAATGGCTCCACCTGCCATTCAGTAGATTCACCCACACTTGCCCAGTCCTGCTACCCCCACACATTAAGGGAAGAAACTGGTGCTTGGTTATTTTTTCCCCACTAGGAGGTGAAGGTCTGTGGGAAAGCAAACAAAGTCAGAAAAATCCAACAATACTTTCATTAATGTTCCTCACATTAAATCTAAGAGCAGTGCCACTTGATAGCCTCAGCACTGAGGCAGAACACAACCTCCTGGCAATAAATAGCAACATCTCTATTGTTGCTTTTATATTGTTGGCTGTTTGTTGAGATTACTGAGCAAAGTACATGGTAGAAGCATTTGTATAAATAAAACTAGAGAATAATAGTATCACAACATAAATAAACATGCAGGCAGAAAAACTTTTTCCTACCTATTATACACTGCCTGATACTGGCACCTCCAAAATTGAAGAATCATAGTAGTCTGACATATCTAATATGCCTTTTTTTCTCATTGTCGTTGAGACTTAAAAATAATTGCCTCTGCTGAAAATGTTCGGTACATGAATTTAATCTTCTAAAAGTGTCCAGAATTGGAATATCATAATTTGAAAAACAGGAACAGCCTAAATTCCAAAATCATTCTTAAATGCCTCCTGAGACATGACCCCACTGCTGACGTACATTTTATCATTTAACTATGGGTCATCATTCACATACTTGTCAATTTTCTATATCAATTAACAGATAATAGCACTTTACTCACATATTTTGTAACTTGGCTATCTGTGTGAAAAGACATAGTTCTGATCTTCACAAGATGCTGGTTGTGAGGGGAATTAAGTGCTGGTTGTGAGGCAAATTAAGAATTATTTCCCACAGAAACCCTACAACTGGCATGCATTTGTAGATCCATATCTGTTAGTCGTCCTTTTGTGACACAAAATCTGATCCCAGCTTTGTCAAGTATTTCTTTTTGTCTGTTTGAAAATATTAATATCCCACCTTTAATCATACCTTTTATTCAGCAGCTCTGAAAAAATATTGGTAGAGAAGTAGAGTGAGAAACATGCACATATACAATAGCAATGTCAGCACAGATTCAATTTACTGTCTCACAAGCATCCTCTGAATTAACAGTAATGGGAGAACTGAACTAAAAAAAATAAAGCGTAGTTCATTGCAACCTGTACATAAGTTGTTTGTTGGATATTGTGTTGAATAAAAAAAAATTTCATTTCAAATTCATGCATTTGAAAAAAAAATCATGATGTTTTCAAAGTAATACATGCTTTAGACAACTGTATTTTCTCAAGCAATATATAGGTATTTTTTGAAGGTAACTTAATACAATTTATGCTAATTGACTGCTAACAACATGTTGGTGTTTCATTATATTTCTTGTGATTATTAGCTTAAATTAATAATGTCATTCAACATACAACAATCACATTTCCTTTTTAAATAAAAATGAAATTCCATTTTACTCCCAAGCATTTAAGTATGGAAAACATATGGCTAAATTGTCTGTAGAAACTGAAAGTTGTTCCTTTTTTACACTGTGGATCTAAATTCTAAGAAATGTTTGATTTTACAAGATTTCTTCATTTAAAGCTTTTTCACTGTTACAGTATGAGAAAACCATAAGCAAGACTCTGCGTGGTGCCACCACATAAAATCTCTTTGAAATGTCTTCACTCCAGGAACACTAGTTATCCAGGCCAACCCTTAGTAAAGTATAAAAGAGCCATTAATCATGGATGGTGAAACAACAGTGGCATAGTGAAAATAAGTTCTTCAAATATGGGCTTGTTAGAACTTTAGAATATTTTAAAAATCAATAGTTCTTGAGCCAGTTATACCAGTAATATGAATAATACCTCAGATTGTCATCATTTTGTTTTAAATTTGGGTAAATATTTCTAATATATTCAGTTTTAAAATAAGGTTATTATAATAGTAAGAAATGTAAAGGGTTAATGAATGGGATACAGTTGCAGGTATATAAAAACAAGCAACACAATATGCAAATAGTAATGGTGGAAATAGGTAGGACCCAAACTCACTAAATTGAGATTTCATTTAACCCTTTCAGACATGCTCTTTTCCCCCAAAAAAGAGATACTGAAAGCAATACTGCTTTACTTAGTGTAAGGTTTCAGCCTTTTTGGATTTTGGTGAAAGGCTGGTGAAATGTAGAGGGTCTGGAGATGACCTTGAGGGAAATATTCAGAACCTATTACAAAAACTAAATAGGCGGAAGTATTCCTTGAGACCACAAAGGAGACAGCATTAGAGTCTCAGACTGGTTCTCTTTGATTCATTGGGCGAGGGGGAAAAGGAGAGAAAAACACAGTCAGGCTTGTTGTCAGCTTTGGAAACCTTATTCAACGCTGCCACATAGATTGAGAAAGTGGGAGGGGGTGATTTTAATTGAGTAGCTCTTAGTAGACAAAATAGAATTCTTTTGTTAGTTCAAAGTCAAAGAGTGTGGCGCAGGAAAAAAGGAACTTATTTGGGATTGGTTCGTCTGATGTGATGATGAGGGAAAAGGGGATGGTTTGTAGTTTGGGACATTGTGGGAAATCCGGGAAACTTTTAGTTTTGAGATTTCACAGATGTCCCAGGTGCTATTCTAATAAAGGCACTTTTGAGATTATGCCTGTCTCGGAGTTACTGATTGGAATGGAGATTCCCTGGAATGCTGACACTTGTAAGATTCCATTAATAAAGCCAGTATTTTTCAGTTTTGGAAACTTTAAAATGTGTGGACTTTAACTCCTAGAATTTCCCAGTCAGCACCCCATAGATCTCAATAAAGCCTACCTCTAGGACAGGTCTTCTTGTGGAGCTTTTTCCTGATCTGGATAAGGGCTGACATCCAAATTATATTTTTTTTTGTCCTTCAAGTTCACTAACTCATGTATATGTCTATGGAGATTCTCAGTCATCTAGGTCGTGGTTGTCCTTAAGGTACTTTTTTCAAAAGGCAAGTGGACTTCCTTTGTTTTTCCTTGAAGACATTTCACTTCTCATTCAAGAAGCTTCTTTAGGGTTATCTGGCTATTAAGATTTGTTGAAGACACAGGGCAAGGAACAGTGCTCTCTGACCTGCCTCACCACCTTCACTGGCTCTCCTTATGTAAAATACTTCTTACGTAAAATATATGTAGATTATATGTTTGAAATATACAGTATATAGCACTTGCAATAGCACTTAGACTTATCTATCACTTCACAGTGCTTTACAGCCCTCTCTAAGCGATTTACAGAGTCAGCATATTGTCCCCAACAATCTGGGTCCTCATTTTACTGACCTCGGAAGGATGGAAAGCTGAGTCAACCCTGAGCCGGTGAGATCCGAACTGCCAAACTGCTGGCAGCCAGTGATCAGCAGAAGTAGCCTGCAGTACTGCATTCTAACCACTGCACCACCGCGGCTCTTGTTTCCTATTATTCCTTTCCCCACTTTGTAGCTCTAAGCAGTTTATAGATATTCATGTACAACAGTGTTTCTTAACTTAGGCAGTTTTAAGATGTGTGGAATTCTTGGAGTTTGCCATGTTTGATAAACAATGCTATACAATAACATCCCACTAACAAATGGTTAAACCTCAAGAATTAAATATATTTTTTAAAAGTCATAAAAGCCAGATTAAAAATAAAAGTTTAAAATCCCTCCTGCAATAAAATAAGGTTCAACTCCAGGGAAGGATGTTCCATTGTCCAGATCCTGGAATGGAAAAAAAGCAGAATCAGCCATTGATGTTATTGTGTACATGTGATGGGACTTTTAACATATGTCTAGTCAATGATGTAAGACTGCATGGCTGTATGTTTTTAAGCAATAAGTCAAAAATGTTGGATTAAACCATATATGACTTTCTACTGTTTTTAAACCTGCAGAAATATATGTTGACTTTTAAAGTCTATTTCTATTACTATACAATATTGGAAGAAGTGTTAAATAAATAATAAATGCAATGCATCATAAATTGAATCAAATCATACTTCCGTTATCCCTCTATTCCAAATGACTTGTTCTAAAGTCGTTATCATAAAGTATATATAGCGATAAAAATACAGAATATTTTCCCCTTTAAAGTTCATAAAAAGAAACAGCCAAAATTACACTTTATTTTTTCCCATTCCTTCCCAAAATATATACTATAGTTCATACCAGTTTATACTTCAAAGACATTGCTCTTTTAGTAACTTTCCCAATATGTAACATTATAATGATGTAACTCTGAATGCAGCAAATTATACACTGCACACTGTAACCAAATGCTCTTAAAATATACTCAAAGGATGCTAAATGTGTCTTGTGCATCCTTTGCTAACTGTTCAGTATTTAGTCATTGATATATGTCCCACCAAGTACTTAAAAATACCCAAGCAATTTAAGAGATGGCTGCAATTTCTTTTTACTCTTTGTTGTCGATGACCACAAAAACCAGTTAAAAGATTCAGTGATCGTACCATTCAGGAAGTCAAAAGTGGGAGAGAGTCTTAGAAAGCCAGGGCTTGTTTTGTCGTCTATTGGCTGCCAACAATGTGTGGTACCAAGAAACAGAAAAAACTCATGGATAAAAGGCAATGCGTCAACAGTATGTCACGTGTGCTGTTGTAATTATAATGTAAACAAGCAAAAGAGCAAAATCTGGCAATCAGCTGAAGCATGGAAAACATAATTTTTTCTCTATTTATGGTGGTTGAAATACAGATTGAAACAAATTCATTAACAATATAAAGAGATACTTCGGAATATTCTGTGTAACAAATCTTACATGCACGTGAATCATGGCACCCTAAATGTTATCCTGCTATGATTGGGAGATCTTGCCAGTGAAAACAGGACACATAAGAGACTAGGGAAAAATAATGCACTGACCTGCAAAGTGATGCTAGCAATAAAAATACCTTTTAATATACATAAATTGCTATACATATATGACAGCATATTGATTTGTACATAAGCATTTGTGTTCATCTACATTTTGAATGCTCAGTCCCCTGCTGCTTGTTTTGGTCCAATTCCTAATTCTTCATAATTGAAGAAAGAGATCCAACTGACATATGCAATTTCTTTGCCTAACATTCTTTCCAAAAAAATTCTTTCATTCTGTCAATTTTTTTCAATATAGACATTTGAAAGAACAGTTGAGGTCAAGTTAAAAAAAAAATTCCTTTATTACTCTTGTAGAACAAAGACCTCAGGCAATATAACCAGGTTCTATGAGCTGTTTATGATAAAACATAAATTCTGCTTCAGGTGGATTGAGTCTGAGTTCTGCTTGAAGTTAATAAAATATTGTATGTGTTCTGATATGTTATTTTATAGTATGCTGTATACTGTTGCATCTTATTACTATTTTTTTAAGTTGCCGTAGTCTAGGACCATAACAAAGGGCAAGGTTTCATTTATCACCTAAAGAAACAGATGATTTTGGGGTCAGTTCAGTATTGCTCCTCCTCTGCACTTTAACTACTATGTCACTAGGACTCCTGCCTTGCAGACAGGATAAGGTATAAGCAGTAACATAATTCATCAGGAATATATCAAAAAGCTGGGATAAAATGAAAACATTTTCTTGGGTCAAGATGAGGGACACGGTGGCCTAATGGTTAAAATACTGGGCTTGTCAATTGGAAGGTTGGCAAATTGAGACTCAAGTATACCATGTGACAGGTTGAGCTCCCATTCTCACTTCAGCTCCTGCCAGCCTAGCAGTTTGAAAGCATGGAAGTGCAAGTAGGTAAATAGATAGATACCACTTTGGTATGAAGGTAACAGCATTCCATCAGAGGTGGTATCCAGCAGGTTCTGACCAGTTCTGGAGAACTGGTAGTGGAAATTTTGAGTAGTTCAGAGAAGAAGCAAATACCACTTCTGACTGCCCCTGCCCCCATCTATTCTCTGCCTCCCAGTCCCAGCTGATTCTTCTTTGGTTGCCCTGCACAGGAGAACCGAGGTGGAAAGCAGGTTAGTGGGGTGGGGATGGAATGGGATTTTGTAGTAACCTTTCCCCAGGAGTGGGGAGTGAATGGAGATTTTACAGTATCCTCCCCCTGCCACACCCACCAAGCCACGTCACACGCCTACCAAGCCATGCCCACAGAATCGGTAGTAAAAAAAATTTGAATCCCACCACTGCATTCCATATACCTCAGCATAGAGTCATGCTGGCTATATGACCATGGAAGTCAACGCTGACTTCCTCAGCTAGGAAACAGACATGAGTACCACCGCCAAGAGTCAAATATGACTAAAGAGGGGGAAATCTTTAACTTTTTTTTTTTTAATTACAAAATATTTTACAATGCCCTGGAGAGTTGGAGTTTTTATTAGTTAGATTTCACTCATCTGGTGATAGGACACATTTGTTTGTTTTAGATTTGTATCACACACTCTTCTTGGAACAGAAACCAGCGTACTAATTGGAATAGAAACCAGCATACTAATTCCTCACGCTTACCCCAATAACAATAACCTTCTAATGTTAGTTGGATAAAAGGTATTTGGTTGATTAAAAATCTGTCAGTGAGCTTGCTGGCCAAAGATGGTCTTAAATCTGGACTTCCCAGGCTTTAGTCCAACATCCAAACCATAGGTCCATGGTGGCCCAAGTGTCACTGAAAAATTTCTCACAAATGGATTACTTGTAGTTGCAGAATTCAAAGGAAAATATAGGTAATCTTATTCTATTAATTGTTATAGTTGTTGGCTTTTCTAGCATTGCTTTTAATCATTGGAGCTATGGAAGCAAAGATAGACAATAAATTTCTTATTTGCACCAGATGAGTCACTGGGAACTTGTTTTGCATGAGTGCTACATGGGTGATTTGGGTGGGTGAAATAAGCAGAAGCATTGCTCATTGCCATCTGTGACAAACGGTTACCAGATTTTGTCTAATGTGAGCATATGTCCACAGTAAGCATGTACAGTATAAGTAGAACTGCATTATAAGAGCTCACAAAAATAGCAAATTATATAGCTATGAACCTCTTCAGAACACTGTCTACATCTAAGGATATGTATGCAAATGCATATGTTTCGGATCAAGAATTAAACTCTGAAAAAATGTAAGAAGGAATGTTTTATGTTCTTAAGATAGATGTGTTTTTTTAAAGCAGAATAATATTGTTTAATAGTAAAGTGAAAACACCTAAAATCACTTTTATTTAGATTATTCAGTTCATCTGAGGAAGCCCAGTTGATAGAATATCATCCAAAGAAGCCTTCAAGTGTCTTGATAAATACATAAATATCTCTCATTTCTAGATAAATACATAACCTTAACTGAATTTTAAACAATTTGTCACATTTATCTGAGGCACGTCCATTCAACCTTCTTGCTCCAACATTAGGATGCTCATTCCCTGATCACATGTCCACATGCCCCCACCCGAACCTTAAGATGAGATAGAAGCAGAAGCTATATAATTGCGGTCTTAATTGGTCATTTTTGTTTTAGAAGACCAGAGCATAGCATTATTCTTTTTTGAAACAACAAAAAAGTAATCAACTGGTGACTGACTACATGACAAGACAGAATCTCACCCCCATGCTGTGAAGTTCCCTGCTCATTAAATGCTGCATCAGAATTCTGCTCAAGAATATCTAGACTCATGTTTACAATGTCTTCTGCAGCTCCCTGCACAATCAACCTTGTCATTAGCTTTCTTGACCTTATGCAGTAGCTGGGCAGGCATGGCACTTTTCATTTTCTTTCACTGCATCAATGTTTCCTTTCACATGGGTATCTGCAATGGCTTCAGCTGGAGTATGAATAAGTCAATTAATTGACCTTATTAGTTGATCAGTTGTTTCCAAACATGTTTCCAAAAGAATAACAAATAAATAAAGTTTAATAAGCAGGCAGTGTGTCAATTGGTGATATCTTTGCAATAGGAGCTCATATTAACAAACAGAAGTAATCAATTGCTAATCATGTCCCTTGCTCTGGATCTGTTATTGGCTGCAGAGGCCTTTCCAGAAGGGCTCTGATGGTGAAACGAGGCCAAGGGGCACCATGCATGTCAATCTGGAGCCCATTTCTCAGCTGCAGAGACCTTTCCTGAAGGTCCGACAGTGAAATGGAGGCTGGGCATGACAGGTGCAAGTAGCATCAAGCAGCTGCAGAAGAAGTAGGCTGGCAGTAGGCTCCTGCTGGCTGGAGCTGTTGGTGCCAGCACCACAAGGTTCTTTCTTTCTCTAGCATCATACAATAGTAGAGCTTCTTGGCTGTCCATTTTTAATATTAATATCATTATAATAAATAGTGTCAAATAATCTGTATTCTAGTTCAGAACAATAAATCTGAATACTCCATACCTGAAGATCATATATTCATTGATGACATTAGTTTGGAAATATATATAATTGAATGATTTAAGAGCATTCTGATTCATGTTTAAAAAACAAAGAGCAACAATCCTATTTTAAGACCAAAAGTAAGAGACTTTTCAAACCTCTAGTTTACATATCAATTATCAACATCAAATGTAAATAGAGATAGACCAAAAATCCACTAGAAGGGGTTGACTATCTTTATCCATGATCATGCTGAATATAATTAAATAAATATATAATATAGAATTTATTTAAATTTCTCAACCTGATATTCTTGAAATATATGTATATCTTCCAGAACCCTGTTTCCCCAAAAATAAGACCCACCCAAAGAATAAGCCCTAGTCTATTGAGGGGGGGCTAATATAAGCCCTACTCCAAAAATAAGCCCGGCTGCAAGGGCATGAGCAGCACAAGAGGCGGTGACCGCATGGGGCTGACAGCATCCGGCAAAGCCGCAACCCTCTGGCTCCTTGGTGCAGCGCAGAGAAGTTGAGCGTAGAGACAGAGGCGGGCAGGGTGAGACAGACAAGCCAAAAGTGCTGTGTAGCTGCCTGGTTCATTGGAGGTTCGCGGGAGCCTTTCATGTTGGCACCGGCAGGATCGGGATTGCCTGCCTCCCCACATGCCTCTGCCTCCGCCTGACTCTGCAATGCACTTTTTGTCCAGAGGGAGACTGAAAGCTTCATCTACTTGCAAATGGGGAGCTTTGCATGCAGACAAAGTTTCCAGTTTCCATCATTTCTCCATCTGGGAAAAAAGTGTTTGGGTGCCTATGCAGCGCTTGGGAATGGAGAAAATCGCTCCATTCCCAAGTGCCCCCATAAGCACCCAAACACTTTTCACCCAGAGGGAAACGGAGCAATTAGCTCTGTTTCAAAGTGCCGCATTTGCAAGTAGATGAAGGTTCCAGTCTCTGTCATTTCTCCGTCCAGGCAAAAAGTGTGTTTGCCCTAGGAAGCCCTGTAAGCCACTGTTGCTTTGGGCAAGCAGATGGTGGGAAGGAGTGGGTGGCGGGTGGCCACAAAATAAGATCTAATGGGTATTTTGGTCCAAAAAAACAATAAGACCAAGTCTTATTGACAGGGAAACACTGGTAGCAGTCCTTCTTATCATATTGACTCAGGATAATGGAAATAGTGGTCCAACATTGTTGGAGCACAGCACTTTGGGAAAGATTGATGCAGTATTCTATCCTAAAGATATTTCAAATATTTTTCAAGTAATTACAATTATTCCATGGTGGTGTATTCATGAGTACAGAAGAGAAAAAGTTTATTTATGTGAACCAACCTAATATATTTAAATTTTTAATTTCAATTTCAAGAATTGTGCATTTAAATCTTTAATGTAGCATCAATAATCAAAAACAACAAAACTCTCTGATTAAGCTTTGTGCAGCACCATTTTGACTTTGTCTCATTTATAAAGTCTAAATAGTATTTTCTCTTTCTGGGACTTACTTGGGAAACCTTTAGGAATGTCCTGGCCTATAGGCTAGACCGCATTTCTCTGCCTTGGCAATTTTATAATGTGTGGACTGCTTCGGAAATTCTAAGAACTGAAGTCCACATCTATTAAATTTGCCATGGTTAAGAAACACGGGGTTAGACCATGAAGTCTCTCTTTTTTTATACGTGTCCCACTCACAACACATGAAGTGGGATCTAATCACAGATTTGCAGCTGCCACTGCTTTTTTTTTTTTTTTACTCTGCCCCACACCTATAGACGCCTATGGATGTACATCTAAAATCCACTGGCCAGACTTGAAAGGACTTTCCGAGAATTGCCATCTCGACACATTTGAGAAGAAGCAGGGTATGGAATGCTGACATAATGCCACAATGGGGAGAAAGATGTAATCATCCCACTTCAACTTTTATTATAATATAAATAAGGATTTATTATAATGTAAATCACAAAGCAATTTTATCTTGACAGATATTGTATATTGTTAAAAAAAATCTTGATGAATTTAGCAATGCATTTGCTTTTTCTTTGCAACTGCTGTGCAAGTTGGACTTTAGCCCAGAAAAAAAGAGATAGCAGCCTGCTTGGTTTACCAGGAATAGCTTAAATCTCTCTCCTCCCCCATATCTTTTAAGAGATCAGAAATGATAAAATACAAATACAAGTAGAAAGGGTACACAGTGCCTGAACTCTGCCCTCCCACTAAGTGGGAGCAAAGAGACCCTTTATATACAAACATGGTTTCTTTTAAACAGTTAATAGATTAAAGGAGACAATATGCAAAGGGAATACAATAGGTATAAAGGAAATACAATAAATAAAACAATAAGTGGATAACAAAGGATCTAAAATATCTTATGGACTACTAATATCCAAAGTATATTATATATACATGATTCAAAATGTAGGATGTCTTTCTGCATACAGAAGAGATTCAAAATGTTATGAATGTATTACTTAATATATTAAGTATTGTGAACTAAAAATGAAGCTAAAACCTGCATATGTCTTATACAACCCAAAGCACAGGAATGCTGTAATACAGGTAGTCCTCGGCTTATGGCCACAATAGAGTCCAACATTTCTGTTGCTAAGCAAGGCAGTTGTTAAGTTAGTTTTGCCCCACTTTACGATCTTTCTTGCCCCAGTTGTTAAGTGAATCACTGCAGTTGTCAAGTTAGTAACGTTGTTAAGTGAATCTGGCTTCCCCATTTACTTTGGCAGATCTGATCACATGACCTCGGATTCTACACTGTCATAAATCTGAGCCAGTTGCTAAGTGTCTGTATTTTGATCACATGACTATGGGGATGCTACAATGATCGTAAGTGTGAAAAACAATCATAAGTCACTTTTTTCAGTGCCGTTGTAACTTTGTAACTTTGAACAGTCACTGAATGTATGGAAAAAGAATCAACTTTTTAAAAGAATTATGCACAAGTGTTAGCTAATTTTTTTGGCTTACTAGTTTGTGTTCATGTGTATGATTTCTTATTATGTATGTTATGGCACTGCAAGAGAGCAAGACTAGACTTGAATATATTAAATCTTTGCTTTTTTGCTTGCAGTACTGTGGAGAAGCTTAAGAGTACTTAAAATTTAGAAGTCTAGAAATTAATTAAAGGTTATTATGGTGGAAAATTCTGCATCTTTTAATGTGTCAATGCATTGACAGAGTTAAAGGACCATACTATAAAATGTGTCAAATTGGTGCAATTATTGCTTCTTCAAATCGACTTTACAGCAGCAATAGGTCCCCCTAGTGGATAAAAAATAAAATAGATGCTGTCCTACTTTTAAATTTATCTTCGCCAATCCATCATAACAACCTTGATTCTTGTATTCAAAATTCTCTCCCACTCACAAACTGAATGCATCAGGAGATTTAATTAAGCTTTCTGTGTCATTTTAATAATATAAGGCATGACATGCTATTTCTTTGGTGCAGAATTGCCTCAATAAGTGATCATGTCACAAAATCCTCCAGTCCACAAATACGAAATCTATGTTCTATGTATTTCATCACAGAACAAAATATTCAATCCATCACAATCATTTTGCCATTGATATGCATCAAGATCACCAAATAGTATAACACTAGTTTAAAATAAATTTAAAGGAATGACTACATATTGGTATAAAAACACTTGTTGATGTTATAACACACACACACATATATAAAAGACTTACACTGACATAGGAAGCATATGCTGTCTTCCTTTGAGAAGTACTGTCCATAGATGATCAAACAATTACTAAAGCTTGCTTCCTATATCAGGGTGCTAATTTAGGGAACATTGCTCAGTTGTCACATCTAATATATGAAAGAACGGGGCAAATGTTGTGAAGTGTTTTCGTCATAGCTTCCATTAAAAGCAAGTGTATTTAAAGCAAAACTAATTTCATACATCTTTTGGCCTCATTTCAAAACTCTTTGCACGTGAGATCAGATATCTGGCAAGAACAGTATGGGACGAAGAAAGGGAGGGAGGGAGGGAGGGAGGAAGGACGGATAGACATTGTCTATTTTGGCTCAGGCTCTGCCCATCTTTGACTTTTATCATTGCCTAAATGTTCCTTGTCCACCTCCTCAATATTTTACATTCAAAAAATGTGGTTAGCAGGAAATAAATAAATAATTCTGCCTTTAAAATAAACTAATTTCAACATAAACAGAAATTGCTAATTTTGTGAACTAAGAACAACATCTGAGTGGAAAAGACTGGGAAAAAATGAAAACAAGGGAAAGGCATTGCTTATTCCAGGGGTCCCCAACCACCGGTCCGCGGACCGGTACCGGTCCGCGGAACAAGTCATACCGGGCCGCTGGTTGCTGGGCGGCGCCATCTTTTTTTGATGAAAAAGTGCTTCCGGTGAGCTTTTCCGGGTAGAAAGCTCACCGGAAGCACTTTTTCATCAAAAAAAGATGGCGGCGCCCAGCTGATGCCGGTACCGGGCCGCGGCGCCCAGCTGATGCCGGTACCGGGCCGCGGCATAAAAAAGGTTGGGGATCACTGGCTTATTCGACTGCAAAAGTCAATCTTTCAGCCAATATCCCATGCTCAAGAATGTAGCATGTCTCAAACAAACATAATTAAACATTATAACCATGAAAGTAGGTATCATGTACTGCACAATTCTGTCTAAATTTGTTTAATATTTTCTACAGTACTGCAATTTACCAAAAGATCTTGTCTCTGCCAGAGAATTCAGATTAGTAAAATGTTACTCCTTCTTATCCTTTGCAACATTTCTTTTTAATATACAGATCGTGTGCTTTAATATGTTTTTCTGTATTGTTGAGAAACAAACAGAACTAAATTCATATTCAAAATAAATCAGGTAACAGAGCATTTTGGTCTGCGTTTCAAAATTGAAGAGAGCTCAGATTTAGGATAAAAGGCAATCTGACTGTTAAATCTGTCTCCTGCTTGATTATGAGAACCTTACATTTAAACACCCTATTTTTAAAATATGCCAGTTATGCCCACATTCCTTAGGAATATTTTCTAGTTTTCGTAAGTCATTATTTTTAACTTCTACTCTGGCTAGTAGCCTCAAAAATCAACACACATACACATTCACAGATTTAAATCAAGAGATAGTTTTCAATAGTTTCCAAAGCTGACAGTTTGATTTTCACTTCTACATAGCTTTACAAAAACAGTCGCAGATTAAATATACAAATAGGTAAAGTCATGATCTGATATGTCCACAACACAGATCAGAATAAATATTTCACAGGAAACATATAAATTGAAAATGGCATTAAATAGTAAATTCTGTCCTCTGGTATCATTTTAGTAGTTTACAATGAATATATAGTTAACATGTTAGTGTACATAACCTCATTTTGTTCAGCATCTTAGGTACCATATTATACAAAGGAACATTTTTTAATCCTTGAATGGATTTTTTTCCTCTGATCTCTGCTCATCTTTGATATTGTAGTAAAACTATCCATCTTGATTTGTTCAGATTTTCCCTTGGTATAATGCAGGTATGCAGGAAGATCTTAAAACACTAGCCTCTCGTTTTTCTGAGATACCATTTTCTTTTGTAAACAGTGATGAACATTTTCTGAATGTTCCTACAGATTTACTTTATTAGCAATTATTTCTCAAATCAGTTATAGAAATAATGCTTGGAAAGTTTTGATGTAGTCACTACCAATGAAATTTTTGACCTTATAAGAAAGTATAACAATAATGGTTTAAAAAAACCACCAACTCTGGTTTCTGAACTGAATCCTGGTATGAAAAAGATTGTGTTCACTTGTATACTGGTTATTGCCTTATTTATGAAGACAATTCAGAAAAGAAAAAAAAAGTCAACATAACTGTAACTCTTCTAAAGCTGCTTCATCTGAATAGATGGTGGAATTCAAAACTCTGTCAGCCCGACAGGAGGAAGACCAACAGAAGAGATTTACATTAAGATGTAATATTTGGTTTGTACATAGTATGTTGTATGAATACAGCCAATGGTCGATATATTTATGCATATAAGTGTGTACGTAAGTGTGTGTGTGTGTGTGTGAGTAGTCTTTGACTCAAGACTGTCTGTTCAGAGCCTGCTCAGAATTACAACAGCACTGGATGGACTTTTGACCTGTCCCCAAAGTTATGGCCACTGCAGTGCCCCTGTAATCATATAAACCAAATTCAGATGCTTTGCAATCTGCCAGTCCTTATGATCAACCACAATGCCGCTTCCACCTATTGCCCCCCGCCCATCTTATTTTGCTGAGTCCCACAGGCCTTTGACCTGCTTCCTATCCTGCTAGGTCCCATCACCACTTCTTCCCATCATGGCATGGTAAACTTATCTTTTCTGCAGATTGCCTTTGGGAAGAAGTAGCAATAGCAATAGCATTTTGCCTTATATAACGCTTCAGAGAAATTTACAGCCCTCTCTAAGCAGTTTACAGATCATCATATTGCCTCCAACAATCTGGGGTCCTCATTTTACCAATCTTGGAAGGATGGAAGACTGAGTCAAGCTTGAGAATCGAACTGCTGGCAATTGGCAGAATTAGCCTGTAGTATTGCATTCTAACCAGTGCACCACCATGGCCAATCCACCTTCCTATACAGGTCACATGGTGAGCACCATTTTGGAAATGGCTGCAATTCTCACAATCTAAGAATTGTGGCAGCTCCTAAAACGGTGTCCACTTCCAGGAGAATACCTTATTGTATAGGAAGGCCGTGGGGCACATTGGATGGTTCTTTTTCCTGAAGGTGACCTCAACACATTAAGTGGTAAAAGAGGAAGTAAAAAAGATATTCCCGAAAATCACAAGTCACCTTTTGAAAGCAGAACCACCTGATCTGCCCCACAGCCTCTGTGTAGGATGACATAGTGCTATCCCAGTGGCCAAAAAGAGATGGACTAAAACAGGGGTCACCAACCTTTTGGACCTCAGGGACCACCAAACTCATAATTTTAGATCCCAGGGACCACTAACCGGTTCTGTGGGTGTGGCCTAATTTGTGGGTGTGGCTTGGTGGTCATGTGACTGGCTGGGCATGGCTTGTATGTAAATATAAATATTTATATAATTATTGAATTTTTTGTAAAATAAGAGCAACTTTTACCCAAAATCAGGCAAAGCAGGCAGATTGAGTTGCTCACAGAATCAGATTCATTCAGAGATCTATCTATCTGCCATTGTCATAGGTCAGTCTACCACATAAAATCTGCTTGCAAACTCATAAAATTTGTTAGCAAGCAAACTCAAAAAATTAACTCACAACACACTATGTATGTAAATATTGGATTTTTTATAAAAAAGAGCAACTTTTACCCAAAATCAGGCAAAGCAGGCAGATTGAGTTGCTCACAGAATCATTCAGTGATCTATCTATCTGCCATCGGCTAGCTCAGTCTCTCAAATTTGCTTGCCGTGAGTCTGCACTGAATTTGCTTGCAAGCAAACCTTCAGTCCTAAGGGAGGTTCGGCTGTGCTGAGCCAAAGATCTAAAGACTAGCTAGAAAGCAAGAAATCCAACCATTTCCTGCTTCCTAGCTAATCTAAATCTCCCAGCACAACAGAACAGAGGATGGTCGGAAAAAGGAAAAATAGCAATTTAGCAGGCAAATTTACTGGGTAAGGAGTGAGTGGGCGGGGAGGGTTCCCGCGGGCCATGTGGGCAGCACAGCCTTGTGTTTCTGCGCAGCCTGGATTAATTGCTTTGTGGGGGTGCTCTGGGGGTGAGATTTCTCTGCGGCCCACCAAAATTTTCTCACGGCCCATCAGTGGCCCGCAGCCCACCAGTTGGCAACCGCTGGACTAAAAGACAACACTGAGGCATTAATCAAAGCAGCATCAGAACATGTATGAAGCATCAGATCCATAGAAGCAAGATCTATAGACAGCACCCAAGGTACAGACTATGCAGAGGCCTCAGAAATAGTCCAACACTTAGTAGCAGGAAAATTCAATAAAAATTATGACTAAAAACCTAGGTAGGAAGATATGCTTTTTCATTATTAAAAGGCTCCACAAAATGTAAACCTTTATGTACTTTTCTAGAAACTAGATCCCTTCTTCAAATTTATTTCAAAATGGCTGTAGAGGTGAACACCTGCATTCATAAAAAACACTACATTAACTTATAAATAGGTTTATCTTATTAACATTATACATTTTTGCACAACTAGAATTATTATATTCCCCCCTCCCCCATAATTCAAGGAAGAATTTTTCCTTAATTTTATCCTGATGCTGCTCATGAAAACTGGTGCCCTATATCTTTTTATTCCCTTTAAAATTCACAAATACTAGCGTATCAATAACTATACAATTGTAATGAAAATGAAATTAATGTAATGAAATCCACAATTCCACAAACAATCCTTGATTTAGACTGAGAACCAATATAGCCAATAGTTAAAGTGCTGGACTAGTACCAGGTAATCCCAAATTCTAGTTCCTCCTCAGGTACAAAGGTCAGTTGGTTGACTTGGGCCAGACTCTAGATTAAATACTCCAACAACGTTTACAGAATATAAAAAGAAGACTTTATTAAAATGGGTGTCTGTTAAACTTTTATATAAAACTAAGGCCACAGCTAATGCTAAAATAATGTTAAAAAGTTTTATGATTTAATTTAAACATTTTATACAAAGCTATTTTACAAATGAGTACTCAAACAAACATGCTTATTCTAAAATTTAATGATATAAAATATTAACCTCTCAATACATATACTTTATCTTTCTTTTGGTCCTTTAACTATTTTTTTTCATGGCTCCTGCTATAGATATTAACTGAAATAGAAATGTTGCAGCTTTTGAAAACAATCCTTCCTTTTTGAATCAAGTTCGTTTCTTGAAATATTAAACATCCCCAGTCATAATAGCAATAAACTCCTCCTGATTGACTGTTAAAAAGAAAAAAATACATATGTACCACATTCTTGTTCAAAATGTTTCACTCAAATTAGCATCTCAAACTTATTTCATTCAGTTAAGACAACTTGATATTTTTTCTAAAAGGAAGTAACAATCTAATTTCAACTGGAAATCTTGCATCCTTTTAATGGATGGACAGTATTTAATAGTAGAGGGAACCAATTATTATTAATAAATTAAAATAATATAACCATCCCAAGCACCCCAAATTACTCAGAGACAAGTAACCAATTTCATTTTAAAAAGAATTGTTATGCTATATATAGTTTCAACCATAATTACCACTACAGATAGTCCTTGACTTAAAACCGTTCATTTAGTCACTGTTCAAAATTACAATGGAACTGAAAAATTTGACTTATGACTGTTCTTCATACTTACGACCATGCAGCATTTCTATGGTCACATGATCAAAATTCAGAGGCTTGACAACTGCTCATATTTATGACAGTGTAGCATCCTGGGATCACGTGATCCCTTTTTGCAACCTTCTCACAAGCAAAGTCAATGGAGAAATCAGATTTACTTAACTGTTATTAACTGAATAACTGCCGCGATTCACTTAACTGGGGCAAGAAAGGTCATAAAACAGGGGGAAACTCACTTAATAACTGTCTCACTTAGCAACAGAAATTTTGAGCTTGTGGTTGTAAGTCGAGGACTACCTGTACACCAGCTGCTTTAAATGTTAGGTTTCGACATATTTTATTGGCATGCGTTTATGCTAACATCATCACTTTTAAAGTGAGAAGTAAATTTCATGCTTATTTTTCAATTATTTATAATGTCGAAGTTAATTCCAGTATATTTATTCATTCTACACAAAAGAAAAAAAATGGACATGCTATCAACATAATGTCAAGGAAATTCTCATTTTGAATAGGAAGAAAGTACCACTGTAGATTGCTTTTCTAAATACACTGGAAGCTTGTAGGATTTGTATTATTTGGATATTAGATTCAATTATTTCCATAAATCTCATCATTAAAATATTTCAAAGACAGAAAACAAAGTGCACATTTTTTTTCCTTCTCTAATCCAAAATTAGAATTATGCATACATATTCAGAACTTACTTTCTCCATCACCATCCTTATCAAATTCTTCAATCATTGCCCGAAGTTCTTCATCAGTCATGTTTTCCCCGAGTTCTCTAGCTACACGACGCAGATTTCTTAAGCTTATTTTACCTGAATCATCATCATCAAACAATTTAAATGCCTTGAGTATCTCCTCATGTGGATCTCTTTCAAGTATCCAGTCTGTCACTAAAATGGAAAAAATAAAATATTACATCTTTTACAAAAACATTTTTTTGTTAGAATTGTATTCTCCACAATTTTTTTTTACTTCTGTTTCATACATCAACTTTATGACTTAATTTAAAAGGTGCATTTTTACCATCAATCAAAATCAATCTCTACTTGCATGTACATTGGTTTATTCTCTAGTAAAATCAGTAATATAAATCTATGGTTCTTATTAAAAGCTATGCAGACATCGTGAGAAGTTACATTAAGAACAAGTATAAAATATTATATAGCATGATTAATTTTTTACATTTTTCCCATAATTTAAGTACAATAGAAAATATAGTTTGGATTTTGAAATCCTGATGGTTTGTTTTCTCCTGCCTCTCTCCTAATATATTAAAAAAAACCTTGTCTTTGTCAATAGCTTAATGTTTTCATATCTGTTAAAATACATATAAATTAAACTTTGATTGCCAATTATTACTTTATCAGTAATTTGCTTAAATTCCAACACCTACCAACTTCATTAAAGTCATCAAAGGAGATTTTCCCACTTCCTTCCCGATCATAATCTTTAAGTATCTTTAATACATCTGCCTTTTTCACATCGAATCCTAAGGCTCTCATTGCCACCTTCAGGGGAAAGACAGAAATACAACATTTCAATTTGGCACATAAAAATAACTTTTCTTTGTAAATTAAATTTAGGTAAGAGATACTATAGTAATAAGAAAACCACAAAATTTGGAACAAAGCATTAATTCATTATGTTCCAGGGACACAACTATAAGTGAAGATCCTTTCACCTCGATAGCAATAACAAATTAAATGTGACAATTAATTTAACTGATTAAATACATTTTTCAAATATGTCTCTTTATACGATTATGTAAGAAATTCCAGGAGACTAGCAGCAGGGCAAATGTTCTACTCTGAGGAATCTAGTACTGCTGAATTCAAGGATAGGAGAAACTACCTTTCTTCTTTCATTTCCTCTGATCTGGAATCAGTCTGAATAGGGGCTGGGGGGGTGAGGGCAACCATGATAATATTTCCTTCTAACAGAACATTACTGTAGAAATTTCTACAACAGTTAAGAAACGTTATTCATGTATCTTAATTAGTTCTCATTACATTACAATATTATTTACAGCACCTAATGCCAACACTAATAGCTCCCAGATGTGTGGTCCTCAATTCCCTAGATTTTAAGTGATAACCAAGGTGGCTAGAAATTCTAAATTGGTTCTTATATTAGGAAACCGCCATGGTTGGAAAGCACTGCTTTCTATGATTCTGCCTTTTGAAAAATATCTACAATGTCAACTAGTAATGCAAGATTGTAATTATTCTGAAAAAAGTTTGATTAAATTAACTAAAAAAAACTATGTCCTCCAATATGAACTTACTCACAATCTTAAACTATAACCTGATCAGTTACATAGGAATAAACCATGCTAAAGTCAGAGAGCCATATTTAGTAACAAATTTATTTAATTTTATATTTCATATAGATTTGAATCTCAATTTAATTTGTAAGAAAGATGACAAGAAAGGTGACTCAAGATTGGTCCTTATATTAGGAAACTGTTTCTTTCTAGTGTTTTCTTCACTTTTAAAAAATTTTCTTCACTTTTAAAATGTGGGTCTGCTCTAGACCTGCCCCCCACCCCACCCCACATTCCCCATAAGACCTTTACTGAATTGGGACTTAGTTGAATCGACAAAGCCTTTAATGTTTTACTTTTTGCCTCTATAAGATGTACTTAGGCTTTAAGACTCTATTGCAAATATTGTTCTTGGCCATGCTTTTATCTCTGTACTTCAAAAGCTCTCCTGTCTGTAACCTTTAACTGGGTGAATAGAACAAAGCATTTTGAACCAAACTACCTCAGTAGACCAATTTATAGAACGTGTCCAAAATCCAAGACCCAGGACTCCCATGGAATTGAATTTGGCAAACTTTATAAAACATTTTATGATATAAAATTATCATAAAGCATTTTATGACATAATACAAAATATGATAAAATATTTATTGCAGTCAACTCTTGATGTTTGACTGTGCTGTATAGTTCAATATGAAGTACTTTCAAGGCAGATTCATCTCTCCCTGAATTTTTAAGAACTTTTCAAATAGCTCTGACATAGTTGAAGATACTAAGGAAATACCTCTGAAATGATGACCCAAGGAATCACAAGTTGTTTACTGTTATAATATTCTAACAGCTTCTTGCCATTCCTAAACTAACATGCAATTAACTACCTATTATAGAAGTACAATATTGCATATTTGAATATTAAGCCCAGTCATCCAAAATATTTCAAAACAAAGTATTAAACTTTTAAGAGAAAATGGATTGCCTTTAGTTCATGATAATCTATAGCATTATCTTTATCAGTGTCAAACAGCTGAAAAGCATCTTTGATTTCTTGCTTCTGTTCTTCAGTTAATTCTCTTCTTTTTTTTCTCTTGGTTTTTTCAACAGAAAATTCAGCTCTAAAAGAAAAGAAAAACGTTAACCATTGTACAAAAATAATTTGTCTTAATTATTAGCAAACTGTGTAGATCTAGAACCCATCTTAGTAGATGGATATAATGGGGTTTTGATAAATAAGCAAATGTCACTTTCCATGAGATCTGATTTTATATATCTAACCATAAAATTCATATTGATAGTATAAATGTCCTTCACCTGAATTACAAGCTGTACATATACTCCAAACTCTGAAATCCAGACTCTTAACCTTTCTGATTCACATTTATTTTGTAACTTTTGCATATATTATTTGCTTCCCAATCCTAACTTGCCCTGCTGTTATGTATTGGCAATGCTAACTGCATTACTACTGTAACAAGATACAGTACATGGAAATTTACCTATAATATGGTGATTATGGTGTGAGTTTCCTACTTTTGCTTTAATAAGTATAAATATCCATTTTGCGTCAACATTCAGTACTAAAACAAATACCTTTTTGCCAAATTTGTGGATAATCTGCTAATTCTGATGAGATCTTAAACTTCCCATCTCTAATTAATCCCATTCCCCAAATTTATCTCTAGTTACATCACTTGCCACATGATTGGTTCTACTATTTAAGATTTTCCCAGACACTTCTTTTAAAAGTACTTTTTAAAATTTCAAATTATAACTACCAGCAGTTATAAAGTTGAGGCGTTTTAATGTAAATTGCTATTTTAAAGCTATCGATACTGTAAACTGATAAAAAAAAATGTGGGGCGGGGGAATAAAAGGAATTGCAAAATCTGATAGACAATCATTCCAAGGTGAAGATTCCTCTGACATCTGGCAAACAAACGAGCACATACACGATTTTATTTTATCTTTTTAGCAAAAGCATGGAAACGGTTCGCACTGCCTTCTTAAGGAATTTGCTTCTCATTTTCCTTTCTAATCTACAGCTTTGGTATTTATTTCCCCATCTCCACACTAACCAAGTCCGCTTAGATTCTCTTTCGAGATTCTGAATCAATTCAGAATACCGGCAGAAATCATTAACCCTGCAATTGAGAGCGGGAGGGCGAGGGAGAAAATGTGTAGAAAAACCTCAGCACAACAAACACGTGAAGGCAGCGCTCCGCTGTTTGTTCCCGCAACCATCGCGCGCTACGGCAGATATCGCGACAAGCGTCGCACGCGAGGGGAGAACGTTACGTTACCATAGCAACAAGAAGCGAATCGTTACTTGGGTTCTCCCCTCCTCCCGAACGTTCGTACCCACCTCGTTACCAAATTCATTCTCCGGTCTCCCACCCCTTGAACCGGACACCAGGTGGGGGGAAAGAGACGTATCTCTTGTAATTAATGGTCAACTAAACCCGAAATTCAGACTCGACAACAGCCTTATCTCAAAAGCGGGACGTAAACCCAAGTCTCTCCGCCAACAATGCCGCTTCCCTCTTCAGATTTCAGCTACAATTGGACGTTACAACGCCTCTTTGTGTGTAGCCCAAAGCGATTGGCTAAGACTCCCGTCAATCAAGCTTCAGGCCTCCCTCCTTGTCTACTATTAGGTTGGAAAAGCGCCAGAAACTACCCAGGAAACACTGCGAATTCAACGTCATAGTGAGGGGAAGATAGAGGAAGGGAAGGAGTGTAAGCTGTGGTGACGTCGTGGCCTCGCTTCTCCGGATTTGAATGGTTAGGATTTAAGGGGTCGCTTTGCTCTGGACTCTGTCATTGAATAAAGTGCTTGATTTAGTTTGTTAGCGTCTCCTTCCGCCTGGAACAGTACAATGGCTTTTTAGGAGGCAGATCTGTGCTATTGTGTAATAATTAGTTTACATTTAGCAATCAAAAAAACATGTCTGTTTTGGATATATTTTATATGCTGTGACTGGAGCGGGTGGCGTGGGGTTATGCTTATCATACAGCGAGATAAGTATGTCTTGAAAGTATTTAGAATTCTGAAGGTCAATAGAAAATAAAGGGACGTAGACAATGAAACTGATACGACTGAGCTCAGTGTAAATTATAAATTAGGTGACTTGCATCAGGGATTGGATCCTAAAAGGAATCAGACTAAGTTAATGTTAAACACATGCAAGCTTCTATTATGCAACTGTAAAAAATCATTTCATCTTGCCTTCTTTTGTTTTACAAGACCAGGTTCCAAACTTTCCCTTTGCGCAGAAGATGATTATTAAGTTTTAAGAAGAATTGACAAAGGGGCATTAAGAATTACATGATACATTTTATGCAAACCTTACAAATCAGTGTTAAGTTTATGAAAAATGCCACTTGGCAGTTGCAACTATTTTATCTTCATTATTTTTTCTTTTGAGTTTTCTTTTTAATCTTTTTTGTGTTTATCTTTTAACTTTGTATTTTTTTAAAAAAATAAAACTATATCAAGCAACTATTTTCTATCTTCCTGTATGATTCAGGCATTCAAAGAAAAAATAGTTGATCTACCAGGAAAAATACTATCATCAATTAAAATAATCAAAAGTATGTAATGATTTGTACTTCCTAATCAATTACATTAGGAAGGATAATATGAAATATGAGAAAGGAACAAACTTTAAAAACTGCTTTGAAGTCATGAGGTTTATTCATTTTTTTGACTGACTAAAAATAAATGTATGAATCCTCTTTGATCCTAATTTCTAAATTGAGTAGTCTTATACAGTTTTGGAAGCAGGTAAAACTACTTTTATGGTTTTTTTTGGGGGGGGGGAGTTGCATGCTTAATTTTTATGTAAACAAACTTCGTATGCCAATTATTGGACTAAGTCTCACATTCTGTTTGCTGGAGCACGGATTACTATATTAAAGATTTTTTTATGGTTATGCCAACATGTTGCTGTCACATCCCCAGTCAGGCAGCCCATAGTTGCTCTTCCACTTTAGAAGTGGCGTTTTCTTTCTCCCAAGCAAAAGCTTGTCATAAGGGATAATTTAAAGTGCCCTGGCTGTAAGTTTGGGGATACATAGATATGAATAGTCAACACTAAGTTCCAGTTGAACTGACAAGTCTGACCATCTTCACATGGTTGAGGAGCAATGGGAATCCGTGGTCATTTGACTTCGGTTATGAGGAATGAAATATTCCATTATTTTCTCTTGTTAAACACCAGGAGTTTGATTGACCAGGCAATCAGGAATTCTACTATCTGGTGCATAAGATATGTATACTGTATATTGGGATATAAAAAAGGGAGAAATGTTGAGACACACATACATATACATTTAAATAGGAAGAGGGAAATAAAAGGAACAAGTTCTTTCCTGATGAAAAATAACACTGACCATAAAAAAAGGAAGAATCCTGCCAAAGCACAATGGCATTAAGCACTTTGGTTCAGGATTAATTCAAATCAACTCAGGCAGATTAGGGGCAGGAGTTATTTATCTCTCACACTCTAAGATGGGTGTCAAACTGGTGGCCCACAGACTGGATGTGTCACATGCAGGCCACGCCCATCCCAGCTCTGTGAAGGGAACAAATGTCACAATATGTCACATAATAGCAATGTGACACTGCGAGTTTGA
The DNA here is from genome assembly GCF_049901735.1 of Notechis scutatus. NCBI lineage: Eukaryota > Metazoa > Chordata > Lepidosauria > Squamata > Elapidae > Notechis > Notechis scutatus. Next base: position 227,917,553 of record NC_142010.1, on the reverse strand, counting down.
CACCTGTGCTCTAAGACAGCGGTCGCCAACCGTTGGGCCGTGAGAAAATTTTGGTGGGGCGCAGAGAAATGTCACCCCCAGAGCACCCCCACAAAGCAATTAATCCAGGTTGCGCAGAAACACAAGGCTGTGCCGCCCACATGGCCCATGGGAACCCTCCCCGCCCACTCACTCCTTACCCAGTAAACTTGCCTGCTAAATTGCTATTTGTCCTTTTTCCGACCATCCTCTGTTCTGCTGTGCTGGGAGATTTAGATTAGCTAGGAAGCAGGAAATGGTTGGATTTCTTGCTTTCTAGCTAGTCTTTAGATCTTTGGCTCAGCACAGCCGAACCTCCCTTAGGACTGAAGGTTTGCTTGCAAGCAAATTCAGTGCAGACTCACAGCAAACAAATTTGAGAGACTGAGCTAGCTGATGGCAGATAGATCACTGAATGATTCCGTGAGCAACTCAATCTGCCTCCTTTGCCTGATTTTGGGTAAAAATTGCTCTTTTTTTATAAAAAATTCAATATTTACATACATAGTGTGTTATGAGTTAATTTTGTGAGTTTGCTTGCTAACAAATTTTATGAGTTTGCTTGCAAGCAAATTTTATGTGACAGACTGACCTATGACAATGGCAGATAGATAGATCTCTGAATGAATCTGTAATTCTGTGAGCAACTCAATCTGCCTGTTTTGCCTGATTTGGGGTAAAAGTTGCTCTTTTTTTTACAAAAAATTCAATATTTATATAAATATTTATATTTACATACAAGCCATGCCCAGCCAGTCACATGACCACCAAGCCACACCCACAAATTAGGCCACGCCCACAGAACTGGTTAGTGGTCCCTGGGATCTAAAATTATGAGTTTGGTGGTCCCTGAGGTCCAAAAGGTTGGCGACCCCTGCTCTAAGAGTTGCGTTTCCATGTCCCTGCTGTAATCTGGATGACCTCTAGGTGGCAGTATGCTCAACACGGCACTTTAATAGTCATGTTAGAAACAGCCTGCAGCAGAAGGTAAAAATAAAGGCTAAATAAATTATAAAACAAAGGTTTGAACTCCCAATCTCACCCCACCAGAAGTTCAGGAGATCAGCCAGTGGTTGATTTTTCAGCCACCACATCACTGTCCTGAAATTGCCTTTAATTAAATTCTTTGAGGATAGCAAAACTTACAGTTTAAAAATGAAAGTAATTTATCACAAAATGTTGTTTCATATTTATTAGTCTCCCAAAATGTTTAAAATGGATAGTTATTAGGTTTTTAAAAATAGGTTTGTAATAAATTTTAAAATTCTTTAATACTATTTGGTGTTGTCCAATCATAGCCTTATTTTGATTTAAATTCTCTACATATGTAAACACAATTTTAGATAATCATAGTTAATGTGATTCTGAACTACATTCCTAAAACATGGAGTTTGTCATCTTAAGAAGAGCTTTGGCTCTGTCAAGGTTGGGGCACAACCAAGCGGATAATTTTACAGAATTGGAAAGAAGCTTACTCTCTTAATTTTAAGAAATACCTCCCAGGATATGAGTATATCGTTTATTTTTGTAATGTCTCTGTAGGGTAGGATAAATGAAAATGGAAAAAAAATTCAACAACAATTTAACAAATGTTAATCTTTTATTTTGCCATGCTGGAAAGACAACATTGCAGCCTATCTTACTTATGTATATACAACTGCACCAGCAGATGGCAGTATATAATAAATTGTTCAGCACACATTGAACAGACTGGAATTCTGAAATCTCAATGATTTCATCCTACTTAGTCTTTAGTAAGATTATTTGCCTTCATGGTGGCAATAAATACATATACCACTCAATTTCTCAGTATGGAGATATTTACCAATGCTTCGCTCCTCTCTTTCATCCTTGCAGGCTAACAGTGTGTCCCTGGGATTTTCTGCCACTTATTTCAATTTGTAAAAATGCACAAAGCAATTTTGGAGATGGCAATTGGTATCCTCCCCATTCTACCTCCAAAACACTGATTGTTTATACATCCTCTTATCTCTAAGTAAGGGAAATAAACATTTTCCTCTCATTCAAAAGGAAAAGAATACATCAAATAGAAAACAAATGAAACCTTATTGGAGAAGTATTTTGTGTCATTATTTTATTATCAATATCAATGATAAACAATATAACTACTTTCTTGAAACCAGTACCTTTAGTAAATTTGTATTGGTATGATGCATTACAAGTTTTAAAAATTATTTTAAACCATACATTACAGCAATATTCATGACCCAGTTAAACAATATCTCTCGAAGTGATATCATATCAACAGGCTGAACTTCAAATAACTATTTCAACTTGAGTTTTTAAACTGTGAAAAACAGATAAATACAGAATCCCTTAGTGGTTTCAAACTTTTTTTTTACAAATAATAGTAAAGGTATGATCAGTATTATTTTTAAAAATGCTTTCTTTCAGAATTAAACTTTATAATATAAAAAATATTTAAAACAACAGATCAGATTCTATAGCATTCTTTCTCAGGGATAGTATTTTACTAACCAATAATAATAATAAGTTGAACTCTGATCCGGTCCTAGGTTGAAACTCAAACAAAGCTACAATTCAGTACTCACTACCCTGTTTCTCCAACAATACGGCCTCCCCCAATAGGAAGTCCCAGCATGTTTTATAGGCATGAAATGAAATTAAGCCCCTCGCCCAAATTAAGGCCTATATTAAAACATGCAAAATTGGGGGGAAATGGCGGGGGGGCTTGCTGTTAGGAAGTACTTTTGTTGCACACCCGGATATGGTGCTGCCTGCGTTGACCCTGATACAAAGTGCCCCACCAACGCCGAGGTCAACATCCAAGCCGTCGCCGCCCACCTGCCCGAAGATTCAAGGGGGGGGGAATTAAGTCACCCCCAAAAAGACGGCCTAGCCATTTTTCGGGGCTCAAAAAAAAAATAAGACCCGGCCTTATTATATGAGAAACACGGTAGGAATAAAATCTTCACTGAATTGAGTAGTATATATATTACAGTAAGGAAGGTTTTTCCAATCTGAATATATTTCCCAGTAAATGTAATTATTAGCTTCAGTAGATAAGTTTACTCTGTGATACCTAATCAGATTGAAAAAAGAGATCTTTTTAAAAAATCAGCAAATTTTATAAGTAGTTGTTTGCTTGCTAATTTACGAAACTAATAGAAACGTTTCAGATCAGTCCTTCACCATATGTCTGACAATTGAAGGATTCCTTACACTGAAATATAGTGAGAAATCAATACTTTGGTAAAATAACTTTCAAGACACTGTCAATGGGCAAAGAGGGACAGAAAGTCAAAAAAGAGAATTCTTTTATCCATGTTAATGCCTCAGCAGTATTTTGTAACAAAATCAGTTTGTAATGGTCCAGACCAAAAAATCAATCATTCTGTACCAAAAATAAACAAGGCACTATAAACTCACGTGGATTCCAATATAGTTGAAAATCTTGATTAAGCAAGAATCAGATTAATTATGATTGTGCTTAATACTGCAGCTGATACTGTGCTTAACTGTATTCAACTTGAAGAAATCTGGTCAAAAAGAAAATGACTATGAGTACATAATATGGCAACATGCTCCTAACCTTTGGGCCACAATTGTGTGGCTCCTCAGTGAAGATTAGCCAGTTTTCAATAGCATACGAGCAGCATTTTCTTTGTGATTATACTGCTAGATACCTTTTCCCTAATTTTCAAAGGTATTGAATTAATTGTTTTTCTTAGTATAGGAAGCAATTGCAGTGTTAATTGCCAAAATTTTACAGTATTTTAGAACAGGAAATAGGCACTGTTAACATTTTAAGAACTGTACTTCCATAGGATACCAAGTGCTGAACACTGTGGTATTAAGAATCAAAGTGCTGCTTTGATCTTGGGGAGATATTGTGCAATAGAATTCAAAAAGAAAAAAAAGTGTAATGGACACAATACTCAAATAAGTTACTGTTCTTGCAAGAAACAGTCATTTTTAATATAATTCTTACTAGATTCCAATAAATCAAATTCTGATGCAAAGATACAAGCTCTGCATCCAAACAAGAGACTAGTAATATCCTAGAAAATAATAACTGGCAGAAATGTTTATTAGGTTGGTTGAAAAAAAGCACAATGCAAATTGTGGAAAGAAAGAAAAGTGAAAATAGAAAAATGAAGAATAACTGAAGTGTGAAAATTTAGTCCGATCCACATGTAATGTGCACCTGATACAACCTACCACTCAATATCAACTTGCTAGTTTTAGATGCTATTTTGTTTACAACTGTTGTTTAATTAGTAGCTCACACTTACTGAAGTGTTTCTGCAACTGTGGTATTACAGGAATTAGGAACCTTGGATTATAGGTGCATGTTTTACTTAAAATGGTTATACACTCACACTTACAGCATTAGTTATATTTGAAAAGCAAGCAATATACTTAAAATATTAAATGACATTTCATTTGTTTTAAAACCAATACCTAAATGCAACACAATTCAAGAACAACAATAACATAGAACAATATTTGATATGAACATTTGGTATTAACTTCAGTTTACATTCATCCCATACAATAAAAATTACTTAGGTACTTAGTGCATTCAACATGACAGTGGAATGTTCTAATAGCCCCTTCTTCTCACAACCCTTGCTTCTGTATTTCAGCCATTTAAAATATGTTTTCAACATAACTCCTAACTGAAGGCTTGTATTAGAAAGTTTGACACAAGGGCAAAATTTTTATTTTAGCGATATGTTTCAAAATGGTTCAAAATACAAAATAACTTATTTAGAACATCTGTCAAATAGCATTCAACATATGTGCAAACTTGCCTTTGAAAAGAGACAAAAAAAAGATGAGTAGCTTTGGTACAGCTACTGGTATGTATATTGGTATTTTTAAAATATAAATTAGATAAAAATAAGCATCTTCATGGCTATGAAGTTAAGACTATGAAGTTGTTCTTGAATTTGTTGCACGAAGTGCTAGGCTCGCAACCGATCTCATCGCACACATAGAAATCTTGTGACAAACCCCAGCATTTGAAATATAATTGGAAGCTAAACGATACAGTCGTTCAGATCCAAATGTGTTAAAATGCCCTGGAAGGACTTTCTCCACAAGGCCCCTATTGACTAAGTCTATTAATCGCTGGCAGGTTGTAACGTAGTCATTTATCCGGCTGTAGGGAAGCCAGTCAATCATTGAGCCATCATACACAACATCCCCACTGAACAGAATCTTCCGTTCTCTGTCATGCAAACAAATGCTTCCTCTCGAATGGCCAGGCATGTGCATGACAGTGAGCTGTCTATCACCAAGGCTGATCACATCTCCTACAACAAGAAACAAAATTTTATGGACAAAACAGTTTTCAAAAATGCAACCTTACATTTGTCTCTGTTACAAACTCATGCATTAAAACTGTAACTGCAGCCAATCAATGCAGGAAAACATATATTACTCTTCTGCCCCCCCTTGACAAAGATGGAAGCCCACACGCAGTAGGAAGGATTCTGTGAGCATGAATACTTACCTTAGTTTATGGTTCAGGTAAAAGGGGGATAAAATCTGATTTTTAAAGGTATTCTCCAGTCACATCAGCAGATGAGCACAAACATAGCCAAGCTATAGCCTATTTCGGAGTCTCACAATTTTAAGACATGTTGACTTCCCCAACCTTAAAGCTGCCAGGATTGTGAAACACTAAGCAAACAAAGCCATCCCATCATATCATGCATGTTTAATTTCATCTTGATTTCTCATAATGATTTCTATGAGTTCTATTAGACTGAACAGCTTGTATTTTTCCTAGCTCTGCTCTTTTCCATTGCCTCCAACTGACAGCCAATTGCCTCTAGCTGCACTCTCCTTGTTCATTATAAAAGAAAACAACTGTCAACTTGAAGCCTATCTCTCCCAGAAGGCATAAGTAAGGAATCTACAATTGACTGAAGATCAAATCACAATAGTAATATCTGGGTTGCGGTCTACAATATTTAGTTGCATCAGTTCACTCAGTATTACTCACAAAACACAAAGTTTATTGAACATAAGAAGCAGATTATCTGGACTCCTTTCAATTAGGATATAGGCCTGGGTATGGAATTAAAACTTGATGACCCCTAAGAAGGGTAGGATGGAAAGAGTATAATTATACTACTCCTGCTGGATTTGTGAGTGGCCTTCAATACTATATAACATGATATCTCCCTGCAATTACCGTGTTTAGACATTTTGCTGTGAGAATTATGAGAAATACTGTATTCTGGGTCAGTTCCCACAGTGGTACTGGCATAAGTCAGGACCTTGGCTTCTGGATTGCGGCATAGCTCAGCTGTCTTCCACCTATAATTTAAATCTACCTGAAGCTCCTGGGAAAGATCATCTGCCAAAATGAAGTGAGATATCATCAAATATGCTGAAAATGTTCAATTACATATTTTCCATCTGAATTTGGGCAACATATGTGGTGGAGGACCTAATTCAGTGATTGGAGGTTGTTAGGATATGGATATGAGAAACAATTTGAACTGAATTCTATCAAGGTACTGTGGACCTAGAGGATGACTTCGTCTATTTTACTTTGTTCAACTTTGTTCCTGGATATGATAAATGTTTTCCCATATGGAGTTGACTTATAATCTGTGGTTCAACATGGAATGACAATCCAGCTTGAACAGTAAATGGAGACATAGCAAGACAATCAGTTACAATGGCTGGGTGTAGCCTTTTTTTTAACACAGGAGGCTTTATTCACAATTATTTATGAACCTCGAAGCTGGATTTTTGTTATGTAAAATGCATGGAATTGCCCTTGTAGATCATTTTGAAGCTTCACGTGGTACAATTTGCAAAAACCCAATTAGTTAGCTGCATTCAGGTTCACTCATGTATTATTACTACTACAGGCTGTACTGGCTGCCAATGAGTTTCAAAATGCAATTCAATATGCTGACTGTCATCCTTAAAGCCCTAAATGATTCAGGGACTGAATATTGTGTTACTACAACCTCTGAGTTCCTATAAGGCCTGGGAATGAGGATTTACTAGGGTCCTGCTACCAAGGGAATGCCCTCTTTATAGAACCTAGACCAAGTGATGTTCCCCTTCCTTTGTAATATCCAAATCACATCAGAAAAACATTTAAATCCAAGTCAAGAAAATTACTAATCATTTTGACATTCAATGAGCTAAAACTACTGGCTGCTTGAACTAATTTCACAAGATTTCTTAGTCATTTGTTCTTCATCTCAGAAAACATTTTTTCTTCAAAGTAGAAATTACAGTCCCAAGGCTTTATTGTGCCTAGTACAAAGGGATGTGTATACATACATACACACATACACACATACATACATACATACATACGTGTCTATTAGTCTGATTATTTTTATTCAGTTTACGGATTATATTTTCTCCTACCTATTCTATCCTTTCTCTCTGATAAACCAATATATTTAAAGCATTTAGTATTGTAGTAATATACAAAAATTTATTATTAAAGGTAGCTAATTTATCATGCCTCTTTCTCAACAGAAAATACTTTGAACAGGGAAAATAAAGTTTCAAATTAAGATTCTTTCTGGCCATTCTTAGATATATTGCAGTTTTCAGTACATAAGCATTGAAAACTAATACCATTTGCAAGTAGACTCAGAATCTAATGTTCCAACTGTGGACATTTCTTCATAAAACATGGATTATATAGGTGGAAATTAAATTATGAGTTGGAAATTAAATTCTGTCTCCTTCCTCTTTCCCTTAATACAGCTTTAGTTCTATTACCCTGCCTTAAACCACAGATCTTCATTGTATCCAAAATATATTACTGTATTGAATCAGTCAGCTAGCTTACTGACTGAGATACTGTCACAATCTACAGTATTTTATCAAGTTCATATGCCATAATTTAGAAATTTAGAAATTCATATCCTAATCAAGTTACTATGCATTTCTTCTTGTATAAGTTGTTCTATGGGTGCTTCAGTGGACCCAAACAAACGAAAACAAATTAAGAGCAAAAGTACTGTTCATTCTGAAGCAAGCCCCTTAATTCTACAGCAAAGAATTAATGCTCATAATTGCTCAGTGGCTCAGGAAATAAAGCGATCAAAGAAATGAAGAGATCTACATTTACAATACCAGCAGCAATAACATTTTATATTTATGGTTTAGCATGGTTTTATGTTCTTTTATTACTGATATTGTTTTAATTGTTGCTTAAGGACTCAGCCGAGGTTTGATATAAAATGAGCAGCCATACAAATGTTATTAAAATATATGAATAAATAAGTGTGCATCACCTGGAAATGTAAGCAGACAGATTGTGAATGCATATGTCCCTCTAATCTTTATGAAATGACTTTCTATCTGAGCTTTTCTTGCAATTCTTTTTATTGGCTGACTCACCATCTTTGAGAATGCCATCTTCCCAGAAATGATATATAATTTCAACTAGTTAAAGCATAACAGATATTTTGTCTATTTTCAATATTAATGGATCTCCATAAAAAGTCAAGATGGAAAAATTACTTCAATATACATAGTGGTAACCAACAGCTTGTGTAACATAGTCCTAACCATAATCTATTATGCGTTTTAATGTTCAATTAACAAGAATGGTCAACAGACCCATTAATATTTCTTTGGATATACTTACATTTCACAGATATTATGATTCAAGTCTCCCCAAGATATTTGCTTACATATGTAAAAGCTAAAGTATGTGCAAAGTGGGAACAAAGTATGTATCCCACCATTGGGAACAAAGTATGTATCCCACCATTGAAATACTGTTCTTTTTTCAAATATGGTACAAAATGGTTTAAAATTAGTGTGTGCCCCGAGATAATTTTAATAACGCATTGTAGTGTTCAGATGCATGAATCTGTTCATACTTACTACTGATAATATCTACTGATGTAGATGTTTATTTATACATGAAAACACTAAAACAGTAATAGAATCTAAGATGTCCTTGAGCCCTACCTCCATATCTCTAGGATTCTCTAATGGCCCTTAAACATTCAGTGATTATATTTGAAAAGAAATTCTAAGTAAAAGTGAAGATGTAATCGGGTTTTTTTAGAATAGCCTACACTTCTAGAGACACTGAAGGTTGTACTTCCATTAACTTATACTTTTGAACTATCACATCTGTGTAAGATTACCTGCACTTGTTAAAATAGCAATCATGGATATATTAACGTAACTCAAGTACTAAAAGCATGGAAATTTGTAAGAGGAAAAGAATTTTTTTGGGGGGGGAAATAAAGGAATGTAATCTATGATGACTTGACTCAAACTCCACCATGTAGATACAGGTAGTCCTCAATTTACAACAGTTCATTTTGTGACCAAAGTTACAAGGGCACTGAAAAAAAGTGACTTGTGACCAATTTTTCACACTTACAACCTTACCAGCATCGCCACAATCATGTGATCAAAATTCAGATGCCTGGCAATTAGTTCATATTTATGACTTTGCTGTGTTCCAAGATCATGTCATCTCTTTTTTATGACCTTCTGATAAACAAAGCCAATGGGAAAGCCAGATTCACTTAAAAAATGGGTTGCTAACTTATCAACTGCAGTGATTCATTTAACAACTGAGACAAGAAAGGTCACAAAATGGGGCAAAATTCACTTTAATATGACTCAGGTAACAATGGAAATTTGGGGTTCGATTGTGGTTGTTAAGTCGAGGACTATCTGTACTTGGATGCGACCTTGTGATACAAATATATAAAGGGAAAGGGTTGGTGTCATGTTACTACATACATTCATAATTTTGGCATCATAATTAAAAACAGATGCCTATGATTACAAATGCACTGTTAGCAGTAATTTAGGCAAAATAAAGATGTTTCTAAATCAATTACGAGTAAATGGTTGAAGCTTCATGGCAGAGCACTTGTGCTCAGAGATATCCATATTGAAGCCACAATATCTCCTAGTAGTCCTGGAAAACCTTTTAGAACAACTGTTGGTTTCAAGATAAAAATGAGAAAGGTGGATCAAAGATATAATGCAGTTTTCTGCAATTTTACATTAAACATAATTAAGGTGGATTACAAATAAGAAAATATCATCAAAAAGCCATAAGATTTTTGCTCCCAAATTCCAGCACATTTTATAATCCCTGAAAAATTAATCTGTCCACAGATAAACAGAAATATAGCTAGGAGCATATTAAAAGTGAAATCTAAAATAACAGGTGTAATGAGGCAAATGAAAAGATTCAGATGATCAATCTAATTTGGATTATGTCTCTATCGTTTTTCGTGCCTATTTTATAATTTAGATATTAAACATGCGAACTGAACTGTTAGTAATATGTTTTGGGTTGTAACATGTGAAACACTTAATTGGAGGAAGCTTGCATAAGAAGTTAGTCCTAGGTTATAATCAGTGGATACTATTAAAGGATTTTGGTTGCATTTTTTAAATATAACCAGCTGTTGATAGAATTGCATAGTGGACAGAGACTAAAGAAGATGCTGAAAAAAATCTCACAAAATGAAGATCTATTATTTATTATAAAAATATTACACAGACACACATACACAGTGTACAGCACAAATATTTGATGGATAAATGTTCAAAACTCATTGTTCATAGCAATGTTACTACTTGGCAAAATTATATTCCTGGACATTTTTCCTTGGCTGATATGATTATCCTTTTTTTCACCCCACAAGAGATGCCCTAGAGAAGCACAAAGTATTAAGAGTCTTAGTAAAATGCTCTATCATGTGCTCAAGATGTCCCCACCCTAACCTTTCTTACAGACTCTGACAGTGCAGTCACAGTTGTATGACCTTTACGAGGCAGACACACAATTTCAATGGCCTGTGCATGGATTTTACAAAGATGCTCTCTACATGTCTTTCCACCTGATAATTTCAACATCATAGATGAAAAATGCATTTAACTTACACGTTTTTTTCTTTAAGAAACCAATAACACTGATCTGTTTCTGTGGTCCCTTCTATAATCTCCTTTTAAAACATTTTATAAAAGTACAGGGATCATATAATTCTGTTTTTCATTCCTATTCCACTCCCACTCCTCATGTTTTCCTTCTCTTTTTCTTATATATCTATTTCCTAGTAATTTCAAATCTTGGGAGAATTCCTCTACCCTTTGCCATACCCAAAGAACTGAAGCTATAAACACAGACTACTTTCCTTGTATCACCAGAAATTCCCTCCCTTTTACACTTTGCTACTGAAATAGCATAATACACCTTTCCCGTGCCTTATTCTGTATTCCAGACCAAGGAACATTAGGGTTAAAAATCCATCTGCCTCCATCACTGTACCTTTATGAATTATTAGTACCTTCACTACAGACACTGCACACAAAAAACCCAGAACTTTCCGTTTTCATGTCACCCTCTCACAAGGCTCGGGACAATGCTGTTGCATTTTTGGATAGGCAAATGATAATAATACCCCTTATTTATTTTCAGTAACGGAACAGAAAAGTTGCTGGATTCCAACAGCCCCTAATCCAGTTCAGGAGCAACCCAGCAGGCACGTTCAATACAGAAATAATGCCAATGATACTCAACCCTGCCTGGTGTGAGTCCGTCCAATTTATTCTGACCTATCAGATATTAAAGAAAGCCAAATGCTGCAGGTGGCCAGAGACTCTTTCTCACAGGATGTTTTTTGAAGTAATAAAAAAGGAGGGGAAAGAAAATGATAAAATCACTCCTCCAAATTTATTATATTGCGTGCAAGAAATCACCCAGCCTGGTGCTTAAAGAAATAATTAATCTTTGAAATCATTTACATAGGCATCCTTTCATGACTTGGATCAGAAAGCAGCTCATAGGCATCCTTTCATGACTTGGATCAGAAAGCAGCTCATAAAAGAGAGCGTTCATCAATTCAAGACTGTACACCTGGTCACAACAGCTCGGTGCAGTTGCGGGTGTGGGAGCTGCCTGTCCTGCTCCAGAAAGGTGCCTCCAAAATGAGATGCGGGTCTCCCTTGCCAGCCCACTGCCCTCTCCCTCCCTCCCTCCCTCCTCGCTCTTACCCTCCTGCAAGACGTGCGTCGGCTGGACGGGTCGCACTCGAAACTGCCTGGCCCTCCAGCCGGGGCTGGGCTGCCTCACCACCTCGCTGTCCGAGAGCCAAGTGACGGTCTCGTAGTTATCGCCGCGTCGCAGAGCTCCGGCCTCGGCGCTGTGCACGGCCACCTCCTCGAACTGGTGCAGTCCGCCCGAGTGGTCGAAGTGCACATGGGTGGCGATGGCTAGCAACGGCCGCCGCCGCCGCCCACTGCTCGCGGGTTCCTTCGCTGCTTCGCCGAGACCGCCTCCCTCCTGGTCGTCCTGAGCCGGATCGGGATCCAAAAGCCCAGCCAAGTGAAGGTACTCGGGGAGGCTGCGCAGCCCCAGCCCCGTGTCGATCACCACGTCCCGCTGGGAGCCGCGCACCAGCCAGATATTGGCCCGATTGCCCGACTCGTAGAAGCGCTCTTGGATCCAGTAGATACCTCCGCCCAGAGACTTATGCGCGAACCACTCCAGCGCCGACATCACAGCCGGCCGCCAAACGAAACGCTGCGGCCAGACGACCCGTCTCCTGCCTGCGGTGTTTGGGCTAGGATCGCGCGTTGCGAACGGCCCGGACGCGCAACTTAGACCAGGAGGAGGGCGGATCCAGGAGGAGGAGCTGGAGGCGGGGACTGAATCACCAGCTTCACAGCGTAACCCGACTCGGCTTATCGGGTGGTGCCCACCCGGCTCTTTCCCACTGCAGTAACGCGTCAGAATGAATGAAGGAGGGTCGGGGGGGAGAGCTGAGGGAAGGCGGGTTTGCCTTGGAAGGGGATGCGGTTACACGTGGGGATTGCTTGCGAGACTGAAGATGCGGCTACATGACAGCTGATACAGCAAAAGTGCTCTGAGTTGTGCTAAAGAAAATGCAAGTCTTTCTTACTTGTGTTCCTTAAGTGCAGTATTTTTAGGAAGGGATCTGGGTAAAAAAAACAAAAAAACGGGTCCTTGACCTCTTGGGTTTTCTGGATTTCGTAGGATTTTTAGATGGGATCTGCATGAAACCCGTTTGTCTGGTTATTATACAAAAGCATAAGTGATTTTCAGATCCTCTGTCTCGTGCTAGGTTTGGTGGGATATAAAGAACACAAGTCCTGTCCCGGAATTAAGCATTGCATCCCTTGAGCTCAGAAACTGCAATAAATGCAATACTATTTGGATTTTAAAGAGCCCCCCTCCATTGCCCATCTCTGATTAAATTCAGTACCTCCCCTTAGAACAGGGACCGACAAAGAAATTAATGTTTACTACTGTCCTACAGATGTCAGATGCTGCTGCACAACTCTGTGTTGAAAAGGAATTACTACCAAGGTAAAAAAAAGAAAAGCTACATAAAACTGGCTGGAGTGATCCAGCATTTTATTAAACAGTAGAAAAAAAAACTGAAAAGAGTGCGGTAGTGTTATGGCAGCATTTTAAAGGTACACCCAACATTGCAGGTATTACAGCATTCAGAAGCTGATCCAAAATACATTCGGGACTTCTGCATTCTGGAGTAGTTTCTGAACACTGTTCAGGACAACCCTAAATCCAGTGCAATAGTGTGTGTTGCACCAGAACTGGGAAGGGACTAAGGCATGAGTGACCCTGAGTGCAATCTTGCATTCTAGGGATGGATGTAGTTGGTGTACGGGATGCTTTTATATAAAAGGGCTACTAACTATAGCTGGCCCCTGCTCCTCAAGCAGGAACTCACAGCTGGCCCCTGCTCCTCAAGCAAGAACTCAAAGATCCCTAAATTGTCAGAAGAATTGCATCCCCATCCAGATTCAGAAATGGGAATACTCTAGTCTTGCAAAGTTCTACAACCTAATGTCTCTCTGTCTTGCTAAGACTGAGTTCAGTTAGTGGGAAAGACCCTTGACAATACCATTTGGCTCTAAAGACACTGCTGTATCATCAGCAAACTGATTGTATTTAATGCTCTGCTGATGGATGGCTCACCCAATAGCTTCATATAGATGCTAAATAGTGGTGAGGAGAGAGTCAAGGCTCTGAGGTGTCCCAGTCCCTATGGCCATACTTTCCGTGCCTGCAACACTGACTGGAAGGCCCTATTTGGCTGAACTGCCCCAGGATCAACTGGTTTTCAGAGGGTGTTTGCAGAATTTCTCAAGGCTTTTCTTCAAACTTGACTGAAACTGGACTCACACTTTTGGATGAGGGTGACAATGACTTCAGATTGGATTGACTCCATACACCCTCTTTCTGTCTGTGGACCCTCGTGGATTTGGTAGCTTTTAGAAAAGCTCAAGATGAAACAACAGGATTGAAAATGAAGATGAGTCTGAAGAAACACATATTAGAGTCCATATTAAGGACTACATCAAGGCAAGAAGAGTGGCAAAACTTTATTTTTCCATTGTTATTTTATCTACAGAATGCCAGCCAGTGGTATTCTTTAAAATGACTGTCATTACTGACCAAAGAACAGGCAGAGAAGCATCTCTAGGGATCCTATGAGGATTGTTCTAGACATCTGACAGGTGAAATTGCTCAGATCATATTCCAATTATATGTCCTATATAATTGCTGATTGAACCACTGTTTTGTATGACTTAACTGTAGTCTGAGTCCCCTTCCTCACTTGAGGAAATGGAGAGGACCCTCAGGTTCTGCATGTGCTTATTGATTAAAGCCTCTCTAGGAATATGATTGAATACAAGCAGCAGTGAATTTATCAAACCACTAGTTTTACCAGCCTAAAGGGAGGTAATTGTCTCAAGAAATCATCCCTAGGTTTAGTGTGTTGGATAATTTCTGACCTATCTACAACCTCCTCTTGAATTAATGCATCATGACTTTTATCATGCAAATTACATAAATATGTAATTTGTCAATCACATCACAGAAATTACATACTTAATGTCATTTGTTCAAAGGCCCAGTGGTGCATGTCAGGTTATCATGCCTTCTGTTGGACTGTATGGACTATGTCATTCAGTAGTATTTATCATTCAAAAGGAAGAGATAATTATCTCAAGTTAATGCATCAAGCTAAACACTAGAGATTGTAAGCCCAGGGCACGCATTTCCTTTTTGTTTACTATAAAGAAATCAGACATTCACTTCTACCCTCACCAGTACAATATATAGTGAATTATTTTGGATATCATGCTGACATTCTTCAGTCTATCAGTATAATGGAGATTTTTTCAGTTATAAGACATGAGTTGAGATTCCTACTACAAATATTTTTTTTCTTTTAGCCTTAGCATTGAATATTGAACTTCCATAAGATTGATAAATCTCATAGGTAGAAATCCTGCTATGTAGCAAATATGTCTGTGTGCTGGTGAGATCATGATGAAGGGAAAGTACACATGCATATGTAACCCCAAACATGGAGTAAGGGAGTAAAGTGGCTCTTTGTGTGACCAAAACCAGAAACTGAGTTGAAAGAAAAAGTTAGAGGTACTACTATTCAGAGTAATCCCTGGTTTAGGCTTTTCCACTTTGTATTTCAAAGCACCTCTTCTGATCACATTTTGTGTGGAAGCTTTTGTTAATGTACCACTCTTATTTTCCTGACAAACTTGTCAGTTTCCTTTGATAATCTGGATGATTTGGGGGGAATAATTTCATATGATTAGCACTCAGTAAAATAACAAACATGGCTAAACAAATAAATCATAAAAATTAAGACTTGAATCCCTAATCCTGCCACAAATTCAGAAAAGCAACTGGGGTTTAGTTTTCTTACCAGTAGGGGATGCTGCAGAGGAGTGGATAGGACAGCAAGGAATCCATAGCCCTGCTATAAAACTACTTGCATTAAATTGTGATTGCAGGAACACAGCCAGGCCTAAAAGTAGGTTATAGGAAATGTTGTAATGTCAATGTGCTTTCCCTCAACTTATTCAATTTAAATATCAGAAGATGTAGAGTAAGAAAAGGAGATATAAAGTGATACTTTCCATAAGGGGTTGAAATTAGTTCAAGAGCCAAAGGTTGCCCAATAGTGTATGTTCAGGCAATTCTGAATGGGGCTCACATGGTTTGCCCAAACTATGTATAGTAATTAGACTTGGCACAGGCCTTCCACACTGAACAATAGGTGTTTTTAAAACAGCCATGCCACTGTCATATTTTATGGGAAAGCCATTGTCAATTTCATCTTTCAACTACAAAATCTGATAGTTTGCCAAAAAATTCTTGAAAATTTCCCACCTCCAATACAACTGCATAATAGACATGACAACTCTGAATATCAGCACACCTTAGATAAATCCTAGGATGCAAGTGGAAAAATATTCTTGAAGTATATGAGGGGTTATATATTCTACGGAATCACAATATTTTGTAACCCTTTTAATAATTCTAGGTAGCTAGAATAAACCTCAATCCCCCTTTGCATAATTCAGTGAGATAAAACAATAGAGTATTTCTATGTATATTTCTATCTGAACTGTACTTGATTTTAGTGCATTTTTTTCTTGAGAAGAGTTTATTGTTTAAACTCTTTATATAAGAATGTATAGTTTACAATTCACAAGCTTTTAGACTTTATGGAATAAGTATATGACACAATTCATTACTAAATTATGTATTCTACAATTCATATGCTTGATTCATCACTCAAAACAGAATTAGAAATATATATGTATTTATTTATATTCTTTTTGAAATAATACTCTGGCCAAAGGCCTTTTGATAAATTCTGAAACTTACATAAACATCATTTTGTGAAAACATTTTTTCCAAATGACAATTAAAACTATTTCATATGCTTCAGTTATGTAGTATACTTACAAATCTGATATTCTGAACTTAATTGCTTTGTTTTAGTGGAATGTCTTAATTCAGTACTCCAAGTTTTTCCTTTAACTTCATGTTATCTTTTCATAGTCT
Organism: Notechis scutatus; assembly: GCF_049901735.1. Taxonomy (NCBI): domain Eukaryota; kingdom Metazoa; phylum Chordata; class Lepidosauria; order Squamata; family Elapidae; genus Notechis; species Notechis scutatus. Next base: position 227,900,641 of record NC_142010.1, on the reverse strand, counting down.
TTCCAATCCTTCACATGATGAAAATGTACTTTGGGAAAGATAAAAACATACAGCAACACTGCATAAGGAATTATAGCTTACACATTCTTAACCTTAATTTAAAAATGGACTTGTTCGCATAATTTTTATGAAGAAACCTTTCATTCCATAAGTATACTACTTATTCATGAAACACTATAGATTAATATTTTTCAGTTGTAGAAATAAGGCACAACTCCTGAGCTATGATAAAACCCATTTAACCTATACTTGTACTGAATTTTCCTTTAATATTTTTTAATTCAAGTTATAAGAAAAAAATGTAGCATACTTGAGGTACTCAACTTCTGGTGCTTCAAAGAGTGTAGATGGTTGAAAAATCTTACTATATGCTACCCTTTCATTTTTATGGCATAGAGATCTTTAAAATAGTCTTGCACGGCTTATTATTTTCTTTGTTTTCTAGTTCTATACTTGACCTTCTAATGCATTCATGTGCCAATTGTAGAACATGTCTTTAAATTTTCATATTTTACTAGTTGCAAGCAAGCAAATTTTCACTAGTTGCAAGCAAAGAAATATTTGTATTTCTTTGCTTGCAACTAGTCATATGCTAAAATGAAAAGAGTTCACATTTTCCCTCTTAAATATGCATTGTAGTACAGTTCCAATAATGCCCTAACAAACAATAGGCTTGCTTTCCAAAATAATATTGATTAGGTAGGCCTAATGCAGGAAGGGCCCGAATGGGTGAAAAACAATACAAAAGTTCCAAATTAGAGGAAGATTCAAGAAGGAAATAAGCCACTAATATTGCATTTGTTTAATGGAAGGAATTAATGTATTTTTATATATTTTGTATGGCTGCCATCATCTATGTCTTATCCATGTACAGAATTAGCTTTATAAAGTGCACTAAACCCATAGCTGCTGAACCGTGGTTTTCTACTTAAAAAAAAAAATAACTAGCAGACGAAGAAAAAGTTATTTTAAATATCCCAATGGTTAGGTTAAAATAATATACCAAACGAAAGCCCAAGTACTTAATGGCTTAGCACAATACTCAGCTCAACTGTACATGTGATATATTAGGGGCAATGGATTGTTTAACCTCCAAAATGTCATTGTTATGATTTAGGAAGAAATCTGATGTCATATTATTGGTCCTGGTTTCCTGCAAGTAGCTAGTACCCTTTCCCTTTAATTCTAAATCATTTATAAAAGAGGGAGTTTGTGCAAACTGCTTGTGTACAGTAAACAGGTCTTCTGCATTTGACGATATGCAATACTATATAATGCAACAAGCACTTTGGGAATAAAGAAGTTTAAAGAATGTGAGATTCTTTCACCTTTTTTCTGTTTAAGTTTCCATTCTTTGAAAGTCATTGCAGTTAGAACAAATGAATCATATGAATCATTGGTTCCTTTTAATTATATAGTGCTCTTCAAATAATTCAAACTGATTATCTTGTTCAGCAATACCAAGCAGTCTGCTTGTTCACTAACTCCAATAAACCAAACTATCCCTAATTCCATGTACTGTGATAGAAGGTATTATTGCTTGATATACATAGAATCTCCATACCATTAAAGCCAGACTAAACATTTTTAAAGTAAATATGAAGCTTACTGTAAAGATACTTCACTTAAATTGGTTTCAGTCCTATTAATTTCAATGGCAGAGTGGTAGGTTAAATCCATATATTTTGGCGGATCCAGATAAACTTTTAATTCTTCAATATATTGACAACTTTTCCACAAACACAGTATATTACCATTAGAAATAGCCACTTTACAGTTCCACTCAGAACACGTTCATGCTTCTTTGCAGTACACATGGCAAGAATGCTCAGACATTTAGCATGTAAAACCAAAACTTAATCTTCAAGAAATAGGCTGCTTTATCTCATTTTCTAATGGCTTTGACTGAGATGGTGCAACTAATGAATATTCCACTGTAGAATGATGACTGACATCCACTTTGACCAAAACTTCATAGTATAAAAGATAAAAAACAGGTGTTATAATGCCTACTACTACCATTATTACCACTGCTGTCCACCATCCAATCCCCCAGTCTGCACCATAATAAGGATCTTTCTGTCTGATAGGTTTACCATCTAGATCAAAGTTCAATTGTTGGGTTGATAAAGCAGAAACAACTTCATTAAGATTTTCTCTTTTGGTAGCATTGCACTTCACTATTTGTTCTATATCACGGTCCACTTCTTTCAAAAAGTTACCAGCTGTTTCAGTAGATGAGAACTCAGGTGCTAGTGATGAATCTGAGAATTCTGTGGAATATGATGAGGCGGCAGATCTTGAATTCTGTCTATTTTTTGGAAAACAGTGTGTCTCCGTCAGAAGGCTGAACTTTTTAACTGGAATTTTAATAGTTCTTAATGCAAAGAAGTCCTGATCCGTGATAAGATTGTTCACCCGTTTGATATCTGCTACCTGAAATGTTATAATAAAATAAATTAGCTTTATTTAAAAAGTTAACTGAATCACTCCTGTTCCTTCAACTCGTTTTTAAAAAAGAGCCTGCTCTCTTCTCTCAATACTGATACAAAGTCGTGCTTTCAATATCAAACGAAATTATATCAAATAGTCAAACTGCATATTAGTGTTCACATGGCTTGCTCTAATTTTACAAAACATTTTTTTTATTCCAGGAGAATGAATTCTCTTGAAGATCAAAAGTGCTGGTTCACTGATTTTGGCTTAACCATTGAACAAGGACAATCCAAGTGAATCACATAACCTCTTATCTGGTGAAACACGTTATGTCATAGCCTTAGTGCCAGTACTTTTTTGCTTTCATCAAAGAACAAAGATATGTCACTATCTGAAAATTAGTCATTGTGCTATATGAATAAGAGCTCAAGAAAGATTTGAGGTTACCAACAATAACAAGTACCTGTTCTCCTTAGCTAAAAGCTATTTTGAAGTTTTTTTTTCTTTAAAAAAAAAAATAACCAGAAGACAGAAGGGATAAATCATCAATTCCAGCTACTTCACAACTATGGGAAATGGATCTTCTAAAATAATCAGGATGTGGATGTTTGTTCAGGACTGGTTCTTAACATGTATGTTGTTATTCATTTGATTTTGGCTCAGCGTGTAGTATGAAACAAACTGTGAATCAAGGTTAAAATTAATGACTGAATAAAATGCCTAAACAATAACAATTAATCATAGTTAGGCAAACCATGGCTTGAAACAATGCCAATCAGAGTCATTGTTTTAAAGTACTACACAAATATAATATTCCATATGCATCCATTCTAAATGCATTTAGTAAACTAATACTATCAAACAAAAATTACTAAATATAAGAAAGACATTTGAATATGGCCGTAACCTGCACAAGTATTAGTCTGCAGTAAAATTATTTGATCCTATATATCTTGCACTCCATTTTTCATAGTTTAAAATCAATTTAATTGTAATTAAAATTACAATATTTTATACAAAAATTCTGGCTAATTATTTGTACAAATATACATATACCATACATATACATGTATGACCACTAAGAAAAATATTATTCATATACACACATATATACAAATATATACATATACATACACACATGCATTGACCACTAAGAGAAATACTTTATAACTGATGTCAAACTCGCAACAATATGTTGTTGTCCCGTGACATATTGCAACTTTTTCCCCCTTTGCTAAACTGGGGGTGGGCCTGGTCAGCGCGTGACACATCTGGCCCGTGGCCGTGAGTTTGATGCCCCTGCTTTAGAACATGAGGACAGGAACAAAACTCTTTTTTTGCAATTTTTTAATGCAGTCATTTCATTTCTTGGAAATTCATGGTTGTCTTTTACAGTTATTACACTGAAGCTAAAAACATGAGATAGGTGCTACCTCTGATACCTTCATGCATTCCAAAGCAGAGGTCTCCAGCCTTTTGGACCTCAGGGACCACCAAACTCATAATTTTAAATCCCAGGGACCACTAATATAAACTTTGACTGACAGTGGCTTGCTGACATTGGTGGGAGAGATCTGATCTAACCTCTCTCTCTCTCCCTCTCTCACACACACACAAACACAAAGAGGCAGGGGATTCAAATGTCTTAACAACCGGTTCTGTGGGTGTGGCCTAATTTGTGGGTGTGGCTTGGTGGTCATGTGACTGGCTGGGGATGGTTTGTATATAAATATTATAAATATTTATGTAAATATTGATTTTTTAATTTAAAAAAAGCAACTTTTACCCAAAATCAGGTAAAGTAGGCAGGCAGATTGAGTTGCTCACAGAATCACAGATTCATTCAGAGATCTGTCTATCTGCCATCGGCTACCTGAGTCTGTCATATAAAATTTGCTTGCAGTGAGTCTGCACTGAATAATAGAAGCTTCAGTCCTAAGGAAGGTTTGTCTCTGCTTAAAAGCAGAGACAAAGATCTAAAGACTAGCTAAAAAGCAAGAAATGCAACGATTTCCTGCTTTCTAGCTAATCTAAATCTCCCGGCACAGCACAACAGCTGATGGTCGGGGAGGGGGGAGGAAAAATAGCAACTTAGCAGGCAAGTTTGCCAGGTAAGGAGTGAATGGGCGGGGAGGGTTCCCGCAGGCCATGTGGGCCGCGCAGCTTTGTGTTCCCACGCAGCCTGGATTAATTGCTTTGGGGGGGGGGGTGCTCTGGGGGTGACATTTCTCTGTGGACCACCAAAATTTTCTCATAGGCCACCAGTGGCAGTTTGCGACTGCTGTTCCAAAGCATTCTATTTTCCTTTCAGTTTAAAATTATACACAGGACTAAAAATTATTCTAGCTGTATTCAACACTCTTCAAAAGCACACAGCACCATTTTATTATTTATCAGGCATCTGATTTGAGGTAGTAATAGTGTTGTATAATATTTCCTATTATTATTTTTAAAGTACCTTATGTATCCAAAAAACTAATGAAAGAACTCTATAATTTTACTTGTATGTTTAAAAAGATACTTAACAATTTTTGATAGTCTTAATTTTCGCTCCCCCAAAAATGCTAATTTTTTGGTAAGTTTAATAAAATTATTTTGAGTACCCACTCCCTTAATTCTGCTCATCTCCTCAGGTAGTATTAACAGACACTGTCACTATTAAAGTCCAACAAATAAAATATTATCACACCTGGAGGAAAGTTGACTTTGTATGAATAAAAATAAAGAATTCTAATCCCATACAATCCTCTAACTTTTGGAATTTTCTATATAAATTTCATAAAATATTGTTAGAGAAGAAAAATATTGAAATTTTAGCAATTACCAAAACCAAAATTAACTTTGAAAAACCACAGGCTTCTAGTTGACAAACATATACTGCATATTTGTACAATCCATAATCTAATAAGTAATCTTTCAAACTGTTTTTTTGCATTATTTTATTTAAAAGCATTCTACATTTATATGTCTCTAACATATGATACAATTGTATGGAACTAGAAAAAGATAAACTTACTGAACAACTATACTGAAGAGCTAATGCATTTAGTGTATCTCCTTCTTGTATATCTTTAGTTATAAATACAATATCATCCATTCTTTCTCTTGAAGTGCTTCTCCGAGTTTTCTCTTTTCCCCGAGGTCGCAGTTCATATATTTCAACTTCATCTTCCAAAACATCACTGTCAGAACTAAGGTTGTTCCCAAATGGATATACGTGGCTATCCACCGAAATGGGCTGTACAACAGCTGGGAGTTGGAAACTTAAAGTCTGACTTTTTCCTGTCATTCTACCAGCAGAAATCTAACAGTGAAAAGAGAACAAAAAGAGGGCAACTAAGCACAAACGTTTATAAAGATGTATACACATTATTTCATTCAGCACCCTATTGATATTTTTATTCCTTTAGACAATAATTCAATGAACACAGATCCTTCAGCTTCATTTCTTTTTTAAAAAAAAATCAATAGAAATAAACTGTTGAGACAGCATTATTTCCATATAGGATTGGACTTAGTTATAGCAGAAGAAAGCAAAGTAAATTACAGAGTAAATTACAACCCAATTGGCAATATAAAAACTTTGTACTAGGATAGATTAGAAACATTCGACATCATAAATACTTGTTTGCAACAATCTTTGATCAAAAGGTTTGAAAAGTTAGACTTCAAAATAAAGATTAGATAGGCATCATGAACTCCCTTGTTTGTAACAAGTTTGATCAAAATAAACTGAATACATACACTCAGACTCCTGCAATTAGGTATCAAAAGACTGCTATGGATAAACAACTTCCAAGATGACCTAAGATCCCCGATATTAAATACAGGAAACAGAAGCAATTATTCCGTTCTTCTGGATCAAGGGCTGCACCTGGTTTCTGATGGCTATGCCACAGACGCCTCTCCAAAATGTGTTGCAAAAACTGAATGTGAATTTCATTTACGCAACTATTATTGTAACCTTAGTTAAAATCAAATAGCTGATATGATTCACCGGTTGCTTTTGTCACTATTTACATCTGGCAAGAAGTTCCCAACGTCTCCCGCATGCTTGTGAAACCTCAAGCGCTTACACGTCAGCAGGAAGAAGGGCTCGGACCAAACAGTCCCACAAAGTAAAGGGCAAATGAAAACTCCAGCTGATGAACGTGTCATCTTGGAGGACTCTTGAGTTTTAAGCAAAAAATAAATAAATAATCAGTAGCTGAAGCATTTCCCCACCCTAGCAATAAAAGGAAAAGATACAACGTCCTGATGCCACGCATCAAAAGCCGGGAAACTGGAACAGGAAAATATGATTCCAACAAAGAGGATGGGCGAGTTTGTGATGGAAAAAAGCACCAGGGTCCATGGCAGATCGGCAAAGCTGTTCACTGGTCCCCCGCAACATCTCTCGCCGTTCCCATTTGATCAGCCTCCGCCCGACTCCAGAAATTATTTTTCTAAAAAAACTGCCCTCCTTTTCTGTATTACATACAGACTGGCAAGCAGATTACTCACCAATTTACCCAGGAGCGGCCATTTGCGGACGATGCGTTTTTCGGTGCCGGCTCAACGTTCTCCGCGGATGCCACTATAGAAAGCCTAAGAACTGAAACCACATACAGCTGCTTAGCAAGAGCGAAAGCGCCCGCGCGTCCACAAGATGGCGGCCACTCTGCTCGCTTTCCTCTCGTGAGATCTCAAAATCCCGCGACGGCATTATCCAAAATGGCAATACGCTACTCCCGCGAGATTTTGCAACAGCCCATCTGCTCTTTTACAGCGTTTATTTTTCCCCCATCTCTCCAATAATTTCGTGATATTTGTGCTTGAAAAACTCTCCATCCATAGTGCAGACAGTCGTCAAGATTGTCATAATTTAATGACAATTATTTCTTGTGTCTCAAGACTTTGTATACTGTACACCAGTGTTTTCAAATTCGGTTATTTTAAAATGTGTGAAATTCTGGGTGTAAAATCCATACCTCTTTCCTAAATTTTAAACGCGCCTACTGCAGCAAGCTGATGTGTCTATTTGTTACTATGCACAAGAAATACTGTGAAGACTTAGTTTTCACTTCATAAAAATACCATAAAGCTGGAGAAAATGCAGAAAAGAGGAACCAAACTAATATAGGAACTAAAGCATCCCCTCCCACTAGAAAATAATTATGATAGTTTTTAAAGCTTACAAAAAATGTAGGAGGATGTATATAAACCTGCGGGGGGGGGGGGGGAGACATGAAACTTCTAGGGTTATCTAGTGAAGGTGAATTGTGGAAAATTAGGAACAGACTAAAGGACTGTTCTTATCATAATGCATAGCTAAACATGCATTGTTTCCATCATAAAATGATACTCATTCAGTGAATTTAATGACAATTATTTCTTGTGTCTCAAGTTGCTGGGGAAAATAGTGAAGGAGATACTATTGTGCTTTATGTGCTGCTGGTGTCTTTATAAAAGCTTTGTGTGTATATATGGTGTTGGGAATAATACTCTATAATCCATTTAGTTTCCTGGACATCATCCTGTCTCTAACTGAAATAAAATATGACTGTTCAGCTGCACTATTTATTACTTCCTTCTTTTGTTCCCAGGCCTCTTTCTGAAATCTTTAAACTTTTCAAAGTAAATTTTGAATTTTAGCTGGAATTGTTGGTTTATACAATCCAATTTCATTTCACAAATATATGAATATATATAACCACCAGCCAATTGTAGCCCCTACCTCATTGTGGAGGAACAGGAGGTGAGGAGCATTCTGAGGGCTGTGGACCCTAGAAACGCTGCCGGTCCTGACAGTATCTCTGGTCGAGTACTTAAAGACTGTGCTGTACAGTTGGCTGGAGTCTTTACCAGGATCTTCAATCGGTCTTTATCCCAGTCCACTATTCCATCTTGTTTGAAGGCTTCCACCATTGTTCCGCTACCAAAGAAGTTCCCTATCAATAACCTCAATGATTACAGACCAGTGGCACTCACTCCTATAATCATGAAGTGCTTTGAGAAATTGGTGTGTGGGCACATCATTTCTGGTCTTCCACATACATTTGATAAACACCAGTTTGCATACAGAAAAAATAGATCTACAGAGGACGCTATAACCATCACTCTTCAACTGCTCTGACTCATCTAGAACAGCGGGGGGGGGGGGGCTATGTGAGGATGCTTTTTGTGGATTTTAGTTCTGCATTTAACACAATTCTTCCACATAGACTAGTGTCTTCTGGACCTTCAATTTGCCTTTGGATTATAGATTTCCTATCTGGCCTCTCACAGAGGGTCAGATTAGGTAATCATACCTCTTCAGCCCTTATTCTTAACAGTGGTACACCACAGGGTTGCGTGTTGAGTCCCTTACTCTATACTCTTTATGTGCATGACTGCATTCCCACTCACGCTAGTAATATTATTGCTAAATTTGCAGATGATACAACAGTGGTAGGACTCATCTCCAGGGGGGATGAGCCTGCCTACCGAGATGAGGTGGACCGGTTGCTTTCGTGGTGTGGAGACAATAACTTGGTCCTTAACACCAATAAGACCAAGGAGCTTATTGTGGGTTTTAGAAGGAACAGATCAGACATCCAGCCCTTGCTTATAAATAGAGACCGAGTGGAGCAAGTGGCCAGTGTTAAGTTTCTGGGTGTTAACGATCACGGGAGATTCAAAGCAGTGTCATTGGCTGCGGCTTGGCCGGCTAGTTCTATAAAAGCCGCTGTTTGCCCTAGCCGGCCCGAGTCGATCTCGGGACCAAATAAAGAGCTGAAACTGGTCACTGACTCCCAAACTTTCTTCCGCATGGCGGACTTAACACTGGCGACGAGGGTGGGATCGCAGAACTGATACCCACCGAGCACGTGGCACCGAGAACACAAGATTGACAGAGATGGCCAGCCTCGCACCGCCCGCACCCTTTAACCAAGCTACTGAGGACTGGGAATCATACATTGATCGGTTCCTGATGTTCCTAGAGAGTAGCAATCTCAAGGATGCAAACGGGCAGAAAAAAAGGGCTGTTTTCCTGACACACTGCGGGCACGCAGTGTTTAAAATGGCAAAAGCCCTCGCGAAACCAGAAGATGTGAAGGCGATGGACTGGGCCGATCTCGAGCCGCTGTTACGAAGCCACTATGCCCCTTCCGTGCCCACCCTCATCAGGCGGCACGACTTCTACAGGCAAGACCAGAAGCCGGGAGAGAACATTAGCGACTTCGTGGCAGACCTGCGGAATCTGGGAATCTGTGCGGCTTCACGGACATGGACGAGGCATTACGAGACCGCGTCGTCCTCGGGCTCAGAGACCCAGTCCTACAAAGCCGGCTGATAGCAAAGGGTGATATCTCCCTCGCTGACGCCCTCGCCGAGGCCACCGTAGCCGAGGCAACCCGAAAATCAGCGGCCCGAATGCGGAGACCCGACACCGGGGACCAAACCAGAGTTTCTGAGGTGACCCCGATGGCCGAGGCGCATCCAGAAGCAAGCCGCCGAGCGACCACCACCCACCATGGCGACCTCGACTCCGCCTCCGACACCACGGACGAAGAGGAGGACATCCATTGACTCCAGACAGAACGAGACCAGCGCGAACGGCGGAGTCGTAAGTCGGGACTCCAATGTGCCGGGTGCAGGGGCGACCATCCTTGATCAGAGTGCCGGTTTTTCGACGCGACCTGCCGGCAATGCAACAAGAGAGGGCACATCGTCCGAGTCTGCAGGTTCAAGAAAGCCTACAGCCCACGACGATGAGACAGCAGCGGCCGGAGACGGGACGGCACCCCCCCCAGGACAAGGGACCGCCAAACCGAGCGTCGCTGGAACCGGGACGGACGGGACCGGAGGAACGGCGAGAACCGACAGAGAGAGGAGACCCACCAGACGGTCGTCATCGGCCGTTCTTCCAGCACGGACGCCCGAAAGGTATACGTGGAAGTGGGCATCGAGGGCAAGCCATGCAAAATGGAGGTGGACTCCGGGTCCTACCTCTCCATGGTTGCATGGCGGGAAATCAAGCGCCTGGTGCCCGCCATCCAAAAGAAGGGGCTGGAGAGCCAGAAGTTAATCCTAAAGGACTACCAGGGGAACCGTATCCCCGTAGTCGGAACAGGACAGTTTGAAGTCACATTCAAGGGGCGCACAGCAAGACTTCCCCTGACCGTCGTGGACCGAGACCGACCCAGCCTATGGGGACTACAGTGGTTCGCGCCACTCAGGATCGAAGTAACGGGAATCGACCACATCGCAGAGGCGGATTGGGAGGAGCAACTCGCAAGAGACTTCCAGGAAGTGTTCGACGGCACCCTAGGCAAGTACCGAGGGCCCTCTATTTCATTCAGCCTAGACCCCAGCATTCCCCTGATACGCCTAAAGCCACGGCGGGTACCCTTCGCATTCCGCCCAAAGATTGATGAGCAGATAGACAAACTCATCAAACAAGGGGTCCTAGAGCCAACCGACCATGCCCGGTGGGAGACCCCTATAGTCACCCCAGTCAAGCCCGATGGGTCGGTGAGAATCTGTGGGGACTATAAGGCCACCCTAAACTGCGCCTTACAACAAAGCGCCTACCCCGTCCCAGTAGTGCAGCACCTCCTACACTCACTGGGGGGAGGCAAGGTTTTCGCGAAACTCGACCTGGCACAAGCCTACCAACAATTGCCGGTCAACGCGGAAACCGCCGAGGTGCAAACCATAGTAACCCACCGGGGGGCTTTCCGCTGCAAGAGGCTCCAGTTCGGAGTCAGCGTAGTGCCAGGAATTTTCCAGAGCCTCATGGAAAGACTCCTGCAAGGAATCAAGGGGGTGGTGCCCTACTTCGCCAACGTGCTGGTGTCAGCAGCCAACAGAAAAGAACTGGAGGGTCGCCTGAGGGAGGTACTACAAAAAATCAAAAACGCGGGGCTAAAAGTCAAAAAAGAAAAATGCCAGCTGTACACCGAGAGGGTCGAGTTCCTGGGATATCTCCTAGACCGGCACGGGATTCACCCAACCGAAAAAAAAATCAGAGCCATCAAAGAAGCCCCCAGGCCAAAGAATAAAACGGAATTGCAGGCGTTTCTTGGACTGATTAATTTCTATAATGTGTTCTTACCCCAAAAGGCGACCGCGGCGGAACCGTTGCATAGGCTGCTGGACAAAACAGCAACCTGGACCTGGGGGGGACGTGAGGAAGCTGCTTTCAACAGAACCAAGGACCTGCTCACATCGGATGCCGTCCTCATCCAATACAACGAGACCCTACCACTAGCCGTCACGTGCGACGCATCACCTTTCGGCGTCGGAGCAGTCCTCAGCCACATCCTCCCTGACGGAAAAGAAGCACCCATCGCCTTCTTTTCAAGAACCCTCTCAAAACCAGAAAGGAATTACAGTCAGCTGGACAAAGAGGCTCTGGCAATCGTCGCCGCTGTCAAGAGGTTCCACGAGTACCTCTATGGCAGGACCTTCACCATCATCACCGACCACAAGCCGCTGCTGGGAATCCTGGCAGGGAACAGGGCCACCCCGAACATTCTATCTCCAAGAATGACAAGGTGGTCCGAATTCCTTGCCGCCTACAGCTACCGGTTAACCCACTGACCCGGTAAGAAAATTAGCCACGCAGACGCCCTGAGCCGCACACCGCTACCCGACCTGGACACCGACCCAGCACCTACAACATCCACCCTCAGCATAGAGACTCTACCCAATCTGCCTGTAACCGCGTCAGACATTGCCCGCGAAACCAATAAAGACAAACGTCTGGCGCAGATTTTGCATTGGGTAGAGAAAGGGTGGCCGGAAAAAGACGACGACGAACAATTCAGGACGTTTCGGAACCGACAAACAGAACTGTCCTTACAGAAAGGTTGTTTATTATGGGGGGATAGGGTTGTCATCCCAGAGAAACTACAAGAGAGGGTTTTGGAATTATTGCATGAGGGACAACCGGGCATCGTTAGGACTAAAGCCCTGGCCAGGAGTTACGCCTGGTGGCCAGGGATGGACAGGCAAATCGAGGCTTGGGTGGCAGCATGCAGACAATGCCAAGAATCCAGGCCAAGCCCCCCCCTCCGCCCCAATCCTGGAATGGGAAACCCCCAGGGGACCATGGTCCAGGATCCATGTAGATTTCGCCGGACCTACGAAGGGGCACACCTTCCTCATCACGTTAGATGCTTACTCCAACTGGCTGGAGGTAAGCAACATGAAAACTACCACCACGGAGGCCGTCACCAAAGAACTCAACAAACTATTCTCCACCCACGGCCTCCCAGATGTCATCGTATCAGATAACAAGCCCCAATTTACCTCGCTGGAATTCAAAAAATTCCTAGCGGAACGGGGAATACGGCATGCGTTGACAGCGCTGGCACATCCGGCGGCGAACGGGAGGGCGGAACAAATGGTTCAATTTACGAAAAAAACAATCCAAAAAATAGAAACCGGGGAAATACAGGAGAAAATTAATAAAATGCTATTCATACAACATATAACCCCAAACACGACAACCAACAAAAGCCCGGCAGAACTACTAATGGGGAGGAAACTAAGGTCCCCACTCGACAGACTGCACCCCACATACAACCCAGAAAACCCCCCCGACTCATCCAGCAAACACCGAGCATTCACACCAGGGGACGCAGTATACGCAAAAAACCTCACAGGGGACCCACTCTGGGTACCAGCAACCATAACCCAGGTGACAGGTCCCCACTCGTACCGGCTACAGATAACCGACGGTCGAGCATGGAAAAGACACATCGATCAATTAAAATCAAGAATCAACATGGGAAATACAATCGACACACAAAAAGAAACCACAGGGAGAAGGGGAAACCCCGACATCAGCCAAGAGGGGAGGGAAAACCCCAGAAACCAAAACAGCCAACCCCAACAAGAAGGGAACCAAGAATACTCACCAACCGTGACAGGAACAGACGAACAGCTCGAGGCCTCACCTGGGAGAAGCAGCCAAGCCAGCTCAACCAGCCCAGAAAGACTAGGCGGGAGCAACAAAGCCAACAGCTGAACCAACCTGAGCAAACCGGGAGAGAGCTGCGGCGAAAGGCCTGACTCAACCTTCCAGGCGGTTCCATCAACGAGGCGAGGAGCGACACAGGACCCGACCGAACCACTCAAAGACCAGACACCAACTAACCTGCGCAGGTCCAGTCGACAAGTACGGAGCCCAGCCTACTTACGAGACTACGTTACGTAGGACCCTACCAAGAGGGGAGGGGTGTTCTGTACTATTAACATTCTTGTAAACACCCGATCTGATTGGCTAAGACGCGCAGTGATCCGATTGGCCGAGCAAGCCGCACTGATTGGCCCGCGGAGAATCTCCCACGATTGGAGGAAACCGATCGCGGGAGATTCAAAGCAGTGTCATTGGCCACGGCTTGGCCGGCTAGTTCTATAAAAGCCGGTGTTTGCCCTAGCCGGCCCGAGTCGATCTCGGGACCAAATAAAGAGCTGAAACCGGTCACTGACTCCCGAACTTTCTTCCGCATGGCGGACTTAACAGTTACCATAAAAGAGGACTTGACCTGAGGACTTGACCATTTCAGCACTGGTCAAAAGGGCCCAGCACAGATTATACTACCTGAGACTTCTCAGAAAACAACAATTAAATGAAAAACTGCTGGTGACCTTCTATGGCTGCACCATAGAGAGCATTTTAACTTACTGCACCTCTGTATGGTTTGCCAATTGCACAGTGGCAGATAGGAAAGCACTCCAGAAGGTTAATGTCATTGCCCAGAAGATCATTGGTTGCCCTCTCCCCTCTTTGGAAGAGCTTTATAGCTCCCTCTGCCTTAAGAAAGTTCAAAACATTCTCAAAGATCCATCTCATCCTGGTAGCCCCCTTTTTTTTTAACTATTACCATCTGGCAGACGGTACAGAATAATAAAAACAAGGACAAATAGGCTGAAAAACTGTTTCTATCCCAGGGCAGTACCTCTTTTGAATTCTGCTGTATAGTGCAGTGTTAGTGCGGTGTCGGGGGTTTTTGGTTCAATGTGTGGAGGGTGAAGGATGTGTGTTTGGGTTTATTTTCATGGTCATGGTCATGATGTGCACTGAAGATGGTGTTTGATTTCATTGTACGAGGTGTAATGACAATAAAGTAAAGTAAAGTAAATATGAGAAAAAGTGAATTGCATGTGTGAATAACTGGGAAGCCTACAAAGAAAATTAAATTTTATTCCAGTGGTGTAGGTAGACTTTTTTTGGTTGTTTCTGCAAGATTTAGCAAGATACATGAACCCATAAGCATCTATGCTTACTTCATGTTTGACAGTAATCTGAAGCAGTTTTCATAAAGAAAGCTTTCAACCACAATACTGTAGTAAAAAGATGGTAACAAGGAAATATATGATTTATCCACGTTCATTATTGCAAACATGTAGTTTTTATGACTGGTCAAAAAGGCTAATAGAAATCAGTACAGCAGCAAATAAATTTGAGGAAAGTAAATGCACATAATACCTTGGCACAAATTGTTGTAAATATATCTTTATCAGACCATTGTTTTAAAGTTTTGGATGATATTGTAAAAGGCAAATTAACTTCAACATTTTTCCTTTTACACTTTTGAATTAAACACCCATCATGCTTGGATAGGGAAAATGAGACCACTCTCAAAACTCACCTTAGCCTTCTGACTAATTGTGCCTATGCAAACTCTAGTGAGTAGTTTTGTTGCCACAGAGTTTAAAAGCAATAATATAGTTATTTCTTGCCTAATGTTAATTCTAGCATAGTTGTTTCTTCTGAATATGTATTGATTATAGAGGATTATTTCTCCCACAATATTTGAGAAGTGTGCTTTAGACAGAATCTACAGTACGGAGTCAAATATTGCTAGAGCTCTGTACCTATCTCATTCCTTTCTTTTAACCATTTGTACCTAGTGACATTTTCCCATCAGTGTACAAAAGGGTATATTTCCAACTTGATGAACAGGACAGTAACTGCACAACCTGTGAATACTAATGGAGATGCAGTCTTTCTCATTCTTGATGTAAATTACTTCATTTATCTGAATGCATGAATTAGCAAGGGCCAGTATTAATCACAGCATGACACCTGTATGTGCAAGTATTGCATAGGGACTTACTCATGTGAGCAGCATATAAAAACCAACAGCAAATGCAAAACCTAAATGAGAACCATGCATGCTATTAAAACAACAACTACTTAAAATGGAAATCAAAACAAAAAAATGCTATAATTTATTTTGGTTATCAACTCAGACTCTTTTTTTTTTTGCCTGCCAAATGTTTTTGTGAGTTTTGTAAATCAAATTATGACCCCTTATTTCAGCAGTCTTACACGTTTTCCCTTACCAAATGAGTTAGGATTATTGATAGATGATTGGCAGTTACTTCCACAAATATATGTACCTATTCTACAATCTTAACAAGATATCACTCCCATTACCTCTACAGTGAGCAAAAAATATTTTGGACATAAGGTTTAACTAGTGGCAAGCAAAAAAGGATCAAGAATCTTAACTCATATTAATACAATTGAATATTAGTGGGTGCGCTTTAATTCTGGTTTCACTACTTTTTTTATTCTATTATTTTCCCTTGGGCACTGGAACTAATATATAGCCAAAAACATTACTTAGCTCACCAAGAGCTTGCCTGCTCTTCCATGTGGTCACTTAGTTATCCCTATGCATTCACAAACTTCATAAATGATTAGAATAAGTTGGTTTCATATGTGCCTATAGGTAAAACTATTGACAAAACTGTTTGACATACAGTGTTACTATACTAAGAAATAAGTTTGTTTCCAATTAAGTATATGGAATTGCAAGTCTGCGAGCTTTCTAGAACCATGAGTATGAGATGAATGGCTTATACATTTACTACATAAATGAATAAATCTGTACATTTAAAAATCTTTAATAAAAATAGATAAATGAGAAAATTCCTAAATAGTTAAGTGCAAGGGACCTTTAACAATTTTTAAAGCTTTTTTGAGGGGTTTTTAAGCAATTTGCTCCACTCCCATATTCTAGTGTTCTCTTTGTCTTTTTATTAGATTCATCTTTTATGGCAATCTGCTTTAGAAGTTCTTAAGTTCTTTTCACACAGTGTCAGGAATGTTAATACCAGGATCTTATGATTAGACTTTCCATAAGGAAAAAGTAGTAACATTACTTATTGCGCACAAGAGTTTACAAGGTCTTAATATATGCTTAACATGATAGAATGGACTGATGGAAAGAAACAACAAATTTCTTTCATTAGTTTTGTCTAAGCTCCTGAATAATAAATCTTAAAAGCTTCAATATTGATTCAAAGAAATGAATGGCTGAATTGCTTTGGAAGGGTCTTAACAATTGGACAAATGCTTCCATGGTTACCTTGTGCTATGTAATGCAGTTGCCCAGCATTGTTGGTTTCCTCCCTCCACTGTTGAAAAAAAAATAACAAACTGCAGGGAAGTGCCACACAGGGGGGCACATAAACAAGAAGCATCATAAAACTTCAAGATCTGGACAATCTGAAACAGATATCAGATAGGCTGGTTTTATCTAGTGTATTCAAGAAAAAACACTGCATCTCTTAAATGGAACCTTTTAATAATTTGTTTCAATATTGTTTAGGCCAATGTATCATTATACCTAAGTGTCATTAATTTCCACTTAACATTTGACAAATTTGACAAATAAGATACTGTATTTTTTCACTTGAAATGTTTCCAGTGATTGAACAGTTTAGCTTCAGTTAATACTTAATAATTAATGGTTGAAATAAATTTATTTATAATGATAGGGAAAACTGAGAGAATAAAATCAATTTTGGTTTGTGTTTTTATTCCATGCATCTAGAAATCCATGCACTGCAGTTGTATTGATCAGTGAATAAAGTACATTGTCTGGTGGTGCTGAATATCTGAAGAAAGCTTTAGTATGGTCTAAATTCTGAATATCAGTTATGGAGAACAAGTAGAGGACTGACCTGTGAGCTTCCAAGAATATATGACTAAACATTCACAGAATGTGAACTAGGTGGTTTTTGGTCAGATCCTTATACAGTCAGAGGGAAAACAATCCAGTCAGAATTACAATACTATGCCTATACAATTCCATTCAGAAGTAAGTCTCATTACAATTTATGAGGCACGTCCCTTGTTAAATGGATGGTTTGGATATAACTTAAAATGGATACAGAGGATGCAAATAATTTAACAGAAAAAGAAAGGATATTAATATTGTTGTGTTGAAAAAGCCAAAAATCTATTATACCACAATTTATAAATATTGAAGATTAAAAAATAGGTTTTAATGACAATATTTCAGCTAAACATTTATTTTCAAACTGGGGGTTGACATTCCCTAAGTATAACTAAAATCTATAATGTTTGCTAAATTAGCACAATTCATATATCACAATTCAAAACTATTAATTAGGTTTACACCCAGGTGACTGGGTGTAGACATTAAGTGAAAATCACGTTGTAGCTTTGTGCTACATGCTAACACATTTACATCATTCTACATTGGTGCAAATACATCCAGGCGGTCACTCCTAAAGCCACAACTCCAGGGTACCCCTCTTCTCAGTCACTTATTTATTTATTTATTTATTTTCCCAAAGTACCCATCTCCCTCAAAGAGGGGCTCTGGGTGGTATACAATATAACTAACTGATATATATATATATCATATATATATATATATATATATATATATATATATATATATATATATATATATATATATACAATATAACTAACTTTTATATATATATATATATATATATATATATATATATATATATATATATATATATATATATATATATATATATATATATATATATTTGTTTTCTGAGGTTCTCGCGGTATTTGTATGTGGATCTTTGGTTATTCGGGTTTTCCCGCGTTTTCTCCGCGATACTTCCAATCTTAGGAGAAAACCCGAATAACCAAAGATCCATATATATATATATATATATATATATATATATATATATATATATATATATATATATATATATATATTGCTAAAATTAAAAAGGGTTATTTTTAAAAAAATATAGAATGACAATCGTTAAACATCAAAAAGGGCAAATCCTATTATGGCCATTTAACAGTATTACAGGCAGAGTGGGTTCTCAAGGAACTTGATAGCAAGACTGCAGAGCCAAGTTTTGACCCTTTTGTGGAACGCCAAGAGACTGGGGTTTTTCCTCACATCTGGGGGCAGGATGGTCCACAAAGCGGGGGCAGTGGTAGAGATTCTTTAACCACTTCTTTAATCTGTTATGGCTTATGAAATACTAGAAGGGATCCGTTGCTTGCATCTGGGTGGACTTTTATTGCTAGCTAGTTATTCTTTCTTTTCCAAGTTTTGTTTCTTCCACCCACACTATTATTTCAAGTCCCTCTTTTTCCATGTCTTCATTCATGCCATGCCAATAAAAAGAAAACAGGAAAGCCTTGAAAACAAACAAACTGGAGGCTGCTGCTTTCAGTGTTGTTTTGTCTTCCTCTGAGACATTTTACATAAAAGTGAAAGGAGTAGCCCAACTACCCCATTTGAACTTGGTCTGTTTTCTGCATACACAATTCAACAGGGATGGGACAACTGTCAGTGGGAGGAAGGTTTGTTTTTTTTGAGCAAAATCAGACATTTTAATTTTCATTCTTGAATTGTTGCTGTGGGGAACCTAGGATGAGGAAGGAGTATTATGTTTGTTCGCTGCCTTGAGTTATTTAATAATAATGAAGGGTTATTGGATGTGAGATGAGACTGACATTGCTTGTCCAAAGAAAGTTGTCCAAGATAAAGTTAGCACTATATAGCATAGACCTGAGAAAAGCTAACAACCACAGCCAGATATTGCCATATTATTACTACAATATTACATTTCTTACTCTTACCTACTGAACACTGTAGGATTCTACTTCCAACTCCCAGGATAAGATTCTTAAATATGCTTCTTTGGAATGATGGGCTGTCATGAGTACTGAGATCTGTTTCTTAAATCAAAACCCTCTCAAAAGTTGAAAGCCAAAACCCAGAAAAGTCTGTGATGTTTTTCATTTGAAAAATATATTAAGGAAAGTCTTACATAAGTGAAGCAAAGTTGGCTGACTGAGCTGTGTTTATATTTCTTTGATTTGCAAGCTGTTCTTGAGTCAAATCATAGAGCAGGACCAAAAATAAAATTACAGTACAAATTTTAAATATTTATGAAGAGGAATTATTCATATTCATGATTGTGGCCCCTTGTATTTTGCGTGACATTTGTAATCTGGACCCCATGTTTTAAACTGCAATGCCTTTGGTAAAAAGCAGCACAGTTGACCAATTGCCTGGAAACTAATCCCTATAACATATTTAGTGGAATTGGGTATGTTTGTTTGAGAAAAGAAAACCGGGGGCTCTTATGGTTGCTAAACTTAAAATACTTTCTTACAGACTTGAGGGGAGAGCAGGAGAAAGGAGAGAAAATGGGGGGTGGGGGGAGGAGACAGCCATCAGGTACAAAAGTTAAAGATCCTTTGCATATGTCCAGATTCTACTTTGACAAGTTGATATGTTTTCCCAAATCCACTGGTCTAATGTTAATTTTCAAATGTCCCGAGCCTTCCCAACACTAGCAAAAGGAGTATAAATGGAAGGGTGAGAACGCCAGTCTGGTTTAGGGAGGCCTCCAACTTCGCTTTGGAATTAAATTCGTTGCAAAAGCCGGCCTCTTTGAAGAGGCTGGCTGATTGGGTGGCCAAACTCTCCTCTCCCACCAAGCCGGCGAGGAGCGGGAAGAGGAAAGCTGGGGCGGCAGCGCCGTCAGACACCCAATGAGGGCTCGCCCTGCGGGCACGCATAATACAAGGCGTGGATGACAGGGAGCGGCCGGGCGACCGGACCGACGTCTGGCTGGCTGGCTGGCTGGCAAGCGAGTCCACGGACGCTGATGTCAACATCTCTGAGTCTAGGTAGGTGCTTCGCGAGCGGCCGTGGATGGGAATCCCTGCTCTGCGGCAGAGGAAGTTGCGAAGTTTTCTTACGTTCCCTCGCCCGCCTGGAGAGCGAGAGCATCTTTCTTTCCCAAGAGCGGCACCTGTTGCTGCGGGGCGAGCAGGCTGCTTGGCTCGAGAGCGAAGCAGCTCAGTTTTCAGCTCAGGGGAAGGAGAAGAAGGGGGAAAAAAAAGGAAAGCTTCCTCCTGGCTGAGCTAGAAGCGCCTCGCAACGGTCAGCGCCTTGCTGCCCTTTCCGCAGGTAGGGAAGACCGGCGCTCACGGCGCTTAGCGGAACCCACTGCGGTGGAGCGACGCGCGCGAGAAGCGCGCGGCACTAAGCGCCGAAACGGACCCTTTGCCGCTGTTTTCAGGGGCAGCTCGTTGATGAGGCTAGGATAGCTAGTCACAGAGACCTCTTCTATTCTATTCCTTTCTCTCCCTCAGGCTTGCCCCACCGAAGCCTCTCCTCTTCCCCTCCTCTTCTCGGTCCCTCGCTCTCCTCAGCCTTGCCCCCACCGAAGCCTCTGCTTCTTTCCCGCCAAAACCTCCTTTTTATACCCTCTCCCTCCCCCCCTCTTTTTTTTTTTTCTTCTTACCGAGGCTGCTCCGGAGACCGTCGCTGTCTTAGTCTCAACTCCGACCACCACCCGCGGCCACCCGCTGCCCAGCTGATCTCGGGACTTCAGCTTCGTAGCTTTAGCTGACTTCCCCCAAGGCTTGTGCACTGCCGCTGGCGACAGCGGAGGCAGCCAGAGCTCCACACTTCCCCCCCTTCCCCCCCCCCCCCCCCCCCCCCCCCCCCCCCCCCCCCCCCCCCCCCCCCCCCCCCCCCCCCCCCCCCCCCCCCCCCCCCCACCCCAACCCCCCCCCCCCCCCCCCCCCCCTTTTTCCCTCTTCTCACCTGTTCAGGCAGCTTAGAAGTATTGTGGCTATTTCTCAAAAAATTGGATTATAAGTGATCATATTGCTAACAATCTGTCCTTGCATCATCCTGATAAATGGTACTTCAACTGCATTCCTCTTGCAATTTGCTACATGTTCCTACATCTATCCTCAAAGAGGGAAAACAAGTACTACATGTATATGCCAATAGTGGAACAGTAAAGTCTGAACTTATTTACTACAAATATTTAAATGTTTCCTATTCTCCCTATGGCTTCAACTCTATCACAGATGCAGTATTACACTTTGAAGGCTAAGAAGCATATAACTTACTAGATGTGAAAACTGTAATTTGTGTAGTATGTCACGCTAGATAGAGCTTGTCTCTTTGAACAAAATAAATGTGTAAGATAGTTAGGTTTGATTGCAATTTCCTTATTTCATTTTAAAACTAAATTTGAATTTCACTTAAATGAAAGTCCTGGGACCTGCAGCCCAATACTCTGCAATGTATTCAATGTATTCAACTTAGTTCAATGATACTATCTAATCATAATGTATGTTTACAGGATCATATTCTTATCTGCTTAATTTTTGTTTTGGTCACATTGTGCTAAACTTTGATGCATGTTTCCCACAAAGAAACACATATTAAGTTCTGAACATACATATATACATATGATGCATAAGCATTACTAAAATTGGTTATAAGTGTTATTCAAGAGGTTATTACCGGGTCATGAGGAAGACAAATTCTAAATTTATTCTTTTATACTTGATAAAGAAATGTATTATTTTACCTGACTGTAAGTTTGAACCAAGTTTTTATTAGAGTATTTTCACAGTCTGATCAATATCTCAGATAATGTAGATGAAACAGAATATTAATTTGTCTTTATTGAAATAAAATGGGAAAAAATGAAGTATGGAAAATACTTTAATTAAAGCAGAAATTCATGTAGAGAAATGGAGTGTTAATAAGCAGCTGTAAATTCAACTAAAATAAAGTTGAATATCAGCTTTCTATTGAGATTGGATAGAGGCTGATAAAATAAATCATTAAGCCTTTGTATGCACTTTTAATTAAAAAAGCAGACAACATGAAACTTTTTGTTTCACTGTTTAATAACAAAAGCACACGGATACAATTTTAACTTGAAAGTAACAAAATAAGGGAGGGATTGTAATTAAGGAAAACTGTTCCATTCCTGGAAGTAAGTCTAATTGAACTTAACTTTTCAATAGACATATAGCCTTGTTGCAGAAGTTTAATATGAACTGTATTATGCCTGAGTTTAGGAATAAAACATATTTCCCTCCATTTAAATTGTTTAATCATTTGGAAATATGGGAGCCTATATAATTTAGTTAATATTTAGATTATCATCAACTTCAGGAAAAAAAATGTTAATATGTTACTTCTTTTCAAAACACAAATCAGATGCATGTAAATTCTGTGAATATCCTGTTACATAAAACTGACTACCTTGATGAATAGTTAAATATATATGGCTTTGGGAAAGCACCCATAAATGATATTAATGGAATTCTTTATTTCTTAAGATGTTGACAAAGACAGAATTTTGATGCATTTTGAAAAGTTTAATATGAATTTGGATAATATATTTGACATTTCTCATCAGTATCCATTATGCAAATATAATTTTAAGAGAAGATACAGTATGTTGAAGTGTATATATATTTTAGGCAGAAACAATGTTCTACGAAGAAGCAGTTTGTTAAACTTTTGTTCAGATTTATATATTTGGGATTGTCTATGTTGAACTATGTTCTATATATAGAAAATGAATACAATCGCAAATTGTTCTTGGTGGGTATATATCAAACAAAACTGATTTATGATATTAATATATATTAATTCTGGCTTGGGCTAAAGAGAAAATTTCTTCTCTCACTGAGTACATTGGCTCAATATAATGAATGTATTTCAATGTTAAATTTAACTTGACTGCTAGAAAATTATTTTACATTACAGTATGTATTATGTATGCCCAATTTTGCTTGGGGAAATGGCTTCTGAGATTGGTTCAAATAAATGTCTTTGTTGAATTACAACTGTTACTTCTATAAAAAAGGGTTTGTCAGATCAGAATAACTATAAAATAAGGTCTGTAATAAGCAATTTTACTATAATAATCAGGTTTATGTATATGCATTACAATAAGAAAATTTTATATAAGTAGCCTTACTCTTGGAATCTTTGAAACAAGAAATTTGGAATAATGGAAATTCTCATTGTTTGAATTGCATTCATTGAAAATAATTTGCAGAATATGAAGGCTTAAAAGACTCAGGGCTCATTTAAAAATGATTGGAATAATGCTGCGCATGTCACAGTTGCTTCTAAACAAAAGAGGAGGAAAATCACATTTTGGAATATTGGCATTTCATCCAACTCTTGAAAAATGCTTTGCGTTTCAGAGTATCTGTAAATTTATGCATTAATATATTTCTTTAAAAAATAATTCCTCATATACAGTATATATAATAACACAGTAATATAGAATAGAATGGTGTACTGCAGTTTACTTAACATCAGGTTCCTCATGTGTTGTTGGGAGTATTTTTCTTCAATTGCTATCACAAAGCTAAAGTATGGTAGGTTTGAAAAAGTTAGGCTCCATCAATACTAATAAGATTTTGTTAATTTATGACTGATGTCTCATTTGACCCATGAATTGCTCTTCTTTCTTCTTGCAGCAATGCAAAGTTACTGTGGGCTGCTCAGAGCTTTAGTGGAGATTTAACATGACCTTAATTCAGCCATCTGTTACAGATTTGGCAGAAGTGATCTGAAGCAGTGGTCAGAACTTTAGAGATTTCTCACATGTTTAGAAGTTAGGGAAATCTTTTGAATCATTCTTTGCCAGACAATGATGTAGAACAGGAAGAAAAAAAGAAAATAATTCCCATGAAGTCGAGGCCTCACCGTCTGCCTTCAGCAGTCCTGAAAGGCAATTAGCATTTCAACCAGCCAATTTAGTTACATGCAATGAAGTACTCGGGCCTGTAATTTGCTTTCCTCAGCTTGGTGCTGTTGAGAACTAGACCTTGTGTAATCCTCTCAAAGTACCTTTATTTCCTGCATGGTTATTGTTGCTAGCCTTAAATAATTAATCAACAAAGAGGTTTCCTTGTCTTGAACTCCAGGGGTTCCATGAGGCAGGAGAAGCAAAGTAGTTGGCTAATAAGAGAATGATTATAATGATTAAATAGTAGTTATTAAATTGTGGACTAGATTACAAGGTCTAGTATGGCACTAAAAAAACACCAGTGATAAGGTGGATATTTTCCAGATAAAATTTCAAGCCTATATTTTCTTCAATAAGCTGCAAAGCACATTGCAGTTAAAATCAAAATGGACAAATGAGGCAGTGCAATTAGTAAAAATGAATGGAAAATGAAAAATGTAATTGCATCCTAAGAAAGTCAACAAGATGAAAACATTCACCTTTTTTAAAACATAACTGAATGAACAAATAAAATTGGAATACATTTCTGTGAAGTACATTAAGTTTAGAACTCCTGAATACAACTACTAGCATTTGATTATACTTGCACAATTGCACTGTACTCAAAAATGAGCTATGACACTTAGCAAACATTTAATATGTGTTTATTATAAAACTGGGTAATGAAACGTATGAAAACAAACAAGCTCAGAGAGTACCAAAGACTCCAGATTTAATATGATTTGTGATTCATATTTTGTTTATTCACTTGGAAAAAATTAATTAACAGAATAGTTCTAGCCATGTCTTGCACAATGGAATGAAATATTACCAAATCATTGCACATAGAATTTTAGGGGAGGGGCACTGTTAGCTACTTGTGGTCTTTTCTATAATATGGCTTTTCAACAGCTGGTAAATACAGCAACTGGAGGGTTTTCTCCATTTTAGTAATATGCTGGGGAGAATCAGCAGTCTGCTCCATTTATTTCATGCAGCATACCATAGCAGTCCTTGCTTCTTTACAAGCAGCCTTGGGAATCCTGAAATGAGTACATATTTTAAATTAGTTAATAGGTTTGGATATTTATACATTAATTTTGTTTGAAATAATATATCTTTCTTCTTTATCACAAATACACAACATGTAGCTAATCTCAGCATAGTTCTTTTTGGTGTTTCATTTTAGAAACTACTGTAGAGTCAAACATACCTCTACCATGAGATACAATCATTGTGTTCTGTTGCAAGCAAATACATTGAAATTATGACAGAATACCAGCAGCGATCAACTATGCTACTTTTTAATCTTGCAATATTACCTGATAAAGAACTGATTCTTGGAGCATCAGTTACTTAGAGAGTTACTGATGTTTTCCTGGGAAGATTGTATTAAATTTCTGATAGAAAAGGATAATAATAAAACTGCCATGGACATTATAGAATTATTTTTCTAAAGTTAAGAAGAGAAAATTATTTTATATAACTTGCCATTTTTTAATGTATTTTCATGTATATATCTCTTAACATTCTGGAGATGTTATTTCAGCTACCTTCAGCACCTGAAGTAATCCAAAGCTAAGGAGGGTCTCTTCTGACCTCTTTCTTCACCCACTGTGCAGCTGCAGGTTATGCCCTATCTGATGTAATTGTTGCCTATGTATACAGTTGTAAAAGAACAAAACAGCTACTTACATAAATCCTATCCTGCTGTAATGATATGTAACACAGACTTCAGAGACAGGATGAAGATATGATGCCTAGGGAATGGTCAGATGAGATAGGGAATGGTCACCTGCAGCTGCACAGCGGGTGAAGAAAGAGGTCAGAAGAGACCCTACTTAGCTTTTTAACCTGTAAAGAAGATGGCTGGAGAACTGTACTTTGAGGCTTACAAGATTTCTACAATAAAGTAGAATTAGCTCATGTGGTCATCTTTCCTGTGTGGTTTAACTGGGAAGGCTGACATCTGCCAAAGTAAACGATGAAATATCAAAAATTGGAATTACTGATTTTATTTTAAAAAATTGGAGTACTAGTTGAATGATTTAAGGTTAAGCCATAGCATGGAAAGTTAAAGGTGCAAAACATCCTCTCCCAGAAGCCCTGTAGATTTTACAGGAGGCCTCAACTCCTGCTTAGGGGTAACAACCTTTCAAGGCATTTTGGAGTTATCTAGATCTAATTTTTAAGACACTATCCATAATTGGAATAATTTTATGAAAGATTGATTTAATATATTTGTCATTTTTCATACACACAACACACACACACACACACAGAGAGAGATACTCATATGACATTATGTATGCATATGCATACATCACAAATAAAATATAATGAAGAATTTTTGTTAACTGAATAATTGATGTCATGATTATTAGTCTCTTGTTGCACAGTAGTAACTTTATAGTTTTTAGTAAGATAATATAATTCAAGTACTGTAACTCTAAACGTGGTTACCCTGCTGTACAAGGATTGTGTTTTCAGGTTTATTTTAGCATGGTATTTAGTACGGGAAGATACTTGCTTCATCTAAGGTAACTTCTGAAGTTAAAAGGCCAGCCACCTTACTTCTTTAAAGAACAATGACTACATTGCAAATTAATTTGATTTTTCTCATACTTTACAAGGACAGCACTTTATGTTCAAAAGGCAAGGTTTTAACTTCAATTAATAATTTCAAAATTACAAACAAGATGCATTTAATTTCAACAAAAAGTTATCACATTAATTCTTTTTATGCTGCCGTCTTGGCTCATTCCTTACTGAATTTCAAATTCAGTGGAATCTCGGGTCACGAATGCTTCTGTCTGCAACCAAATCGGGTAACGATCAGAATTTTCAGAAAAATTATGTTTCTAGTTGCGAACACATCTTTGGGTGGTGACCAGACACAGCTGCGGCAATTTTCCCTGTTGTGGCAGTTTCCTCTTTGGCACCAATATTTTTTGTCCACGTATGTGCAGTCAGTCATGCTTCTGGCTATGACCAAATCAGGTTGCGACTGAAGTCCTGGAACAGATTATGGTCGTGACCCAAGGTTCCACTGTTGTTAAGATAATGATTAGTGTTAGAATTAATTTAGATTATCTTCCTGGAAGTTATAGAAATGAGAATCTTCTTTGCTGACATGCCACTATTATTTGTTTCTGACTGCTACAAAGCTACAAACTATAAACTTATACACAGTCAGCCAGATTTGCCATTTTTTATCCACCTATTGAATTTTTCCCAAGGACCTGAGATAATTTGATGGTGTAAAGGTATTGTCACAGGATGTAAGCTGTTCCAAATAATTTGTTGTTATTGTTGTTGTTATTGTTGCTATTACCAGGCAGGTATTTAGATTGGATTTGCCATTTTTATCTACCTAGGATAGGGAGATATTTCATGGTGTTAAAGGTATTGTTGCATGATGCAAGTTGTTTCAAGTAAAGCTGCCTTTTGCAATTAACCGATGATGATTTTGTCAATGCAGATGGTATTCAAGTGACTTTCCAGATGTTCTGGGTTATACTCAAGATGTTATTGGTATTTCTATTGGTATTATCTTTGTTTTCTTTCACCACTTGAATTCTATTTCTATTTTCAGATCTTTGTGTCTTGTCTAGTTTTCTCTTTTATTCTGCTGATTCCTGGTTCTGCCAGGACAATTATTCATTTTTTCTTCTTCTTATCATCTGGGGTATTATGTGACAGATGCTTGCCTGTATGAATTCTGAAGTCTCAGAGCCTTTTATCTTTTTTATTTTCTATTACTTTGTCTATTTCATGATCTTACCTGTTCTTGCTTCCAGGCAAATGGTATTTCTTACAGATATTCCAGTGCACCATTATTGCTAGTTTATCATGCTGTTATTTGTAGTCAGTCTGTATGTTTTTATTATTATATGCACCAAAATGTAAAATTACATCTGCTACATCTGATGTGGGCCTTCACATTCTCCTCCATGCTGCATCGAGAGCCCAGGATGGGTTGACTCCTTCCTATGACGTCATTTAGCTGAGTCTGTACTAAGATATAAAAGCCAGACCCCAGCTTTTGACTCAGCTCCTTTCAGTCAGTAGCTGTGTCTCTGAAAGCTTCTGCTAGATAACACTCACCAGCGATCTTCAGTGCCGTTTTTCCTCGTTTCAAGCAGCCCCCAGAATCTGGGCAGCTGTTCTTCCAGGAAAGCAGGGCTCTCTCTCTCTCTCCTGCAAGGTTGGGAGTAGCATTGCCAGAGCACTGTTCGGGCAAGTTGGGCAGCATCTGTAGACCTCCCCCACGCCTGCGGTTTGAGCGGTTATAAAAAGCGATCGGCAAACCGATAACAGCTTCAGCCAGCTGGGGTTTTGTAGATAGCACTCACCAGCGATCTTCAGTACCTTTTTTCCTCACTTCAGCAGCTCCCCGGATCTGGGCAGCTGCTCTTCCAGGAGAGCAGGGCTCTCTCTCCTGCAGCGTTGGGAGCAGCGTTGTCAGAGTGCCGTTCAGGCAAGTTAGGCAGCGTCTGTAGACCCCCCCCACGCCTGCGGTTTGAGTGGTTGTAAAAAGCGATCGGCAAACCGATACCAGCGTCAGCCAGCTGATCGTGTGGCCAGAGGCTGCCCTTTCCTTTGCTGACTTCACTCGGGGCTCTTTATAGCCTAAGGAGAAATTCTTTGATCTCGGAGCCTGTTTCCCATAGTCAGTGGCCATCTTGGATTGAAGCCTTCCACCACGAGGGGAGCGGCCATTTTGTAAGCCCGGGGGCCAATTTATACCCTAAGGGGCTTAATACAAAAAATTTACAAACAGTTTCTTTCCATCGTAAGAGCCTTTATTCTGCAAATGGAGCAAGATAAGGGTCAGGCAGAGTCCCCCCCCACCCCCAGTGGAACAGTCTCTTAAGCCAATAAGAGAAAAAAGTTGTAGGCAACGCACCCAATCAGTCCAGAGGGAGGTGGCTGCTAAAATCAGAGCTAAGGCTCTAGCGCAGGGGTGGGCAAACTTTTTGGCTCGGGGCCGCATTGACTTTTAAAATTTGACAGACGGGCCGGGTCAGCACAAGATTTTTTGGGAATCGCCCCCACCCTTCCCCCTCTTCTCCTCCTTCGCCTCCCCTCGGAGGCCCCCTGAGTCAGGAGTTGCTACGCCGGCACGGCTCATGCGGCTCCAGTCCCGCGTTGCCTCGGGAAGGGAAAGGCAAAAGGAAGAGCCGCGGCAGTGCTTTGCAACGGGAGCAGCGGCACCGGAGGCTCAGGCTCAGCGGCTCCTGGTTTTGCCTTTTCCCTCCCAAGGCAATGCGGGACTGGAGCCGCACGGAGCTGCGCCGGCGGTAGCAACTCCTGACAGCCCCAGCCGGACATCTGAGCGGAGCCCGGGCGAAACTGCCTGTTGCTGCTGCCGGAGCACCACCGGGTCGCCTCCTCCAAGCAGCCCGCCTGCCCGCCCGCCGGGCTTCCCCTCTGCTGTGCGGCTCGGGGCCAGGCGCGAGCGCCCGCGAGTTAAAAGGAAGCCGAAAGTTGCTGGGAAGTTGCTCGGGTGCTGGGAGCAGGCTTTTAAAGTGCCGCCCGAGCAGGACCGCCGAGCCGGGAAACGGGCACCAAGGCAGGGCAAGGCTCCACCAGCAGCGGCCTAGCTTTAGGTGGCTCCAAGCAGCCCGCCCGCCTGCCGGGTGGAACCCTTCCCGTTCCTCGGCGGGAAGACGCTCCAGCCTGCAAGCTTTGCCTTTGCAAAGTTTAAGCCTGGAAGCCCCGGAAAAAAAAGGGGATCGGCGGGGACTCACCTTCGGAGAGGTCGCACTCGAAGGTGATTTTGAACTCCCAGCCAAGGCCTTTGCAAATTTCTTTTCTTTCCTACCCCTAGATCGCTCCGCACTGTTTTGCAGCTTTGGGGGCCACGCAGCACAGGGCAATACGCCACGCTCAGCGATTTTTTTCAGGGGCGGGCCGGATTGGACAGACCAATGGCAGCGATTTTTTTCAGGGGCGGGCCGCATTGGACAGACCAACGGGCCGGATGTGGCCCACGGGCCGTAGTTTGCCCACCCCTGCTCTAGCCCCTAAGAAGGCAACTCAGGCTGAGTTGAGGGCAGAAAAGCGCAGACGTGCAGCCCTAGAGAGGCAGTTCAACAGAACTATTCAACAGAAGGGAGTGCAACTGCAGCATGTTTCAGGTGATACCTGTGGGCACCAGCCAAGCCCTCCCAGGGGAGGAGAAGTTATCTATGAGCCTTTCCATCCTCCATCCTGGTCTCCTGAGGCTTTTGCAGTACAATGATCCTCAGGATCTAAGCAGATCTGGGCCTTATTTCCAACAGGCTTCTGGGCCCTATGCTCCTCCCCCTCCCTCCAGGCCTCAAACCTCTTCTCAATCTAGGCCTGAAGCCACCTTCACTCACACAGCAGCGGGTCTTTGGCCTTCTGCCCCTAACTTTGAGCATAGACCAGGGGATATCCAATATGTTGTCCCTTTGACCACTAGGCAGGGATTGGCTGAAGGCTTCAAGCAAATCCTTCGACCTCCGGAAAGGGTTCAGGCCCTTCTCCCTTCTCAATCTATAAGTTGCCCCATCACCCTGATTTACACAGGCCCCAGGACCTCAGGGTCCATTCTTCTCTACCAGAATGGGAGGAGGTTGATGAGGAAGGAAGGGTTTCACCATCTGAACACAGTTACTCCTCTTGTTCAGAACGTGAAGAGGGCGAGACCTTTGACCAAAATCTTCAGAGGAAGAGGACTCTCTCCCAGAGCAGACATCCTCTGCATTGGTCTTCAATCCTTCTCTCTTCAGGCCATTACTCAGCATGGCCTTGGTCACTGCCAAGCTGTCGCCAGTGGAAGTGCCTCCCGAGCCACAAGGAATTCCCTCTAGCCAGGGAGACTCATTCTTCTCCAAGCCTGTAGTACATACAGGGGTGCCTTCTCCCACTTTGTTCCTGGACATGGTCAAGGAACAGTGCGCTTCCCCTTCGGCAGGTCCTCGCCCATCTTCTCTGGATAAGCGTTTCTACAACGTCAGCGCAGCCCTGGACAATTCCCTGGCAGGGCCTTCTGTTGACATTCCAGTTCTGGCCTCATTCTGATTTTCTGGCACTCTCACGTGGGCATCCATATGGTGGCTGCACCAACTCCAGATTAGATTGCCTACATCTGACCTTCGGTCTCATAAGTAAGATTATCGCAGCGGCAGAATTCACTGCAGATGCCACTCTCAATTCCGCCAAATTTGCATCTAGGGCCATGGCATCTTCAGTAGCAGCAAGAAGACTGTTATGGCTCAGAAACTGGCAGGTGGAGTCACACCATAAATGGAAGCTGGTTTCAGTTCCATTTGCGGATGATAAGCTTTTTGGCAATGCTCTGGGACCTTATCTCATCGAAACCAGAGATAAACGTAAAATTCTCTGTTCCTTTGGGAAGAGAGCCAACTATCGCCCAGCTGCTTATACTGGTAAACAGCCCTTTCGGGAGGGTGGGGGTTGTTCCTGCCATCGCTCTAAGTAATCCCTCCTTCTCCCCACCCATTGGAGGTCGCCTAGCTCTCTTTGCCTCCAAATGGGAGGAGTCAATGG
This sequence comes from Notechis scutatus, assembly GCF_049901735.1. Classification (NCBI taxonomy): domain Eukaryota; kingdom Metazoa; phylum Chordata; class Lepidosauria; order Squamata; family Elapidae; genus Notechis; species Notechis scutatus. The sequence goes on along the minus strand of NC_142010.1, from coordinate 227,868,847 downwards.
CGGATGCCTGCGTGCTCAGCACTATTAGGTCAGGATTACAATTGGATTTCCTAATCACCCCCCCCCAATTTTTTTTTAATCTGTCCTGTCTCTTGGGACATTTCAAGGCAAGACCTCATGAATCAGGCCATTCAACTCCTCCTTGAAATCCGAGCTAGTCAAACCTGTTCCCCCCTCTCAATGGGGACGTGGGTTTTATTCTTGCCTTTCATCATTCCCAAAGCCTCGGGGGGGGGGGGGGTGTAGCGAACCATCCTGGAACTAAAATTTCTCAACCAATTTGTAAAATACAGGCTATTTAAAATGCAGACTCTGCATTCTATTTTAGAGAGCGATCGGGAGGGCGATCTCCTCTCTTCCACTGATCTCATGGAGGTTTACCTCCACATCCCCATTGGGCCTCACCATCACCAGTTTTTCCATTTCTGTTATCAGAATACCCACTACCAGTATTGAGCACTTCCCTTCGCCCTCTCATCGGCTACAAGGGTCTTCACGAAGATTCTGGCAGCATTGATGGCATCTCTGCTTTCTGTTCCAGTGAGGATCCAATGCTATTTGGACAACATTTTGATTCTGTCCTCCTTTATCCATGCAACCCATCGGGATCTGCAAATTACCCTGTCATATCTCCAGAGCCACGGATTTTTCCACTCCTATCCACTCTAATGGTTCCTGCTTCTCTACCAACGGGCAGGAACCAGCCACTCATCCATCAAGGTCCCGCTCCAGCCACAAATCCAGAGATCTCTCAATTGGTGGTGTTCCCCGTTAATCTGGAAGGGACTCCTTTTCAGGGTCCCAGACAGGCTAGTGATAACCACCGATGCCAGCCTCCTGGGTTGGGGTTCCCATATGCAGGGCCAGATAGCTCAGACCTTGGTCCAGGTCTGAGCAGGCCCTTCCCATAAATTGGCTAGAGCTCAGAGCCATTTTTCTAGCTCTCAAGCATTTCAGGCACTCATGACCGGCTGTCATGTTCTAGTCCTTATGGACAATATGGCCACCATGGCTCATGTCAACTGGCGGGGGGAGACGAGGTCCAGAGCCCTCATGGGAGAGGCTCTATGGTTGGGGTTATGGGCAGAGCAACACCTGTTGTCGATCTCTGCGGACCTTCTCCGGGATCAACAACTCCCAGGCCGACTGGCTCAGCAGGAGCCTAGTCGACTAGGCAGAATGGTCTATTCCTCCTTCTCTATTCAGGGACCTTTCCCTCAGATTTGGAATGCTGGAGGTGGATCTTCTCCACTCCTCAAATTGCCCAGGTCACCAGATTCTTCAGGTTTCCTTGCCAGGTAGCGGAGGGGACCAATGCCCTTCGGTGTAGATGGCCCAAAAGTCTCCTCTATGCCTTTCCCCCTCTCCCATCATTCCGGCAGTAATTTGGAAGATGTTGGAGGAATGAGTGGAACTCCTCCTCCTGGCACCCTATTGGCCAAGGACGCCCTGGTTTGTGGACCTGGTCAACCAGTCGGGTGGCTTCTCCTTGGAGGATCCCAGCCCATCTAATCTCCCTTCATCAGGGGATTCTGCTCCACCAGGAGCCCCAGTGGCTCAAGCTGACCATGTGGCACTTGAGCGGCAGCGGCTCGAAGTGGCTGATCTTCCTGAAAGAGTCATCATCACTATCCTGGCATCTCGCAAGCCTCCCACAAGGCGCATCTATGATGCCACCTGGAAGGTCCTTCCCGATGGTGCCTTAGGGAGGGTCTCTCTCTCCCGCTTTAGCCCAGTTGGCAGAGGTTCTTAGATTCCTTCAGCATGATCTGGAGAAAGGTTTGGCCCCCAAAACCTTACGCAGGCAGGTTGAGGCCCTCTCCTCAGTTCTTTCATGGGGTTCACTTCCTTCCTTATCCCATCACCCTTCAGTCAGGAGGTTTTCGAAAGGGGCTTTCAACCTGCACCCTCCGGTGGTTCACAGGTATCCTTCCTGGGATCTTCATGTGGTCCTTTATGCCCTTACAAAGCCCCCTTTTGAACCTCTTAGAACATTGTCTCTCCATTTCCTGACTCTGAAAGTAGTGTTCCCCATTTCCATCACTTCAGCCAGGCGGGTGTCCGAGCTCGCTGCTCTTTCCATCAGACAGGACCTTTGTTCCTTTCACGATGATAGGGTTGTCCTCAGTCTGGACCCCTCATTTATTCCAAGGGTTAACACCTGTTTCACAGGTCCCAGGACATTATGTTGCCTGGCTTCTTCCCCCTCCCGCACCATGACTTAGAGCAGCAGTGGCACTCGCTAGACGTAGGTAGGGCTCTTAGAATATACATTAAGTGCACTTCCTTCCTTCAGGAAGTCTGAAGCCATTTTGTTTCCTTTTCCCTTCTCACTTGGGGCACAAGGCCTCTTCTCCCACTATTAGCAGGTGGGTCAGATCTTGCTTTGAGCAGGCCTACAAAGCTGCGGCCCTTCCAGTTCCTCGAAGTCTGATGGCGCACTCTACCAGAAACGTGGCCACTTCGGCTGCCTTGGTGATCCAAGCACCCTTGGAGGAGATCTGTCATGCGGAGATGTGGACATCTCCGTCTCCTTTCATCATATACTACCATCTGGATGTCTTTGCCTCGGCAACTGCAGCCTTTGGCAGACAGGTGCTTCAACGAGTGGTTCAACAGTCGTTGTGATGAGCCGGACGAGGACCCACCCGTGGACATGCAAGCTTTGGTATGTCCCATCCTGGGCTCTCGATGCAGCATGGAGGAGAATGGGCGTTGGTAGAAGTTACCCTGAACGCCCTTTCTGTCTATGCTGCGAGAGAGCCCAGCCCCTCCCTTGATTCGTCCAGAGACGGTAAGTCATATTTCTGTATTCATTTGTGCTTTCAGAGACATCTCTCAGTCTGTCAAGTATCTTCGCCAAAGCTGGGGTCTCTTCCGGGGGCTGGCTTTTATATCTTAGTACAGACTCAGCTAAATGACATCATGGGAAGGAGTCAACCCATCCTGGGCCCTCTTGCAGCATAGATAGAAAGGGCGTTCAGGGTAACTTCTACCAACGCCCATTCTCCTCCATGCTGCATCGAGAGCCCAGGATGGGACATACCAAAGCTTGCATGTCCACGGGTGGGTCCTCATCCGGCTCATCACACCGACTGTTGAACCACTCGTTGAAGCACCTCTGTGCCAAAGGCTGCAGTTGCCGAGGCAAAGACATCCAGACGGTAGTATATGATGAAAGGAGACGGAGATGTCCACGTGGCCTCATGACAGATCTCCTCCAAGGGTGCTTGGATCGCCCATTCATCAAGTTCTTCCTGAGAACCTGGATATTGTAATGTATCAGTATAGCATATGTGTGGATCCAAGTGGTGTGACCTTTTGTGATTGACAGATGGAAAAACATAGTGAAACAAGCCTATCATTAATATTATACATCCAAAATAATGAAATTGATAATCAATCAAACCTTTTCTGGGTAGTCCAGTAAATCCAGTAAATAAGGGAGAGTGAATAAGGGACAGGAATAATGCATAATGAGTTCCACAAGACAATTTAATGCCTGAGAAAATAATTCCATTTGTGATAATTCCAGTAGATGGAATATACACATGTTGATCCAACTAATAAAGACTAGAGGAAATCCATAATCAACAAAACTTGTTTCAAAAATTTCCATTAAACATATCAAAATCCTTTTTCATGTCTAGCAAAACTTTGTAATAATATTAATTAATTTGGGGTAAGGCAATATTCTAATACACAATGGCAAGTAAAATCCTTAGCAAAATAGATGTCCAATACATTGATATATCTGTATTATATTTAGAATGACTATGATAATATGTGCAGTATGTTTAATTGAACATTCTCTCACACACATATACACACACATACATAAAAATCTTCTGACTCCATTACTCCAGATAATTGAAATAAATTGTTAGCAATTAAGCAAAATTGCTATACCTTTTATAGATTTGATTTTCTACTTTTTTTGTATATATATTTGACTAGCGCACCCTTGAGAAAAAGGCATAACTCTTAAGGGAGAATGTAAGATTCAAGTTTAAAATTTACCTTTTATGCCCCCATTTCACTTTTGCCTTTTTTCGTTTCAGGGATGCCCTCTGTCTGTTTATTAGTTATACTTCTTTTATCACTAATTATCAGTTTGATTTCTGGAGAAACAGAAGTAAAGTTTACAGGACAAACAGAATTTGTAGTGAATGAAACAACTACAACAGTTATACGTCTTGTTATTGAAAGAATAGGAGACCCAGTGAATGTCACAGCAATTGTATCGGTAAGAAATGTTTCCCATCTAATTGCTCTAAAGTAAATATTTACATTGTTTGCTTTCTAAAATAGAATCTTTTACTTAGGGACAAGCAGATTCATTTTTTCTTGATAATAGCAAAGGCCATACTGGAATGAATGGCACAAATATATATAATCCAAAGAAAATATGTCAGCCATAAAGATATTTGTTTTAAGAGTGTCATAAGATGCAAATGTGCAGAAATAAGATGTATTTGTTTTTCATTTCTGGATTGTGTATGTATATATGTATTGCAGATTCATGGTGAAAATACAGGTGATTTTTTTGACACATATGCAGCAGCTTACATATCCCAGGCAGAAACAAATCGAACTGTTTTCATTTCTGTGTGTGATGATGATATTCCAGAAGCTGATGAAACATTTATATTTTATTTGACGTTACAGGTAGGCATTACTTTTTTTACATACATACATAAATACATACATGAATACATACATACACACACACACATGCACACATGGTATGCACACAGACACACATATATTGTATATGTATATATGTGTGTCAGTGATGGGATTCAATTTTTTTTGCTACCGGTTCTGTGGGCGTGGCTTGGTGGACGTGACAAGGGAAAGATACTGTAAAATCTCCAGTCAGAGGTGGTATTTACCATTTCTCCAGACAACTCAAAATTTCCACTACCGGTTCTCCAGAAACGGTGAGAACCTGCCAAATATCACCTCTGATGTGTGTGTGTGTTGAAATTTTTTCTAATGTTTTTTCTTACTGCCATTGTATTCTTTATTATTTCAACCATTCTCTTTAATCTGGGTGGGGGGAACCCTCAATTTACTTGAGAAGTAATTTCAGGGAAAGTTACATTGGTACAAGGGTCTTGTACCTTCCTTAGTTACAAAGGGAGTCTACGTATCCCTCATTGTTACAAGGTCTCCAGCAATCTGCAGCCATACTAGTTTCTTATCGGCCATGGTGCTGGAGTGATTAGAATGCAGTACTGGAAGCTACTTCTGCTGACTGACGGCTACCTGCAATCTGGCAGTTTGAATCACACCAGGCTCAAGGCTGACTCAGCCTTCCATCCTTCTGAGGTTGGTAAAATGAGAACCCAGATTGTTGGGGGCAATATGCTGATTTTGTAAACCACTTAGAGTGGGCTGTAAAGCACTGTGAAGAGGTATATAATTCTAATTGCTAATGCTAATGCTTATCTTCAATTTAATATTTAGGGAATTAAAAGTCTTTATGAAGAAAAGGAAGGATACATAGCCAGGGAATTTGCGAAGTAATGGACAAAAATGCAACACAAAACAAGAATATTAAGAGTATCAGATCAGTAAAGCCCCAGAATACTGGGAAAAGATGTGATTTTTCTGAAGAGATGCAGATGAGTGCTAGATTGGTGACCTCCTCCTAGTATTTTAGAATAGAATCCAAAGCATTATTATAGTAATCACTCACCAATCAAATCCTCCTATAACTTGTATTTGAAATAATTTTTGATACTGATTCTGACTTTAAATTGTTTGTTTTTAAAATAAGAACATTTAAAATTTGACCTTACTCAATTTCATACTGACATATAAAATTTTATACCAACAATCTCATTCAGTGTCTGAACTGGAGAGAAAAAGAAAATTGAATGCTGATCGCTTTGCAAACATCTTTTTACTTTCCTTGCATATTTATTAAAACCAGATGTAGATAGAGTGGTCAATGTCTGGAATACTCTACCCGACTCTGTAGTCTCTTCCCCAAACCCCAAAAACTTTAACCTTAGACTGTCTACTATTGACCTCACCCCTTTCCTAAGAGGTCTGTAGGGAGCGTGCATAAGCGCACCATCGTGCCTACCGTCCCTGTCCTATTGTTTCTCTTATTCTTTTATTTTTCTTATATGTACCCATTTCATGTATTCACAACTATGTATACACTTATACTTATTATCTTGTAAACAATTGGCAAATCAAATCAATAAATAAATAAATAAATAAATAAATAAATAAATAAATTCGTCTGAGATGACAAAATACACATGTCTATAATAACTTAAGTTTACAGTTTGACGTTATTTAAAATAAATTATACGATTAATTATGATCACTAAGTTGTTTTAAACATGAGAATTAGAGTATTTGATTCTCAATTCGGAAAACCCATTCAAAAATATTGGGGACTTCTTTTTATTCATTTATTATTATTTATTAAATTTGTTTGCTGCCTATCTCATCATGAGGTTTTGTTTTGTTATTCGGACCTCTAGCATAGGGAGATTCTGGTCACTGCAGATAGATCACTAGTTAGTATGAGATAATTACATAATGAACTTCATTATTATTTAATATGCTTTCACTTTTTTCCTTTAACTAAAATAAAATTGATCAATGAAATACGTAATTGTTTTAAATACAATCAGTGTGATCTTTCTATATTTTTTAGTCATAACTGCAAAATGATTTATTTCAGTAGGGTTTTACACAAAAGTTGTTCAGGTTCTTGAAGGACCTGAGGGAGGAAAGGAATGCATATTTCTCATCTAGCATCTTATTGCTATGGTATCATTAGCTATGATTAATGATTGTCAAAGTTTGAGTCAAACACTTTTTTGTTTAACCAGATTGAGTCTATAGGATTTGAGTTCCATGAAAAGTGCTTTTGCGGTATTGCCTTCATTTGAGTACTTTCCCTGGAATGTGTCACAAACATTTGTTTGCTCTGTAAACACAGACATTAGTGAATAGAAGAATCTTTTCTCCTGTTATATAGAAGTGTTTGTTTATCTTGATTTTCTGTTTTGTCTGCCATGTTTGTTTTAGAAGCCACTTCAAGGAGTAAAGCTTGGATTGCCTAGAGCTGTAACTGTAACAATTTTATCAAATGACAATGCTTTTGGAATTATTTCTTTTGATATGGTATGTTTTCATTTACTGCATCTGTTTACTTAAATTAGAATGATAAGAAAATATCTCGCACAGAAAATGTGCTTGCTTATTATTTAAATATATATCCTTTTCAAATAAAAAATCATACTTAAATTTATAAATAGAATATATAAAAATGGAATGTTGTAAGCTGCCCAGAGTCACCTATGTGTGACTCTGTGAATTTCTTTAATAAATAAATACTGTGAGAATACTGAAAACTCATCAAGCAAAATCACATCAGTAAGAAATTAATAAGAGCACCCACAGAACAGCAACAAAACAGAATAAAAGACAAACATCCATTTGAATTTTAAAAAATAACTGTAAGCAGCTCCATCAATATAGCATTCCAGAGCTAATAGCTGTTACCAAAAACCCCCACTCTTATTTCCCCAGTAAAAAATTCTGATAGTTTCATCTTAGCAAGGAGAAATTCTCTTAAAAATATTTTGAAAATTGATAACATAATGGATATTCAAAGTATAGCGGTTGATCATTTGTGCTCAAAACTAAATCGTAGCTTAGCCATAAATGTCACGTCTACTTATTCAACAGCAGGATGTTGCTATTTGAAAGTTATTTGTATAAATGCATTCTTTCACTATTTAAATTAGCAGTTGTTGGAATTTAAGATTTGATGTTTACATTTTTCTTCAAGCAACCATAAGTCTTTGTGGGTTCTTTATACCATATATACAGTATATATTACTACCTATATTATCACTTCAGAAATGAAATAGGGGCAGCCCATGAATATGATGATTGGTAAGAAACTACAAGGTCAGGGTCAAATAAGGTGAAAATAGCTGTTCATTGAATTTAGGGGAAAAAAATAAGGAACAGAATGCAGAAAATAAAGCATTTCCCATCAGTGCATTGTTTCTTAATAAGTCTTATAAACTCTGGTACTACTCTATTCTTAAGAGGATGATTTAGCATTAAATATATTATATTGTTAAATATAATTGATTCTTTATATTTAATAAATCAATGAGATATATAAATAATATACTAATTATTTGTAGCACATGTTTTAGTGGGTAAAAAAACAATCATTACCAATATTGAAATCTTTGATATACTTGATTATCAGAATTAATTTGTTGTTGAAAAACAGTATATCATTATTGGATGAATTCATAAACTGAATTAATTTATCACTAGGAGGATGTATGTACATGTTTAAAATAGCCTTTTGTATATTCGGTTCCCCAAATATTTCATTGATGCCTGATTTTTTTCTCCCCCCCCCCCCAAATCTTCAATCTCATCTCTAAATTTTAGCCTACCTTAATTACATTGACTGAGCCCAGGGGTGAGAATGAATCAGTGCCTTTTACTTTAGTTAGAGAGAAGGGAACATATGGATCTGTCACTGTGTTCTATGAGGTAAGCATGCTGAATTAGGTTTACTTTAAAAATATTATTTTGAATAAACGAGAAAGTTTGAATCATTGTGGTAGATGAATTTGACATTTCTTAAATGAAGTAGAACTTGCCATTTCTAAATATTCTACTTAGCAGGACTATTTTCATTTTCAGGATAGTCACCTGACCAGATCATTGTAATCAGAGCATTATTAATATCTGTTCTGTCCTGGGGAAGTTGGGTTGAACTTGTGAGCTCTTGGAGTATCCAGCAGGACCAGGAAAATATTGGTCCTAAATTGTGTTATTGGAACAAGGGAAGATTTTCATGGCAAGAATCAGTTTTTTCAGGACCAGAAAACATACTGAAAAAGGCATATATTGATGTAATAATTTCACTTGTAATCTAACATTCCATGCTGGACTTGATAAACTTGATATTTTAGCCAAAGCTACAGAGATTTTATAGTGACCTTGTTTGGAATTATAAAGTCTGACACACTAGTGGTTTTAAATTCTGTTCCTTTTTTCATCCAGTAAGGATCTTAACAGGTGAACAGCTTTTAGAATTGGTGGATCAGTTCAAAGTCAGATTTTGCTATGTTCAGATATGGAATCTAATAACTTCTATTATGTGAGTAGGTATTCGGAGAAATCCTTCTTGGCTATAGGCATGATACATTTCAGAGTCATAAAAATTCTATACATTTTAGAATCATAAGACTTTTTAGGCAAATGCTATAAAACATGTCACAAATTAGCTTTATTCTACAAAAGCATAAATAACCAGTTTTTGATAGATACTCATCAAATTTATATTAGCCTTTTGAAAAAAACATTTCTACCTCATAAACCCCTTTAAAAAGACACATAATAATTAAAACTCTTCTTCCTTCTTTTATTTTGAGTTTACATTGGGTTTGGTATGAGTTCCTCAGTATATTAACTGATTCAAACTGCCTACATGTATTAAATCCATCTCCTGATTCTCAATGTATTAGAAGAAGACTTGCCATTTTTATTTTTGTTTATACATGTGTTCTACAGCAACAGTTGAAGTGTACAAAACTACCTTGTGGATAAATATGGATATTTTGAACTACTGTACCTCCACTTCGAAGAACCATTTCCGAATTTTTTTGAATAACTGTTATTGATGCAGTCCTCAGGTTTCCTTCAGAAATGATTGTCTAGACATTTTTGAGATCTTATTTTCTGAATGTTTTAATTGTTGAAGTTAACAATATGTATTTTTAATTGATATAACAAATCAGTACTTCTATTAAACATCTTCAGCTTTCTTCATAGGTACAAGGTGGTCCAAATTCTCCTGAAGAAGATTTGAGTCCAGTAAAGGGAAATATAACTTTTACACCTGCCACAAATGTCTTGATTTATAATTTATTTGTTCTTGATGACCAGGTAAAGATATATATCAATTATATTTACCCATTTGATCAATTAGTAAATTAACAAAAAAGATAAAAGAAAAAGTAGCAGAGTTAGATAATTATTTGGAAAGCAATTGGTTTGCTTGCAAAGAAATTACAGTCTTTCAGATTTTTACCATCAAGCAATTCTTGTAATTAATGTTTCACAAAGTTTTTGAATCTTCAAAGGAAATAGTGGCTGAATTTAGTGGCAAGAAAATAAAGCAAAAAAAAAAAAAAAACAACCCATGTAACAAATGGTTTTATCTATAAAGTACTAATTACATGAATCTGAATGAGAAATATAAATTATGCTTTAGTAATGTATATCTTTCTTATTCTAGGTATCAGAAAATGATGAAATATATATTATACATTTGAGAAGCGTGGAAGGGGGAGCTGAAATTAATTCATCAAGAAATTCTGTTGAGATTATTATTAAAGCAAATGACAGTCCAGTGCGATTTACTCAGAGTATTTATATGGTAGATGAAGAAGATGATATAATAGCAATCATGGTAGTTCGAGGAAAAGATGATGGTGGAAATAGAATTGGACCAGATGAAAATCAAGTTTCCATATGCTACATCATTGTAACTGGGAACTCTACACTCCATGCACAGCTTAACTTAGATTTTCTAGATCTACAGCCAAATACAACTATTGTTTTCCCACCTCTAGTGCATGAATCATATATTAAATTCAAAATCCTTGATGATGCCATACCAGAAATTGCTGAAACGTTTCATATCATGCTACTTAAAGACACTTTGCAAGGAGATGCCATTTTGAAAAATCCATCAATTGTCCAAGTTACCATTAAACCCAATGATAAACCATATGGAGTATTATCCATCAATAGCATCTTGTTTACTCAGACAATTGTTATCAATGAAGATCAAACGCTGAGGTATGTATTACTTTCTCATTATATTGATAATATCAGAATATATAATTTTGCTTTATAATTTAGCTAATTTTCTTAATTAAATACTTTAATTAAATCATTGACATTAATATCAGTGGGTTTTTTCAGGATTTTCTAGTTTTTCTTTTACAGATTTGTAAAATGCTATTCTTACTTTAGTAAGACTAGTTTAGACTGACTTTCATGAAAATGAATGACTATATTCACAAAAAACACAAAAATGTCACATAAAAAACAGGAAAATGGGTAAATTAACCAATTTTTAAAATTACAGTCTTTAATCATTCAAAAAGAATATTAAAGTCAGTGGCATTACAGTAAAAAAAAGGCTCTATACAAATAATAATATATACAAGGTTTTGTAAAGAGAACCTTTCTAAAACATTTTAAAACATGGTGAAAGTAGGATAGATTGATATTCTCATTCTCTGTGTTTGGGTTCAAAGTTATTTAAGACTTTAAAGATAAAACACAATACTTAAAAACAGATACTGATTTAGGCCAAGAAATAAAGTAGTTAGGGGTGTTGGGAGGGAGGAAATCAAGGTAGTTATTAAAACCATATTATCCCAAGTGATCGAGATAGCAACTGAATCATGTGAGCTAGATCTGCTCCTTTTTAACATTTGACACTCCCCACTGACTGTCAATCAAAGCAGCACAGTTTTATAAAGGTAAGTTTAATGAGATTCCATTTGGTGCATAAGCTTCAAGAGAAAGTACACTTTCAATATATAAACCAAAAGTTTATCAAAGCATATCTAAATAGACATGTCTGGGTCAGTTGATGATGACACAACATGGAGATGACAAAGTATGTATCATAATGTTGCAATGCAAACCACATACGTATGTACAGCGTTAAAATACAAGTACAAAAGGATAGATCTCTGTCATGCAGCCCCAATTCATGATTCTTTATTCCTGGACCACTCGCTTTTTTATTGAATAGCTCTGTCGATAAGAAATAGTTATAAGTGAAAAGCTAGAAAATTTTTGGGTCAAATACCCAGAATGAGAGGATTTTAAAAATTAATATTCAGTTGAAACCAGTTCAGGACTGACAGATAAACAGCTGGAAAAAACTCATGGAACATTTTTTATATATGATAATTGCAGCAAGATGGAAAGATCTGGCTATGTCTACAACAGAGGAAGGTTTGGTGAAGATGATGGAGTTTTCTGAATGGCAAAGTTGACTTGTTTGATTAGAAAAAACACTATTTTTTGTGCATCATGTAGGTATGAAGGCATCACTGTTGTAAGGAATGGTGGAACACATGGAAATATTTCAGTTTCCTGGATTATAATTCGCAATAGCACTGATTCTTCACCTGTGACAACAGATCTCACGCCACACTCAGGGGTGTTACATTTTGCTCAAGGGCAGTTATTGGCATCCCTCCATCTGAATATCATTGATGATGATGTCCCTGAAGAAGCAGAGCCATATTTGCTTCAAATTTTAGATCATACAATACAAGGAGGGGCAGAAGTGAGTGACCCAGCTGAGGTAAGTCTGCATTTATTCTTCTAAAAGGGTGCAAGCACTGAGATGGTGTTTGGGCAAAAATAATGCATAGAAAATATTGCTAAGATGTACCCATGAATAGCCATCTTATTTTTAATCTATAAAATGACATTTACTGAGATAATATTGCAAGGATTATAAATTGTGTGCTTTCCTGTACTAGAGCAATTTTGATCTTGAGAAAGAAATGATGGAATCCTATTGTTGGGAACTTATCAAAAAATGATAGGGACAATAGAGTAGAGTAGAACAGATGGGATGTTAAATTTTGATGTAAATTGCACAGGAATGCTTAATGCTAAGGTGGATAATAGCTATTTCTCAATATCTGCAAAAGTTTGCCTGCTTGCTAAAAGTTCTTGCTTTTAGTAACATAGTGTTACGAAGTTGCTTACTCTTAGAGAATATCTAAATACCTTTGGTTTGTGAGAAGAACATTTAAGATATAGTGATAAAATTATATTCTTATGGTTTACATTTAAAACCCTTCTTGGTGATATGGCCACTTATGTTGAATTGCTATTAGTAGCTCAGTTCTAGTCAGATGTTGGAATATAGGAAAGCTCTGGATGTATGTCAATGTCTCTCAGGCGCTTTCATATTAAATTACGAGCAAAGGACAGTCAGAATAGCAAATCTTGAGTTCTTAGACTTTATCATGAGATAGCTAAAATATCAATTAGAATCATATAAATGGTGAGAAAATATAATTGGGATTGAATTAGAAATTTGCTTTTAACAAGAATCTTGTTTGTCCTTCTTGTAGCTTTTGTTCTACATTCAGGACAGTGATGATGTTTATGGTGTAATTCAATTCTGTCATTTGGAGAATCAGAGGATAGAAAGCAGCCCGGATGGACGCTTTTTGTCCCTTAGCTTTACAAGGCAAAGGGGAACTGTGGGAGACGTGAAGCTCTTTTATATTATCTTGTATATTCCTTCTGGACCTGTGGATCCTGAACAAGCTAAAGAAGGTGTTTTAAACACTTCAAGAAGAAGTATTCTCTACTTTCCAGAAGGAAAACCTAATGACACCATTAAAGTACCAATAAGAAATGATGCATTTCTTCAAAATGGAGCCCATTTTTTAATACAGGTATCTAAATTATATGCATAAAAGTTACAAATAATTTGTGATGCATAATATTATGTCACAACTGTTCAATGAGATATATCAGCAGTGCCATGATTTGCCATTCAAGTAATCTTTATGTTCCTAATATCCAAGCAATTACTATTTTTTAAACTTTCCCTATGAGAAAGTAATAATGAATTGTACTTCCCAATATACTACTCTCCTGAAAATCAATTTTCATGACATGTTTAGGTAAAACTCTTTAACTGATGAGTGATTATGGGTTTTTTTTCTGTAAAAGGGAACATTATGATACAGAGCAAATAAATTTGAAGAAAATGGGAAGGGAATGGGGGAGGGGATTGAAAACATGAGAATTATTTTTTTAATTATCACAATAGTCCATTTTTTAATGGACTATTTTTTGATATATATCTCGAGTTGTGATACCATTGTGGTCTTATATATATGTTAGGACTCTTCTTGATTTCCATGTATTATAGCCAGATGCGGTACACAGAAATGGGAAGTAGAGAAAAAGGTCTAGGTTTTCTATATCAGTGAAGAAGGCGCTTCCACACAGTTCCATTTCTATTTCTCAGTCTCCTCAAAATGTATGAAAGGCAGTCATAGAATTGTCTTTACTCCTGCAAATTTTGGAAGGCTGAGAACAAGCAGCACCAATTCCTCTCACTTAGGAATAGTGTAAAAATTACCTTCCAGTCAGCAACCTGCCTCATAGGCTAAAGAGGAAAAGAGAAAGAAAGAAAAATAAATTGCAAAATGCTTCTCCCCCCATTTAAGTACATGTTTTCTGCATTTGTCTGTTCATTCTGCAAAAACCCTGAGCTATTGGTATGAGTTAAAATTGCCTCACCCTCAAGAGACTTATTGCTGCGTAGCAAGATATCTTTCCATGAAAATAAGAAGTATTAGTATACTGATAATATTCAATTGTATATCCCTGCCCTGGCAAATTATGTGATGTTGTGGACATCCTATCCCAATTTCTGGAGGCTGTGAGGATCTGGATTGGGAACCACAAGCTTTAACTGAACCCTGGCAAACTCAGTGACTTTGGATTTTGAACCCCTTTGGTTCTGGGACTAAACCATCTTTGGTACAGGACTGGGTGCACTGCCCTAATCAGATCCTATGTGCAATCTGGGGGTCCTCTTGGACTCACAATTCCTGCATGATTGGCTCAAGGTTGACTCAACTTTCTATCCTTCCAAGGGCAGTAAAATGAAGGCCCATATTGTTGGGGGCAATTTGCTGACTCTGTAAACCACTTAGAGAGGGCTGGAAAGCAATGTGAAGCAGTCTAAGTGATATTGCTATTGAAGAACAGGTGGCAGTCGGGGCTAGGAGAGCCTTTGTATAACATATTGTGCACCAATTGCATCCTTTCCTACATCAAGGGGACCTACTCATGGTCACTCATGCCCAGTTACTAGTTTGTTTCAGGTTGAATTCAAGGTGATGGTAGTTGACCATTAAAACCCTTCATGGTATGGGATTGAGTTATTTGAGGGACCACCTCTCCCCAATTTTATCTGCCCATTGATCAGTAGGGAGGACTTGTTATGGTTCTGTCACCTAGGGAGTTATAGTTGGTGGCAGTAGGCCTTTTCTACTGTGGCGCCTGCACTGTGGAATTTTGTTCCTCCTGAGATGAGGTTGCTCTCATCATTGTTGAACTTTCAGAGGTCTCAAGAATAGGTTATGCCAGCAGGCTTGGGATTCTGAGGGGCAGGTGAACTAGTGAGGTGGCTCCACTATTTTTAATTTCTTTTGTTTATTATTCTATGCTTTCGTTTGTTATTTATTCATTTATTTGTATCTTGCATTTATTATTTCTACAAATATTGCTAAGCGATAAACCTTCCTCCTCCTATGTTTCCCACAAGAACAACCTTGCAAGGTGGGTTGAGCTGAGAGAAGAGAGTAACTTGCCCAAAGACCTCCAGCTGGCTTTCATGGCTAAAGTGGGACTTGAACTCACAATCTCCCACTTTCTCGTCTAGTGTCTTAAGCACTAGACTAAATTGGGTCTTTTAATACTTTTTAATGTATTTCATTAATTACGTTAAGTATTGAGATTTAAGAGCTGACCAGTTGCTGTAAGGTTGATGCAATGTAAGGCTGATGCAATGTAAAGCTGATGCAATGAGAATGAATCAGCATTGGTATTGCCTTTTTAAGACTATGTATGGGTCCACAGAAGTTTTACCTCTTTAAGAGGTGTTTATATAAGGCAGCCATTAGAGGGCATGTTTCTCTCTCCTTGTGTCCTGTATCTATTGCAGAATTCTCCGTGTAGAGTTAAAAAGATTGATAGCTTGTATTTGCCTACCATGTATATTTCTGTATATGTCTTATATATAAACCATTGTTAAATGTCTAAGTCTCTGTGTGCTGTGTTTTGCTCCTGGGTTGTCTCATAAAGGTAGTCACACTGCAAATGCCCTGACAAATTGATTTTAATTTTTTTGTACAGTGCCTAGAGTTGTATGTTTGTGCAGTGGACGACTATATAAATTAGATGGATGGATAGGTAGATTTACAATGTTTTAAGTAAGTACTTCCCAAGCAACAAATGGGAGGGTATCCCAAAGGTATCAGATTGATTCCAGTATTGTACAGGTGGATTGAATGATCATCCATTCAACATAGTGGAGGAAGCGAGATGCCAATACCTCTACCATCCAGTTATCCTTAATTACTGCATCTTCTTCCATACTGGATAGGTGATACCTTTCTTCTATCACTAATGCAGGGAGGAACTGTTGAGATTCCTATGAGCATCAATAAATCCACATTACTTGTCATTTCTGCCTTGAGTAGGAATTTTTGGTTGATGATCCATGTGTTTCTTTTCTTGTCTATCCACAATATTCTCAAGACTCTTCTGTGACAGCAAAATCCAAAAATCTTAACAGTTTTCCTATCTTGCTTCTTCATAGTACTACTTTAACTTCCATAAAATGTCATAGGGAATATCATGGCTTGCATGAGTCTGGTAATACTCCATTGATGACCATTCACTTAACAATGCTTTACAGCCCATAAAGCACTTCCAACCATGACAAAACCACCCTAGATTATTATAATCTAGATGTTTGGCAACCTGTTCAAACTTATGACTGGTCACTAAGTGTCTGACAATCCTGTGATTGCCATCTGCAATGACCACTTTGCTCAATGACCAAGACTGTGGGCCCAACTGTGATCATACATCAAGGACTACTTAAAGATACATCACAGAATTTGACATAATTGATACACTCAAAGGCCTTTCTAAAGACAGTGAAGCATATAGTGACTTCTTTTGTATATTGTTTAACTTTCTCAATTATCTAAGAAGCACCTACTCCTGCACCATATTCTAATTTCCAGGCTTATTTCTATCTTATATTTACTTATTTATAAGTACATGGATCCATTCAGATATTTTACTTGTCAAAAATGTAGAAATGATTGGCTATTTCCTTCTTTTGAGATTGCATCTGGTTCCCAATTTTCTAAACATTTATAGTTATAAGCTTTTTTACTGATCCCTTCATCCCAATGCTTAATTTTTTTTAAACCAAAAAATCTTGTCTGCTATTCATACATAATTTTAAATGACTTCCTATTTCTCTGTTTCTTTTTCAGTGAAGCTGATTCAATATTAATTTGTGCTGCTTTTACAAATATAGCGATCATGCTGTTAAAAATCTTTAATTCTGACAAGGTTATTAACATGTCTGTTATAATTAAGATAAGGACTTGACTTTTTTCATTTTGGGATTACAAATTTTTTTATGTATGGAATATTTATATGGCAAAAAATAAATTTCCAGTCTAATAAGTAATACTAATAAGTAACAGCTAAAATATGTTCTATTCCAGGACTATTAATAACAAAAAATCTTAAAATCTTTTTCTTATTTCAGCTGGAAAAAGTTGAATTACTGAATATTATTCCTCAAATTCCTTCTATAAGTCCTCGATTAGGTGAAATTAAAAATGTATCCTTAAGAATTACACCTGATATAGCAAATGGAGAAATTGGCTTTATCAGCAATCTTTCAATAATTTTACCTGAGCCAGAAGATTCTCTTTTTGCAGTGGTAAGTTAATCTTTCTATGCCCTGCTCTTATAAATTAAGCACAGTATTTAGAAAAAAATAGCATATACCTTCATGCAGGAAAGTTTTGTAACACATATTTGAAATATTTCTAATGTAATCATTGTCCTGAAATGAATGATTATTTTAGTAAGTCTGAATCATAGCTTTAAACTGAAGTTTAGAATTTATTTGTTCTTGATTATGAAAAGTCCTTTGAGTGTTTAAAATTGTGAGTTTTGTAGATACAATAAAAATTGTTCTTTCTCACTTCAGCTAAAATCAACCACCACTTAACTTTTTTTGTCTTATAATTTCATGGTGATAATCAAGCTAACAGTGTTTAAAGAGCAATGATTTTTACTTTTTAGTATGCACAAAAAGTTGAAAGATAAATAAACAAACGAAGAACAAATGTGTGTGTGTGTGTGTGTGTGTGTGTGTGTGTGTATGTCTTCAGATTCAGAAATATGTTGTAAAATTTTAGATTGCTTACAGTTTGGAAAATCAAGTTTTGTATACATCCAACATGTGCAAATTACAAGTTTGGTATTTGTTCTAGAGCTCCATTCCTTTGCATCGAGATGGGACAGATGGACAAGCCACTGTATTCTGGAGCCTAACACCTACAGGCCTCAATTCAAAAGCTGTGACTATTGATGACATATGGCCGTTTTCTGGTTCAGTTCTGTTTTTATCTGGACAAAGTGACACAGCAATCAACATTACTATTCAAGCTGATGACATACCTGAAATGAATGAGACCCTAACATTATCATTAGACAGGTACTCTTTGATAATTAAAAAGAAACAAATTAAAATCATGGTTTCCCCTGATGCAGTAATATAAAACACTTATATAAGACTTAACCATAATATAATAGATGGCACATATTTAAAGTTTAATTTTAGGCATACTAACCTTGCATTCAGTCCAGAAAGCACAATGAGATTAATTTTTCAGAAAATCTGAGAACTGAAGTAAGCAAGGCTAAAATAAAGAAAGACAAGGACACTATTATCAAAACACTGTGCAGATGCTGTTAACGTCAAAGGCTGAAAAACATGACAAAATTTTGTAACCAAGTAAGGCCTGGTGAAGATTTTTTGGGTTTACAATGCTGATATAAAAATATGGTTTGATTCCTATAGTAGCTGATTTTTCTCACTTAAGAGTTTTGCTCACATTTGCACTTCATCTGTTTGAGACCTATCCTTGAATCTTGCTGCTAACGTAATGAATGTATGTTTGTGTTTTAAAATAGTGGTTTTAAACTTTAGTAACTTTAAGAATCCTGTGAATTGGTCCACACATCCTAAAGTTGTCAAAATTAAAAACCATTAAAATTGAAAACCACTGTCCTAGAGATAAATTTATTGCTACACCCTTGTAAAGCAACAAACCAAACCAAAACCAAAACCATTATAACATCTCTCACTGAGGTGTGGTCCAACTAGAATTAAAAATAAATAAATAAAAAGCAATGACAATTACACAAAAATAATGAAATGAATATTATAATTCATTATCATTTGCCTACCTATAATTAACCTTGTTAATATGATTGTATAGCAAAACAACCTTTTGGCCATTCATCTTCACCTTAAACCTCTTCAAAGGCTCAGTCTGCTATTCATATCTGCAAAATTCATAAAGGAACTTAGAAATTTCCATGCCCTTGAGAAAAACATGGCAGGTATCTTTCCATCCCTCTATGCTCAAAGGGAGAATATTTACTAAAATAAAGCTTGATGTTCTATCTTCTGCTGCTCTGTAAGGCAGATTCTGAAATATTGCTTATAAAGAATACCTCTGTCCTTTCCAAAGACAGAAATTTTTAGCAATGTTTTACAGCCCTGCATTTTCTACAGAGAGTATGCATTAAGTATATTGCACTTTTTTTTCATAATCCATGCCAATCAGGAAAGCAAAGCATTTTGAATCCCATATGACTTACCGTATTTATCGGCGTATAACACGCACTTTTTTTCCCCTGAAAATAGGGGGCAAATGATGTATGCGTGTTATACGCCGATATAATGTTAAAGCCTTCGGTGAATGCTGCTGGGATCGGGGATCAAGGACACAAATGAAAGAAGGGAGGAGGAAGCAACCGAAGCCTGTCCTTCTCTCTGGGTCAGCTCTCTCAGTCGCTCTCTCTCTCCTCCACCAGCACAGGAAGAAACTGCTTCAAAGAAGCGGGGGCTTCCTGAAGCGCCCGTTTCTCCCCCACCCCCACCCCGTCCGCCCGCCCGCCCGCAGTGCTCCGTTCTGCCTGCCTGCCTGCCTTCGTTAATGGTTGAATCGGAACAGCTTCGGCTGAGTAAAAGAGGCGAATAGTTATTATTCTCAGCCGAAGCTGCTCCCAAACAACCAGAAACTAAGGCAGGCAGGCAGGCAGGCAAATGGGACACTGTGGATTGAAGCGCGCGGGGGTGGGAGTGGGGGTGAAACGGCGCTTCCTGAAATTTCCCTCTTAAAATGAAGATGCGTGTTATACGCCTGTGCGTGTTATACGCCGATAAATACGGTAACATCTAGGTCACCCTTGTGAACTAGCACCTGACAGTTGATCACTATTTAATTTTTTTCTTGGAGAGGATATGTTCAGGTAGAATTTGTGGCAGCATCCATTAATAAGTTATTTGGTGTTTTTACATTTCTGAAGAGTAAGTTTAAGCATTTTATCTGATTAATTTTTCTTTTACTTTACATTTACACTGAACCTATATAATTTAATACTATGTAGATATATACATTAACTTAATATTACCTAATTATGTTATTATACCTTAGGAACTATATTTTATCATTTAGCTAACCTTATAGAAATATACAGTTTTACTTATAACATGGTAATTTTATGCTGGTCTTTGAAATAAAGATTGTTGCTCTTTTCTGTTACTTTATGTCTAATTTGTTTATAAAGTGTCCATCATCTGATTTGAACTTGTTTAGTTGAAATGATAACAAAGCAAAGTTTCAGTCAGATTTCCTTCTCAGTCATGCCTGATTCTGGGATAATCTTGAAAATGTATTCATTTAATTACATGCTATAATACTGAAAAACAAACTGTGCTGCAGTCTAATAGCATCAGAATAAAGATAATTATTGGATTACTAAAGTTATCACAGAAATGAAATTGATAGACACTGTTAACTAAAGATACATGTCATTAAGCTCTTAGCTCAAGTATAATATAGCTTTTAGCTTTATATCATATAGCATAAGTTAATTTCATAAGAGATAAGTATGATATAAATGTATATATTGCTTTGCTTTTACCTAGAATCTACCTTGCCAAGACTATATTTGTTGTATGCAGTTGTCCCATTTATCTTTATGTTCTTGCTTCTGTACTGTGAATTTGTAATGATTATGTCATAGATGATACATTCTATATTTCTAAAATGCTTCCTCATCTTCCTCCCCCCCAGATGAAACCTTAATTTTCTGTGTTTTCTCAACTGTTGTATTTGTAAAGGTTTCCTAATGTAGTGGGAGGTCACATTTCTAAGAAAGAATTGTAACCTTCTGCATGTACAGATATAACAAATCACAGGAACAGAGACAGCAATTTAATCAAAGGAACTGTTGTCTTACAATATTAGGGGTAGGATTAAAGGTTTTATTCATTTCAGATTTTTTTAAAGGAATAAAATCATTATTTGTTCAGTTCTAATTTTTTGTTTTTAGATGAAATTCTTATAAGCTTAGAAAATGTTTTTCTCATTTGTATCATTCTTATTAATTAGCACATCCACATACACCCATCAGTACAACATTAGACAAAGGCAACCTCTGTCCTTCATTATCTTACACAACCAGTAGGACTCTTTAGTAGATTGACAGGTGCTGGAGGCACAAAACAGACTTTTTTTTATGCACAAAACATACTTTTTATTCTGATCCAAAGCACTGAGTACTTACAAGTAGTCCTGAATAAAAATGGACTCAGCTGCTGGGCTTCTGTGCCTGAACACTGTACTAGGGCAGCCAGCAACTAACTCTGAGTAATGCTGTAATGAAGGGCTTAAAGAGTCCTTGACATCCCAATTGGTCACAGGGTCATCCGAATTACAAGTGCAAATTCCTGAACCTCTTGCTAGCATTGCTGGAACAAGGATTCCCATAAATAAACAGTAGGTCTCTGAAAAGTGCTGTATTATAATCTTTCATTTGATTTCCACCATCTAAAGAACTCTCATACAAAGAACTTGGCCAACAGTGGTTTTATTTCTGTCCCCCATTTCTTTCTCTCCACATTGACAGAGTAGAGACAGAAAGGTTTGTCGTGTACTTTGGGTAAGTGCCGCAAGCTGTGTCTTTGTTTTCAGTGAACTAGCTTTTTTGTTTCGGAAGTGGTTGGTCTGGACAGGAATCTCCTTTGGTTTTTCTCTCTGCCTTGCAAGCCTTCTCAGGGAAAGCATGCTATTTAGTGCCCCTTGGTAACATGTCTTGGTGGATTGAAAACATTTTGGGAGGGAGGAGGGATTCTAACAACAACAAGAACAATAATGGTTACGAATGCATGGCTTGATGTTTGAAGATAGTCCAGTACAGTAGATGGCTTGAAAAACCTGTACCCCAAATCTCTTTCCACTGAGCTGTAGGAATCAAGTATGTAAAAAGGTTATTTACAAAAGTCTTTAATCAAATTATACGTTTTTCATTGCAGCATTTGAATCGTGCACAGCACAATTCAATGACTGCTGTTTATTTAGAAGCAAAATGGCTGCATTCAGTATAACTAGTCCGTAGACAAAAGTGTACAGGTTGCAAAGTTAGCAAAGAGGCCTGCCCACATTAGTACAATAGGCTTTTAAAAGAGACTACAGTTACTTGTAGGTTGTACTTTTTTATACAATCTGGCATATAATTAGGAACCTGAAGTAATATTTAACAAGATTTAAATTAAATACTTGTACACAAAAGTTCTGGCAGTGAAACAATTAAACTCAGTTCTACTTGCCATGAGGCTTTACTGAACTGGAAGTAGTCAGTGATTAAATAAATTTTCCCTCTTTGGAGTGTCCACAGATGAAGAACAAGTCAAGATGGCAGCTGTAATTGTGTGCCTAAAAGCTTCACCTGTTTTTTTAATGTGTGTTATATACATGGACTCCTCTGTTTTGTTATATAATGTGCAATCTGTTTTCTAAAATCCAAATAATCCTCAGAGGGGATTCTGTATGTGATATTGAATACTGAGAAATATTTGATTACTGTCAATATTAGCAGACTGTCTTCTGACAAATTATACTGTCAGTGTGAAAGAGATTTTTTCTTTTGCTTAGGCTATGTTAGCATATCTTTGGTAGAGCAACAGTTTTATCTGTTTCCTGAATGAAGCCAGTTCAGGGCAAGCCTTTTTTGAGGGAAACGGGAGAGGGCAAAAATCTCATTTGGAGGTGGTGAAGTACAGAACCCCAATGCTTTATAATTATAGTGACCATATAATAAAAGATAATCCTTCACTTTAGCTTCTTTAGATTTATGTTTTTTTTTCAAAAAGTCACTTTTGTCCTTTATTTTGGTCATTTAATTTTTACTATACAAAAGGTACCATTTAATTCACTCTTTCACATTTGTGAACAGAACTTTTAAAACTAAATTTACACATACTATTTGATTTTAGATTTTTTTTAATTAGAATACAATTTTTGGTTTTTTGCTCTTGAATTTTCCTTTGTAAAGCATTATGCTATGATTATATATATTCCTAATTTTTTTATGTACCTCTTTTGGAGTTTTCAGGTTTGTCCTTTATTTTTTTTCAAGAGTATATGGTCACTATATTTGTACTTTACCATAGGCTTTGGTCCACTTAATTGCAAACAATCTGCATATTCCAGATGCGTTCAATTTTTTTCTTCAGTGTGAATGTGGAAAATCAAATCCTGAAATCTGGATATACTAGTCGCAAATTGATCATTCCAGAAAATGATGATCCTGGAGGAGTGTTTGAATTTGCTTCATCTTCCAGAGGTCCCTATAGGATAAAGGTAAATATTCATATTTGAATTTGAAAAGAGCCATATCCTATATCAATACTGATCTTTTACATTCCATTTTTTAAAAAAAAAATAATTTTATTTTACAGGAAGGAGAATCTGTTGAACTCCAGATTGTCCGTTCCAGAGGAGCGCTTATGGAGCAATTTCTACTCTACACTATAGAGCCAAGAGACAGCAATGAGTTCTATGGAAATACAGGAGTCCTAGAGTTTAAACCTGGGGAAAGAGAAATTAAAATTACTTTGCTAACAAGGATGGATGCGATTCCAGAGGTAAAAAGAGGAGGGGAAAATTATTGATGTCTCTTTTAGACTAACAATAACCAATACTGTTTAATGGATCCTGTTGGGTTTGATCCTGAGCTGATTGATCTGATCCATGGCCTAACTGAGGCCCTTACTATTGCCTGAATTAAGAGGTGTTCACGGTCTTGGATTGTGCTTTGTGGCTTCTGTGTCCATAAATCCCAGAACATTTCCTCATCATTCTGACTCTAAGTTTGATTCCAACTAGGCATGTCCTTTGGAGATGACTAAGTTATCTTCGAATTGAATCGAATACGTTCGAATCAAGGTTTGATATTGGACTTGAGCAATTTGAAATGCTACACAGTTAGTCCTCACTCAGTAATCACAATTGGGACTAGCAACTCCTTTGCTAAGTAACATAGTTGCTTACGGAAACATTATGACAATATGAAGGGTTTATAACCTCATTTCCCCCTGGTTGTTAAAAGAGCCAACTCAGTTGTGAGCATAATTTAAAAATTTACTTCCATACTTCCATCTTTTCTATTAATTCTGCTTCTCAAGTCAATTTGCAAAGCATACAAATATCAGTCAGGTGACTACAGAATGCTGTAATGATTGTAAATACAATTTCTAATTAATTTTGGTGGAGGAAAGATATCTAGTCTAGTCAGATTCTAGATTTCTGTGTTAGAGGTACCCTGCAGGACTCTATTCTCCCTCCACTCTACATGAAACTGCTGGACAATGTCATCTGTTGATACAGAGTCAATGATGATACTCGGTTATATATCTCCACCCTAGACCAAGCAGGTTTTCCTGTCAGGTTTCTTTCCCAGTGTCTGGAAATTATGACCTACTTATGGGATTGTAGGAATTTTCAATCCTAACATCTTAAAGTTATTTTCTATGACTGAAGAGAAATGTAATGTTTACTGATTTTAAAGCTGAGTGCATTTCAAAGTACATTCACATTTGTTCTGCTAGTCTTCCTTCAGTTAAATGTTCATGGACTTGCAGCCAGAAAATACCAATAGGAATTCACCAGGCTAGAAATCAGGAGACTGTGAATTCATCCTTCCTTGGGCATGAAAGCCAGTTGGGTGATCTTGGACCAGTCAGTCTCTCATAACCCAACCCATTTCACAGGATTATTGTGAGAAAATAGGAGGAGAAAGAAGTGCTAGGAATGTTTTCTACCTTAAGTTATTTATACAAATAATAAAGGCAAGCTATAAATAAAAATTAAATCTATGAAAGCATAAGTGTATAATTTTATTTTATCAACATTCTTGGTGGAATTAAAGTCAGCATTTATCCATTAAAACAGAAGGTCCATTAAATTAAAATAAAAAATTTACACAGGCATAAAATGGCAATTTTTTTTGCCTGTGTATTTTATGTACTGTATATTTGCAGTATAGTAGGAGTAAAATGGTGAATAAGATTTTATGCATGTGTAGAAGGATATAGAGCATGGACAAATTTTGTCCATTATATTGAAAATTCAAGACACTTAAAATCAAAGGTGTACTTAGTAGTATTGTCTAGATTATACAGTATACAAAAACAGGATATATCTTACTAATTGATCCATCACAGTATTTTTCTAATGTTCAGCATTATTATGGATGCTTTATCTTTTCCAAAATGTAACTTGATATCACTAAAATTGCACTAGGATTGTACTATGGCAGAAAATAAGTGGGAATGAATCATTAACCATTTGAACTGGATTGAAAAATATGTGAATGCTGCCTTTTAAAAAAAATAGAAGTAAAAGTTCACGTTAGTTTGTAGCACTCATTCAAATATCTATTCATTACTATGTTGCTAGTTCTATCCCTATTGTTCTGATTCAGTTTCCCTGTTCTAGTTAGATGAATTTTATTCAGTGCTCCTCAGTAGCCATGGTGACCTGCCAAGTAAGCTGGGAAATGCTACAAGAGTCAACATCACAATTCTAAAGAACAATGATCCACATGGAATTATTCATTTTGTTGACAATATGATGACAGTAACAATAAATGAAAGTAAAGGAGAAGACTTCTATGCTGGTAATTCTCATTCTTTTTTTCATATAAAAATGTTTCCATAAATGAGAAAGTATGTGAATATGCTTTTAATAAGTAAACAAACCTTTCTACTATTTATTTACCAAAGTTCATTGTTTCTATCGTCTACCTGAGACACTAATATTACAAGAGTCATTGTGACACAACTTTAATTATCATAATTAAACTACACTTTATGGATTTAGTATTTGCGACTGAATCAGGAGTACAGATATCTGGAATCAGTCATGGGAAGAGTTGATTTGAATTACTATTTCTCCAACTAACCTTGGCATTCTCAATCAGCCTAAACTATTTTTACGTACTGTATTATGCTATGTTTTTTTTCCTTTCTGTATTATGTATGGTATGAATCCAATCACTGTGCTGTACTGGTAATACCTAAATTTATGCTTTGCATAATATGTGAACCCAATCATGTGGCTAACAAATCATAGTCATAGCATTTAAACTATTAAACTCACTATTCAGCTCTACAATACTGACATCCAAAGTACTTTTTAATGTTCATTTTGTAGACAAAATAGTAATTTGGACATTTGTTCATTGTTTCTAATGTAAATTTACCTATGTAATATTATAACATTAAAAATCAAACCTCATTTTTATTAGTTTTATATTAAGTTTTTCTTACCTGTCTTGGATGTTATCTGATGAAGATATGTGTATGCTTGTGTTTCAAAGCTGTTTTTAAAATAATAAGAAATCAAGGAACCTTTGGGAGTGTGAGTGTATCCTGGGCAACAGACTCAATTTCTACAAAAGATATTTTTCCAGATCGAGGAACAATTTTTTTTGGAAATGAGGAATTTTCAAAAGATATCACCATTTATTCAGTCCCTGATGAGGTAGTCATTTTTACAGTAATTGTTATTTGTGGAAGAGGGGCAAATAAATTTATAACACAGGAAGATGATGGTCATAATTCCAAGAGGAATAACAATAAACTACTGAATATTCTCTAAAGTTGTGTGAAAGGTCAAAAAAGGTATACCTGCATTCTTGAAGTCCTTTTAGCTGATTGGCTGAAAACACTGAAATGGAATTAAAAAAACAATGTATGCTTTAGACCAGATTTAAATTATGTCTAATAGCTATATAAAATGTTTTATCAATCATAAGATTTAAATGTCATTACTATTACTATGGAAGTAGTCAATTAATGATTAGCATCTTGGGGTTAATTTAATACTATTAATACATAAATTTTGTGGTTTTTTTTCCCCTAAGATACCTGAAGAAATGGAAGTATTCATAATTAGTCTTTTCAATACTACAGGCGGTGCTAGCCTAGGAAATATAACCACAGCAACATTGCAGATCACCAAAAATGATTGTCCAATTTACTTTGCAGGTTAGTGTCATTCTACTAGCTTATGTTTAAATACAACAATAGTAATGCTTATAGGAAGCTCTTGAGCCAAGAACATTTACAATAGAACTATATGAGTTATGATGAACATTTTGTTCCACACACCAATGGTTAGGAACATTAATCATAGTTTATTTACTTCTTACCACTCTCACCTCTTTTTTTACTTTAAAAATCTGTTTTTGCCTTGATAGTAGGAGTGAATATCTGTGACTTTTAGGTATTATGATTTACATTTTTTTCATGTGTGTGCCCCTGAGTTTATTATAGATTCCTGATGACAGTCTGAATGAATCCCTGTAGTTTTCTGGACAAGATTTTTGGAACTGGTTTGCCATTATCACACAGATGGCTTCATGTCAATTTCTCAGTGCCTTTAACCATTCCATCAGACTTCCCCTCCTACAATTTTTACATGCCTCAATCAACATGGCCAATAATAATGTTTAGGAGGCATGGTTCTGCAACATTGTCAAGATCATCAATTTGGGGTTAGCTTTTAGATGGGGTACAAAATCAAATGAGCAAGCTAAAAAATCACAGAAGCAAAGTGGATTTTTAACTATGATTGACATAATCTATGCTTTAATGTGATATCACAAGCTAGGCATTGAAATTCATGTAACAATTATTTAATATAAATTTTTGAAAAACAATGTATAAATATTGATGTTTTGAATACTTTCACACGTAATGTCTTAACTATATTTCAGATCCTGCTATTCTAAAGGTTCACGAAGGTGGCATTGCGGAATTTGTAGTTGTAAGAAATGACTCTGGTGCCGATGTTGTTTCTGTTTTATATGCCACTATCGATGGAAATGCCAGTGCTGAAGATTTCATGTCTTGTGAAAAAAATGGAGTGCTTTGGTTTGATATTGGAATAAAAGAACAGAATATAACTATATTTATCCATGATGATGATATTCCTGAATCAGATGAGGATTTTTATATAATTCTCTTCAATTCTACAGGTTCAAATTATTATTCAACCTATATAAACTAAACAACTGTTGTTTCTTTAGATTGTTTTCTGCCCCACTTTTGATATTATAAGCAGTTAAGGATGCTTGGACAATACCTTTTGACATTCTTCATACCAAAGTGTAGTATTTTTAAAGCCTGTATTATATAGTCAAGTTATTCTCCAGAGCAACTGAAGACAGGACTAGAAGCAATGGATGGAAACTAATCAACAGAACCAGTGGAAACCAGTGGAACAACAGAGAGAAAGCAGAATTGCTTAACTCATTCTTTGCATCCGTCTTCACGCAAAAAGAAATTATAGCTCAACCCACCAAAAACATAACTGTAAAAGACAGACCAGAAATAAAAGTTAAAATAAGCAAAAAATAAGCAAAAAAATAAGCTGGCAGAGGTCATCTCAGAACCACTGCACCACTGCAATCACTGCACTGAAATAAGATTGGTTTGGCATGATCACAAACCTGTGCTGACTGCTAGTTATTACTTTACTTGTTTCTAGATGTTGGCAGATCTGTTTTTTTATTATCTTTTCCAGTATCTTCCCGGGTATTGATGTTAGACTGATTGGGCTATAGTTTCCTGGGTCTGGTTTCCTCCCCCCCCCCCTTTTTTTGAAGATGGGAATCACATCAGTTCTCTGGTAGTTCCCCGGTGCGCCAGGATTTTTGAAGATATGGTTCAGTGGTTCTGAGATGACCTCTGCCAGCTCCTTTAAAACTCTGGGATGTAATCCATCAGGCCCCGGTGATTTGTTTTCATCAAGATCAGACAGGTTGGGGTTGTTTTTTCAGATCTTAAATTTTTCACTCTCTTTCCCCCCTTTCCTTTCTTTTCCCCACATAGAAATACTTGGTCATTGAAGATGCTTCTTCTTTGTCCTGCCCTTCTTGTTCTACAGTCATTTCTTGTTGTTTCTCATAGTTCAGGATCTCCATTTCTAAAAATTGAAATACGAAGCCAAAAGAACCTCTTCCTTCTTGTGCATCTTCTTTCTGTTTTTTAAGTTCCATTCTCAATTCTTCCAAGAGTGATACCATTTTAAAAACTTTTAAACAACTACCTGATTAATTTTAGTCCTCTAGATCCAATAGCCAAAAATCCAAAAATCACCAAGTAATCCAAATAATCCAAAGCTGTTTCTTCTTGCTTCTTTTTTCCAGTTTCTCTTCCTGGGGCTCTCTTATCTTGTTGCAAAGTTTCAGTTAAAATGTATCTTTTAGGAATCTTGTTAAAGTTTCACTGTTAATTCCTTTCACTTCCAGGTGGTCTCCTCCCTTTTTCCAGATCCCACCCTTTTGTTTTTTCCCCTTCTTTTAAAAGTTTTTGAGAATCTAGAAATCTTTATTATCCCTTTGACATTTTATTTTCAGCTTAAATACCTGTTAGTGTCAAAGTGGATTTTACTGATTTCTTGCTTAAATCTCTTAGTTGTCAAGATAGGGAAGAAAAGAAAAAAAACAAATCCTTTCCCTTCCCTTTCTCATTCGCAGCTTCAAAGTGTTGTTCTTTATAATTCAAATTCCAGGGTGCCTTGTATTGTTGTTTTTCCAGTTCGACCCAATCAGCCCAAAACTTTCTCTTCTTATCTTCCTCCTACACATTCTTTTCCGGTCGAGTTCTTCTTTGAGGTGGCCATTTCTGACCACCGCTGCAACTGCCTTTGGGAAAGGGAGGAATGGCCAGCTGGGGAGGAGAGATGTGGCTCTCCTCAACCCTGCTGGCAGACTCCCCCCTCTTCAGCACCTCTACGGGGTGGCTTAGTCCTGAAACCAGCCAGCTCGGGGCACTCCAGCGGGGAGCACAGATCGAAACTGCACACAATCGCAGATTTCGGTCTGTCACCGAAGAAGTTCAAACCGGATCTCCATAATCACTTTTCTTCATAGTCTAAGGGAGAAGATTGGCTTTTGAACCTGTATTTGGAATATTTGTGGAGATATGTTTTTTCCAGTTACAATTCTATTTGTTTGTTTATTTATCAACAAAACCATTGTTTTTTTTTAGGAGACACAGTTATTTACAAACCTAGAATGGCAAGAGTTATAATTGAAGCAAATGATGATCCAAATGGCATTTTTTTAATTGATTCTACAGGCAAAGCAGTGGAAGAAGGCAAAACCAATGACTTTTTGTAAGTAGCTTTCAAGTAAATATCCTTTGCCAATTTCACTAAGTAGCTTGAATCATACTTTCAGTGTGACTTACTTTTTATGATAGTTTTTACAGCATGCAAATAGTGTCATAAACAATTTTCATGTCCACAGTTAACTAAATGAAGAGTTTTAAACATTCAGAAGGCAAAATTAAAAATGCAACTGTAGCTGGAATCTTTGCAACCATTACCCATTTTTGGAAGTAGATATGGCTATAACGTTTTGCCATTTATTTTGAATGACAAGATTGCACAGCCTACAGCTTCTGGGCCCCACAAAAACTTGGGGGGTTCCAAATATCCTCAAAATGTTGCAATCAAATTGTAATTTTTTACAATAGCATAGTGGGCAATTATTAAATATATGAGGAATCTAATTCATTATCAAAATGATATTTAATTAATTTTCTGACAAGTAAAACAGAAAAGAATACTAAAAAATTAGGGTGCAAGAAATTATGATACAAAATGTAATCAACAAAATGGGCATGGGAATTGCGACATGTCAAGTTGCATTATTACATGCTAAATCTGGGCAAAAGTTTAGCAATTTATTGTTTTTCCCTTCTGAAATCAGTTTCTCTGCTGTCTTAAGAATAATGTGCTTTCAGATATTATTATTATGATAAGCACAAAAATGTGAAATCACAGCTGCCAGTTCATTAATTGATGTTGGCCATCATATGCATTGAGTTCATTCCAAGAACTTAGGATGTCATAATGTATTATGATACAAACTCAATGTTAACCGCACCAAACTTGATTGCAGGAAATATGACTTCAGCAATAGAGTGGTCAATGTCTGGAATACTCTACCCGACTCTGTAGTTTCTTCCCCAAACCCCAAAACTTTAACCTTAGACTGTCTACTATTGACCTCACCCTTTCCTAAGAGGTCTGTAGGGGCGTGCATAAGCGCACCAACGTGCCTACCGTCCCTGTCCTATTGTTTCTCTTATTCTTCTTTTATTTTTCTTATATGTACCCATTTCATGTATTCACAACTATGTATACACTTATACTTATTATCTTGTAAACAATTGGCAAATCAAATAAATAAATAAAATAAAATAAATAGTATAATATACATGCAGATCCAAGCAGAGTGCCTTTGGTAAGGTAGAAATTTTGTCAATATGTAGATTTTGAAAGTGCTGCCAGTGCACAAATAACAGTTTCTCTTTAAGGGATTTGAGTAGTTCAGAAATATGACATATCTAAACAAACAAACAAATAAATAAGAAAATACATTTTCAGGTTTCAGGTTTTGATACTATGTGATTTGTCCAAGTTTTTGTCTTCTACGGTATTCTCTTGTATTTTCATATCAATTACCCACAAATTTTCAACTATAGCTAAATCTGATGTGTTACAATCCAAGAGTCTATCAGTTTGTATTTGGAATTTCTACAATATTTTAACCTGCTCATTTTCAATGAGTTTTTCAACTCTGTGTCCCCACCAATTCTTAATTACCAGCTTGTGATAATTTTTACCAATGAGTAATTATTCTAGTGAATAATATTGCTCACAGTGTCAGTGATTATAATTAGTTTTGCATGAACTGAGCATACAGAGTAACTACTATTTCTTCTGCTTCTTTGCACAATCCGTACTTTTCATTATTTGATGGTTTTTCAACTGTGGACTTGATTGTATTAGTAATTACTATTATTGCCATAATAGTACTATTTTTAATGATGCTTTTTTGTTTCATTAAATCTTCACACTGAGCTCCTGTCTTTGTGAAAACTCAAGGGAGATAAATATATATTCTTAATTTGCATTCCATTGAAGAGGTCCTTTAACATTGGGAATATCACATATGTTCATAGTGTTCTTTATTGCCCTCTAAAATATATATTTTAGATGTATCATGTGGAGAATAGAAAAATATAAGTCTGAAATAGTTTTCTTTGTTCTACCATACAGGATCCTGAGGCACAGAGGCTACTTTGGTAATGTTTCTTTGGCCTGGCAGCTATTTGGCAATAATTCTGCTTTAGATCCAGGACAAGAATTCTATGAAGTGTCTGGAACCGTATGGTTCATAGAGGGTGAACAGTCACAGCCTATAACTCTTCATGCTATTCCTGATAAAATTCCAGAATTCAGTGAAATTTATACCTTAAAACTTGTGAATGCTTCAGGTACACTTACATATATGGTGATCTATTTAATGTGCCACTTCCTGCTATAATTGTATATGGTTTAAAAACATAAAATACATTTAACACATATTACCTAAGAAAAGATATACCATGAGCCTTAGAACATACTTTCTGGTGTGGTTGCTTCATCGTGAAGACTCATCTTGAAGACCCACTTGGCTTGGCTTTTTGATATGTTGCAGAAAAGGAGCCTCAGGGGACATGGTTTTATAAGTGGGGGCTCAAAATAAGGAAGCCTTTTTGTGGATTCCTTTTTGGCTAGCATGGAGTGGTTGGGCATAATGTATTAGGGTCATACAGTCCCAATGCTAACAAGGACTGGAGCCAGAAAAAGTTTCATATGTAATAGCTCCCTATTTAATCATATTGTTCACTGAGTGGTCTTTGACCAGCTACCATGGCTGGTCTTTCAGACTTGCTTACCTCTAAAGATACTGTAAAGATAACAATGGGAAAAAGAAGAAGCACACAATCAGTAGCACTGATTAAATAAGTAGATAAATAAATAAGTTGATAAGATTGTGTGTATGAGTTATAAAATAATTTATTGGCTTTCTTTTAGGTGGGATTCCTGGTGGCCAGTTATCCGAAACCAACCTTTCTGTGACTGTGATGATCCCAATGAATGATGATCCCTATGGAGTGTTCATCTTAGATCCTCAGAGCCAAGACAGAGAGGTAGCAGAAGACATTCAGTCTGAGGATGACACTTCTTGCATTACCAGTTTTACAGTATGGAGGCATCAGGGAACTTTTGGAACTGTCAGGATTGGCTGGGAAATATTATCTAGCACTTTCAGAGAAGGATTACCTCTAATGATCGACTTCTTATTGATTGGAAAGTTTACAGATTCAGTAAAGTCAAAGCCTCACATGCGACGGCATCACACTGGAACAGATGCTTTATATTTTAGTGGTGAAGAAGATGCATATGGGATAATTGAGCCAGAGGTCCATGTTAGTAAAAACAGTATACTTAATGTCTTTACATTTTCAGCATGGGTACTTCCTAGTCCCAACAATGATGGATTTATAATAACAAAGGATAATAGTAATGGATTAATATATTATGGAGTAAAAATAGGCACAAACGAATCCCATCTTTCTATAGGGTTCTATTACACACCATTGCAGTCTAATAAGACATATATAGCTAAGATCACAATTATGAAATACTTGGAGGAAAATATTTGGATTCACCTTCTGATTATACTCAATAATGGCACTCTTGAGTTTTTCATTGATGGCAAACCTGTTCCTGGGGGCATTAAGAGTCTCAAAGGAAAAGCAATTGCTGATGGTAAGCAATGTGTTAATTAATATTATTGGTTTGTTGCACAATCAGACTGAAGTTTAAACCTGGATTTGGCATTTTTTGTCCAACTGTTGAGTCCTTCCCAAGGACTTGCCAGATGCTGTTATTAAATACTAATAAAATATTAAATACTATTAATGATATTGTTGCATAATGTAAACTGTCTTAATGTAAGTGAAGTGGCCTTTTGCAATTGACAGGTGGGTATTTCATCAATGGCAATGGTTTGAAATAATGCTTCAGATATTTTGTATTCACTATTGGAGCTCTCTCTGTTTTATTTTGTCACAGTGGTTCTACTTCTGTTATTTTAGGTACACAACAATATGAAATGATAGCTGCTAATTCCTTGGTTGGATTTAGCCTTCATACTTATCAAGTTCTTTCCCAAAACCTAAGATATTGTAATCTATCAGCATAGTATTGTTTTGGTTACACTGAACTTGATTATTACATAAAGATTAATACAAGCATTTAATTTTAATTACAATGAAGTTCTGTTTTAGATAAAGAAATTCAAACGAGTGATTATGTACAGTATTAACCAATTTAATTTTGTAAAACTTAAAAGTTGGAGCATTAAAAACAATATTTGTGGGTCTATTTTCCCTAGGACCAGGAATAATGAAAGTTGGTGCTGGAATAAATGGCAGCAGCAGGTATAAAGGAATGATGCAAGATGTGAGATTTTATGAATGTAAATTAACAAAGGAAGAGATCAGTGAACTTCACGCTATGCCGGCAAGGTTTGATTTGTACCCTGTCTCTGGATACTTAGAATATCGACAAGGAGAAAGGAATAAATCATTCATTGTTTCTGCCAAAGATGACAAAGAAGAGGAAGGAGAGGAGCTGTTCATTCTAAAGCTTATTTCAGTTTATGGAGGAGCACAAATTTCACAAGAAAACACAATTGCAACTTTAAGAATCCAGAAAAGTGATAATGCCAATGGGTTATTTGGTTTCACAGGAGCATGTATTCCAGAGGTAGAAAAACCTTATCAATGTGATTCATGAAAATTCTTAATTCAAGTCTAAGCAGTATACATACTAGATAAATGTAATTTTCATTTAGAAATTGCATCTTTTATTTATTTTTTATTTATTTATTTATTTGATTTGTCAATTGTTTACAAGATAATAAGTATAAGTGTATACATAGTTGTGAATACATGAGATGGGTACATATAAGAAAAATAAAAGAATAGAGAAACAATAGGACAGGGATGGTAGGCACGTTGGTGCGCTTATGCACGCCCCCTACAGACCTCTTAGGAAAGGGGTGAGGTCAATGGTAGACAGTTTAAGGTTAAAGTTTTTGGGGTTTGGGGAAGAGACTACAGAGTCTTTCATCACAATAGTGATGAAAAAGTAACTGCAATCAATTTGTGCATTTATGACCTGCACAGATCAATAAAGGAAAGCCGAAGTAAAATCATAAACACAATTGTGGCTTCACTTAGTGGTGCTTTGCTTAATAACTGAATTGCCAGTCTCAGTTGTGTTGCTAAACTATACTCATTTTCTTTTGGACCTCAGCCTATGGAGATCAGCCAAAGCAATATGGAGATAATGATACTGACCTTGTAATCTTGATAGCACATTGCTATCAAAATGCAGTCCTCATGTTGCTTAATCTTGTTAGTTGAAAAGTCTTCCTACTAGCAACACATAATCCTGGGGAATTATTGGAATTGGTTTAGCAGTAATCTGGGGAAGTGTTAGCTGGAAGTCGGCTTATAAGCAGGTAGTTATAAAGCAAATAACACGATGGGAAATTGGAAAAGGAATGAAATTAAGATACAGGATTTAACAGGGGCAAACAATAGATGCAAGGTTTTTTTCTATTGAGGAAAGTAGTATTCTTTTTTCTTACAGTAGTTCACAGATGATTATTATGCAAACTCTGACTTTAAAAAGAGGTGCCTCCTTTTCTTATTTTCCTTCATTTTTTCCCCTTTTGTTTCATATATTTTATATGATAATCTTGCTAATGAGAAATGTCTCCCCGTTAATTATTGCTAAAGTGCTCAGGGAGCTTTTAGAGTTGATGAATGGGGCAAAATAACTATTGAACAAGTGAACATTTGTGTGTAATGGGATTTCCCCCCCCCAAAAAATGATTTTATGCATTTAAAAGCTGAAACTTGTTTTTATTGTAATTTATCAATGTGACTTAATATTTCATTTCCAATCAAACCTCAAAATTTTCAAATCTTCTATTTATCATAATGTTTATTGCAATTCTTATTGTTCATAGGTCTCTAATGAAGGTTCTACTGTATCTTGTGTAGTGGAACGCACCAGAGGGGCCTTGGATTCTGTTTTTGTGTATTACACTATCTCTCAGATTGATTCTTATGGCGTTAATTATACTGTTACTGACTTTGCTAACAGGAGTGGGATAGTAACATTCCTTCCTTTCCAGAGATCAGAGGTAAATCATACTTTCCTCTTCAATTTGATAATATAATTGTAATATAATATAATTCTGCTTTGAAATGTGGATAATATATTTTGCTAATCTATAGTCAATTTTGTTGTGTATGGGAACAATCCTTTTTGTTACTACTGATGTATTTTCAGGAATGTAAATTAATTTCGGTATATTTCTGGCTTTAACTGAAGGTTCATTGAACTAGTTACTGATGTATCTAATTTGTAGTTATTTTTATTTATTTACAATTAAATGAATGATGAATAACAATTAGAATGGACATGCTATAAAATCTTTTCAAAGAACAGAAAGTATTAGACTTTCATCATATTAGCACTAAACTATGTGTATTCTTTTTAATTAAATAATTGTGATATTTAGGGAAGTATCTTTTGACTACTGTATATCTTCTATGATACTAAACTTTCATCTAAAAATAGCTTGCCTGATATCCATTTTAATGTTCTTTTATTAATATACAAATGTCCTTAATTTTCCCCAAGCCTTTTAAAATCACAATAGAGATTTTAACCATATTTTGCATGCTTTATTTTTTCTGTTTATATTTCTTTTAAGTATTCCTAAATTTGAATGATATTTAATGTTGTATTTAATAGTTTTGTTCATTTTTAAATTTCTTCTTTATCACCTTTTAAAACAATGCTTTATTTGCATTAGTTTTTAAGTAATTGAGTGTTTACATGAGCTCTTGACTCCATTAGAAAAACGTTGTCAGCCTTCAAGATGTTTTCTACTTTTCTATTGCTTTCTACTGCTTTGCATCTGATGTATGCCATGATGTATCTGATGTATCTGATGGCTGCCATGAGTAACAGGGGGAGGAGAGGTTGCATCTTGTGGGAAGAGAGCTGGAGGTGTTACATTCTTGTCTTGTATAAATGAGGAGTTGTGGGGGAGTATAAATTCCTGTTCTTAAGTTTCTATTTCCTTGCCTAGCTTTCTTTCCTTTGCGCAGCTGCGAAGTTTTATCAAAATATGTCAAGGTCAACGGACAGAGGCCTCATCACCACCTGAAGATGCCCACATGATCATATTCAGAACTTTTAATTGGAAGAGTCTTTTGGACTTTGGGGGGTGGGAACAATTCCATCCCTTTGTATATGTGATCTGTGCACCAAATCCCTTAGATTCAGAATTCTACCTGTAGCTTCCACTTTGAATTTCAGTAAAAGAAAAAACTTTGCTCTAATCTATTGAGTCTGAGTATTTCTTTCTTGGATTTTTGAATGGAGCACAGACTGACATTATTCTGAATCTCCTCACCAGCCCACCTGGAGAAAATATCCAGTTTTCTTCCGAGGGGGTTTTACATCATGTCATCTCCAGCTAGTGAAGAAGAGGACCTTGGAGCTGTGGGGGGGCAATCGTTACTGATACCGGAGGTGCCAGCAGCTGACTTGCTAGCCGACCTTACCCTGGAGGAAATTCCAGCTGAGAGACCCAGATGGTCATTCGGTGTTGGCTGGAAGGATCCTGATGACCCCCCCTCCTGGAATCACCACGACCCGAAGGCGTGGGAGAGATGGGCCATGGCTAGAGAAGGAAAAGAGAGAATTGATGCTGGATCAAGCCAGGCAGCTCCTGAATGAAGCCTTTGGTCAGCCTCACATCGCTCCAAGGTATGAGGGGGAAGGGGGAGCAACTTCAGCCAGAGACAGCCAGGCTGCCCCCACCCCCATAGCCCAGCCAGTGCCAGCGCAACAGCCGGCTGCAGCCCCAGAGCCCCCAGCGGGAGGTGTGATCTCTAGAAGACGCATAGCTCCGAAGCTGCCTCCGTTAGAAGTGAAATTTGGAGGAAATCCCAAAGACTTGGGTTTCTTCCTAGCACAAGTCTGGAGCTATATGGAGGAGTACAGGCGGGAGTTCACCTCTGAAGCAGCCAAAGTGAGATGTGTGACCAGGGCCCTGGAGGGATTAGCTGCAGAGTGGATGGTGACTTTGCATAATGACAACTCCCCCCAACTGCGGAATTACAACGTATTCATGACTGCGTTGCAGGCAAGATTTGAGGACCCACTGGCGGAGAGAAAGGCCAGGATCAGGATGAAGACCATAAATCAAGGGAGGAGGTCAGTGGCTGACTACAACCAAGAGTTTAGACAGCTGGCGTACCATATCTGAGGCTGGTCCCAGGGAGCCCTGATAGAAGCCTATAAAGATGGTCTAAATGAAGACGTATACCAGATGTGTATCTCCAGAAGGGATCCTAATGATTTGCAACTGTGGTATTTGCTGGCAGAAGAAGTGGAGATAGATTTGACCCGAAGCAGACACAGGGGGGGGGGTTCCGGGTGGAACAAGCCATCCCCCCATGCTTCCAAGAGGCCCCTAAACCTCTGAGAGGAGGAGTGATGGCAAGACCCAGATCCACTGCCTGCTTTCGATGTGGAAAGGAGGGCCACCGGATTGCAGACTGCAGGGTCAAATTGGATCCAAAGGGGACGCAGAGAGGAGGGAGGAAACTGAAAACCCCCCAGCCAAGCCTCGTGAAACGGCACTAAAGACGGGAGAGGTTGTAGAGGTTGCCCCCCCAGCAAGGGAGGAGCTGGGACCTCCGACCCTCCTGGAAGAGAGTTATTCCGACTCGGAAGATGATTTCCTGGACTAACGTCCTTTTTCTAGGGGGGCTGAATGTCAGCCTTTAAGATCTTTTCTACTTTTCTATTGCTTTCTACTGCTTTGCATCTTTCGGCTGCCATGAGTAATGGGGGGAGGAGGGGTTGCATCTTGTGGGAAGAGAGCTGGAGGTGTTACATTCTTGTCTTGTATAAATGAGGAGTTGGTGGTGTATAAATTCCTGTTCTTAAGTTTCTATTTCCTTGCCTAGCTTTCTTTCCTTTGCGCAGCTGCGAAGTTTTATCAAAATATGTCAAGGTCAATGGACAGAGACCTCATCACCACCTGAAGATGCCCACATGATCATATTCAGAACTTTTAATTGAAAGAGTCTTTTGGACTTTGGGGGTGGGAACAATTCCATCCCTTTGTATATGTGATCTGCGTGCCAAATCCCTTAGATTCAGAATTCTACCTGTAGCTTCCACTTTGAATTTCAGTAAAAGAAAAAACTTTGCTCTAATCTATGGAGTCTGAGTATTTCTTTCTTTGATTTTGAATGGAGCACAGACTGACAGTTAGGTTAATATACCTTTAAAATAGGTTGTAATATATTCTTCTGAGATTGGAGTTTCACGTATTCAACAATGTTTATGTAAAATTTCTCACACTTTTGGATTTGCTTTTTTTAAATATAATGACAATACTTATATTTAATTTGGGTTTCTGTGTCTTTATCCCATCACTTCCTACCCCCAGGTTCTGAATTTGCATGTGCTTGATGATGATATACCTGAACTAAAAGAATATTTCCAGGTGACATTAGTATCTGCAGTTACCGGAGATGGAAAAACAGGTTCAACCCCAACCAGTGGAGCTAGCATAGATCCAGAAAAGGAAACTACTTACATCACTGTCAAAGCTAGTGATCATCCCTATGGTAATAATTATAGGAATTGTTTCACACCTCAAATTTCATACTTAGTTTGTACAGATTATTGTATAATTATTCTCATATAGCATTCAAGATGTAGACAGTTGGTATATGCTATAAATAGTTTTCTGGTCTGCAATGTAATGCTACATTCATGTGTTAATATAAGACTTTTGAATTATTTAGCATTCTTCATCCAATGCTGTATGTTACTAAGAGTAAAACACCTGCCTAACTCTCACAGCATTTCAGATAGAAGACTAAAAATACTTAACGTAGAAACCTTGTAAAATTACAGCCATTGTTTTACTAGCTATGCATCCTACTGTGTTTAATAAAACAGGCATAATGTTGTACTATCTAGCAAAACTTTTCCTAAACCACGATAATTTTAAATTATCTATTATATTTAGTCATATATGGTTGTGTCCCAACAAAATCAGTGACAGGATGTAAGAATTTTTTTTAAAAAGCTGATTAAATATATCAGGAATCATTCTTTGCTGATTAAAGTACATTGTCTCCTCACCCTATCCCCAAAACAAATATATGTCAGACACAGATTTAACAGTTAAAAGGATAGTGATGAGTTGACTGTGGTGAGTTGACTGCAGCAAGTTGTTTCATTCTGGGATGTAACTTCCCATGGCTTGTCTCCTGTGGCATATATACAGTATAACGTATCATTTATTATTGTTTTGCTGTTTGAATAGTTGCTTTATATCATTATAGATAGATAGATAGATATTGTAGATAGATAGATAGATATATTTAATTAATTGCTGTAAATAATTATTTAAATAATTTATACAGTTCATCATCTAAGAATCAGCAGACATTCTACATAGTGCCTGCTTTTCCATGTTTTCTCTTTTCAAGAGAAAAAATAGTTATCTTGAAAAGAGAAAACACGGAAAAGCAGACACTGTGTAGAACGTCTGCTAATTCTTACACAATGAATTGTACAATTATTTCTATTAACCTATGCCAACCTGAGAAAGCCAGTAACCTTTTTTGCTGGAATTTATTATCCAATTGCAAAATTGCAAAGCTTAATATGTATTCCCATATCTGTATGCAAATTCAGTGGAAAATGTAGCCCTGTCCAAATGGACATGGATCCTTATATATTCAATTTATATATCAGAGACAAATGTATTTTTATTAATAAATGCTTTTTGCTTGCACTTAAGGCTAAATAATACAATATATATATATATATATATTTCATCTGTCAGGCTTGTTGCAGTTCTCTGTTGGGCAGCCTCCATCAGACACTGATGAAATCATTCTTTCAGCCACGACAGCACCCCACATTACTGTCAAGGAAGAAGTAGGACAAGTCAGCTTGCTTGTTGTTCGAGCACAAGGTTTACTTGGGACAATTGTGGCAAAATATAGAACAGTTGCACTAACAGCATTCAGCCCACAAGATTATCAGGTATATGAGCAGCTCTCTAAAAGGGTTGGTTGAGGCCAGTTAGCTTCATCTGTATGAGTTTATAATTTAAATAGTATGTCCAATGTGTACTTACAGTATCAGTGTTTCAGATTAAAGGGAATAGTTGTGATTGCTGCTAGTATACTGCTGTCTTTGCTACCTATGGGATTCTTGCCTCAGCATCTACATTTCATGGTTGGATTGGCCATAGAGTTCCTAAGGCCTTTGGTGCCGGCGGTTTTTAATTTGACACCCTTTGAGGTTAAGTCCAAAGTGGCTTAGAGGTTTGTGGCCTCCATGGCAACTATGGACCTGTCCCAAGTAATTGATGGCTTGACATATGGTGGCCTCATGTGGATCTTTTAATAGATTTTTTTCCCTGCAGGGAATTACAGGGACCTTGGAATTTCTGCCAGGAGAAAGATACAAGCACATTCTTGTCAACATTACAGATAATTCTATCCCTGAGCTAGAAAAGACTTTCAAAGTAGAATTGCTGAATCCAGATGGGGCAGGTAAAGGCTCATGGAATAATAATAACTCTTTGGGGACTGAAATTGATTTATATTTAATTCATTCTGGCAAAATTCTTTTCAAAAATAACTTTAATTTCCTTTTTAAAAAGCATTAATTTTTTAATTTTCTTTTGAAAATAATTAGCTGCATATCTTCACTGTTTTAAACAAAATATTCCACATAAAGTAGGTACTC
Source organism: Notechis scutatus (assembly GCF_049901735.1). Taxonomy (NCBI): domain Eukaryota; kingdom Metazoa; phylum Chordata; class Lepidosauria; order Squamata; family Elapidae; genus Notechis; species Notechis scutatus. Next base: position 227,826,797 of record NC_142010.1, on the reverse strand, counting down.
TATAGTATATGTTGTCAGATAACATGATAGTAAAGTATGTGTCAAAACCCTCATTTTATCTGATACGTGTTTATCTGAAGCTGCTCCAAAACTTGAAATAACAAGTATTCAACAGTTTGTGGAAACTCCAGAACCTAAACCAGTTCCTATAGCATCCTACCTCTAATGCTACAAAAATATTATTGCACAGGAACTTCTTTTGTTGCATGTATTCTTGGCGTTTAAAAAATCTAACCTGGTTAAAAAGTCAGCTGAGACACCCACAGGAAATTCCTGGGCTATACAGACTAGACTGTGAAGTAAAAAAGCAAGAAGATGAAAGCAATGTGAAAGCACTTCTGCTTTGTTGTGAAGAAAACTGCATGGAGTTAAGCTGAAATTGAGAAAGTCTATTCTGTAAATAAATAAATACCCCAATTTGCTTTAGCATTATTTCCAGAATTTACTAATTCGGAGATTATAGATTCTGCCTTTTCCAATTTCTTTGCTTTTTCACTTCTCAAGTATTTGTCACTCTTAGTTAAAGATAGTTGATACGGGTAGCTAATGGAAAAAGTATCATCTTTGGCTTTTAGTAACTTTCCTTAAGGTTTCAAAAATATTTTAATTTTTTTCAAGTTTATCTTCTTTGTTTGCTTTTTTCTAAATATTTTGAAATGCTCTCTATCATCTGCATTATATATGTGTATTGTGTATCTTTGTCTTTTTAAAGTTTCTGAATTCTTAAGTGGTGGTAGTGGTAGTGGTGATGGTGATTTCTACTTCCTTCCTCCTGTCCATCAATATGGTAAGCAGTGATTTTTGGAGTTATCCCCTTTCTAAGAAGTATGGTTCACTGTTTTAAAACAGTGTTTTTTAAATTTGACAACTTTTAAGATGTGCAGATATCAACTCCCACATTCTGGATGCAGAATGCTGGGAGTGAAGTCAGCACATGCTAAATACTGCTTTAAAAGAAACTGTACAGTAATGTACAATCATACTTTAATAAGAACTTAGCCTTTTCCCCCCCTTCTTATTCAAAGCTGGCAGACTGTTTATTTTCAAAGTATATTACCAGATTTCTTTCCTGGAGACACTCCGAAGACACTTTTCGGATCCTCTCTTACCCCTGACATAGAAAGACAGCTCTCATGCCAACATGTCACATTTCTGTCATGATAATTTATATATAAAATAGTTTTAAAAACTTCTCTGTTCCCTAGTTCTTCCCAAACCCAGAAAAGGTAGGGAAACTTGCTGAATGAATTAACTGAGTTGGAAAAAGGGTATCCTCTGAAATACTTCTGTTTAGTATCTTCCAATCTCTGGAAGATTTTCAGTGTTAGATAAATGCCGTGGGAAGACAGTGGTAGAAAAGCTGCCTTTTCTAAATATTTTTTGTCTAAATCTACCTGTGTGTTTAGGGTTGCAAACCTTTTGGAAAAATTAAGTAACCATACTTCTGTTTCAGTTCTGTTGCATTAATTTTGGATATTAACCTTTGGGTATTATAAGTGATCCAATTGTTAGAATTAATTTTATATATATATATATATATATATATATATATATATATATATATATATATATATGTATGTATGTATGTATGTATGTATGTATGTATGTATGTATGTATGGCATTCAGCTTTGTTCGGTATTTTCCCACGTCATGGTAGTGGTGCTTTTAAAGTTGTAGCAACGTTTCAGCAGAATCTCATCTGCCATCATCAGGCTTTTGTATAGTGTTCGCCTGTGAGTTAGACTTTTACAGTGGTTTCAGATTTAAATTTGGGGCAGCCTATTGCTGTGCCAGAATGGCAATAGGCTGCCCCAAATTTAAATCTCAAACGCAGAATCTCATCTGCCATCATCAGGCTTCTGTATTGTGTTGATGATCTGCCTGATGATGGCAGATGAGATTCTGCCGAAACGTCGCTACAACTTTAAAAGCACAACTATAATGACGTAGGAAAATACCTGAACAAAGCTGAATACCATACATATAAATACCTGCGAAAACTTAAGAAAACACACACACACACACACACACACACATATTTGTTCTTGATGTCAACAGGCAATCTGGGAATAGCATCTCATATCCTAGTGACTATTGAAGCCTCTGATGATGCACATGGGGTCTTTGAGTTCGATGCTGAATCCCTCTCTCTCAGTGGAATGGAACCTGAAGATGGAAGAGGAATCGTCATATTTCAGGTCTACAGATGTCCTATATACTACTCTTGAGTTTGCATACTTATAGAAATCCTCCATGGCTATATTCTTTTTTTCAAAGATAGGGTTTCTTTTGCTGATAACTATAGTTGTCATGATCTCTATCCCCCTCACTGATACTCCAGTTCAGGGTCAAGATGCAAGACTGACAGGATAATTTTATACAAAGGTCATGAGACAGGGGATTATGACTGTATGGCAGAAATCTTATAAAAACTGCTGAGTGCTTAGAAATTTTGTCTCAACTTCATTTTGCTAATTAAAATTGTGAAGATGCATCTGTGTAATATGTAAAGTGGCACAGGAACCTTTTTCTAGCTAAGTGATTTAGTTCTTTGTCTTACATGATATAATAATAATGATGTATTGCTTTGCTTTTCAGATTATTAGATATCATGGTGCGTTGTCTCAGGTTACATTATATTGGTTCATAGTGCCAAATGATACTGAAGATGTGACTGCAACAAGTGGCAACGTAACATTCCACACAGAGCAAAGAAAAGCAAATTTAACTGTAAATATTTTGCCTGATGAAATTCCAGAACTAGACAGGACACTTTCACTTTATATCATTAATGTTACACATGGGCGGCTTGGAGTTCACACAAATGCTACATTGACTATTCTTGCAAATGATGACCCATATGGATTATTGATTTTCTCTGGAAAAAATAGGCCAATTAAAGTTGAGGAAGAAACAAAGAATGTCACCCTTACAATAGTAAGGTTGAAAGGTCACTTGGGAGTAGTCAAGGTTACATATAGAACCATGTATGATGAAGATGTCTCACTCTATCTGCCATCAAATATTGCAAGGGCAACATTGGGAGAAGATTATCTGCCCATTTCAGGATTTGTAATCCTTTCAGCCAATGAAAGTGAAGCTACACTACACCTCCCTATTCTGGATGATGATGAACCAGAGCAGTCGGAATCTGTATTTGTTGAGCTTCTTGGTGCTACTTTGATAGGAGAAGTCAATCATCAGCCAAGTAAGGCTAACTCTGTCTTTTGTTCAGTAATGTTTAAAGCACAACCCAAATTATATTTTCTTTACAAAACAATATTTAGCAACATTATACATGACTAAAACCACTTCAGTTTAATGGTTAAGGTACTGAGCTAGGACTGAGAAAAGCGGACTTCTAGTCCTGTCAACAGTAGATATAAGGTTGTCATTTTATTGTGGAATTCTAGTGTATTTTTATTGTAGAAAATAAATTGGAAATCCTTCAAATTCTTCTGTATTTCAGTTTCAGATTCTCCTCGCCTTGGATCTACCACTGATACAATTGCTCATATAATTATCAATGCCAATGACGATGCTTTTGGAACATTACAGCTCTCTGCTCCAGCTGTCCAAGTACCTGAAAATTATGTTGGACCAATAATCAATGTCACAAGGACTGGAGGAATCTTTGCAGATGTTTCTGTGAAATTTAGAGCAGTGCCAATTACAGCAACTGCTGGTAAGAGAGTGAAGAGACTACAATTCAATGGCAAAAAATGTACAACAGTGTACATTGACTTTAGCTATAAGCAAATGGCAAGAATATCAGAAAACCTTATATGGAATATGCCTGCATGTCATAGAATCCTTTAGCATGTTAATAAATTCATTTTTTTTGTTATTTGAGCATTTATTGCTCCTCCAGTTCAAACTACCATATATCAATGATAAACTATCTATTCCCGTCACTCATTTTTGCTAACTGCATCCATACATTGAAGCAAAAGATCTGAACTGAGGAGCCCACTTTAACTATATGGTCAAGCTTCCCTCTCGATGCAACACATCTCAATGTGTAGATGAGGCAGGAAGGATATTATAATCCAGTGCAGCTTTTTGTGTCAGGTGACTGAAATGTTTACCTACCTGCTTCATTCTGATATCTGCTAATATGGCTTTATAATGTGGTAAGATAGAAATGTTTCAGCATGGAATAAGCAAAAGAAAAACATACAGCAAAGCACACATGGTTCTTTGCTGAATTCAAGTTTACATGATCATTCTGTCATATGTTTTAATTTAAATTTGCATGTAACCTATTGTTGTGTTAATTAATCTAAGATCATTTTCCAGGTTTCCAGATATATTGTTCTTACATAAGGCATGCCAGCTTTTGAAAAACAAACATTCAGAGCAGACAATACCAATTATCAATATACACATTATTTTGGGTACCTCTTTTTAGAAGACCATATGTGCTAATGTCTCTTCAAAGAAGGTTTGGATTATAGCAATATGAAATATGGAATGGCTAAAAACATGAATGCAAAATCTTTTTATAGGATAAAATAGTTGGTATTGTTTCAAGAATATTCTGTACTATCTTCTCTAACTTTTTTCATAGATTCTGCTCATCAGATCTGAATTTCAAACAACTTAAAGAAATAGTATCATCATGTTTTTGAATAGGCATCTTTGTTATACACAGGTGAGGACTACAGCGTAGCTTCCTCAGATGTTGTCTTACTAGAAGGAGAGACCAGCAAAGCCGTGCCAATTTATATAATTAATGATATTAACCCTGAAAGGGAGGAGTCCTTCTTTGTGCAGCTGCTCAATCAGACAACAGGCGGAGCACAACTCGGGAATCTAACTCAGGCAGTTATAACTATTGAGGCTTCGGATGATCCATTTGGATCTTTTGGTAAGGTGGCATTTAAATGTTAATAAAACCATCTATGAATTGAAAAATATCACAATAAATTTAATTAACAAGTTTAAATCTACCTTTCTTCTCAACAATATTTCTTTTCATAATATTTTATCTTACAATTGGCCACTTCTTCCTTTTTTGAAAACACTTCCTGATAAAGTACTGTAGTTTATTGTCAGTACTCTCACACTGGACTTTACAATTTAAAATTTAAGACTTAAACTAATGATTACAGCCCATGTAATCCCGTTTTTATGTCTTGAGAAGTACTGTGACCCCAGTAAGAAGACTTTAGTGCTTCTCTCTACTCCCCTGTCTGCCTCCCTTTCCTAAATCTTAAACTGGCCTCTTGTGCACTCTGTGCTATCAGGCATCCTTTTGTGGTATTATATAAGACTTTACAAAAGCAAAATGAATACAAATCAAAAGAGAGAGGGGAAGAGCAGACACTATTTTAAACCTACTTCTTAGTCTACTTCACAGGGTTCTGGTGAAATTAAAGTGGAGAGTGGAGTGGAGTGGAAGAATAGAAACAGAAAAAGAAATAGACTAGACTAGACTAGACTAGACTAGAACAGCTGGAAGGGATCTAGGAGGTCTTTTAGTTTAATTAAAAGATTTGTATTCTTCCTATTCACCTCAAGCAATTAATAATCAAATTAGAATATAAATATTTAAATACAGTGATATTAAGGGCATAGACCATTGTTTACTTTTGTTAACCAACAGTTGGAGAAAGATTGAGCTAACTAGCATTCTGGGCCAGCACGGAGATTCTTCAATACCATTTAGAATTGGATTGGAAACATTTTATGAACCTTTTCATTTTCCTATTCTTCAAGTTCCCTTTAAAGAGAGATTATTAAACAAAGACATTTGTAGAAGTTTTATCACTACTGTATCTATCTGAATGTCATCATATTCTGTCCTGTGGACTCTGCTGCTTCTTGCTTGAATGAGGATGAGGTTAACTTGGGCAGCAAAAATGCAGGTGCTGCATCTCTGGTGCTGGTATCCATTGATTCCCCCACTTTTGCTCTAATGCTGTTGGAGTGGAAAATACAAGCTTTGATTGTTAATTTAGGAAGACCTATTCAAAATTATAATATGCAATAGTTTAAAAAATCCACTCATTATTTGCATTTGATTATAAAAAAATATTATTAAGATATTAATTAAAAGTATGTAACGAACAGAAAAAACAAATTACAGTGAAAAAAATAAAGTTTCGTGTTGTTAGTTTTTCAGATCACTAATATAGTTGTCAATGAACCTGAAGCCAATACAGTATTGATAGATCTGCCAGTTATTCGCAATGCTGGAACACTTAGCAATGTGACTGTTGAATGGATTGCTACTATTGATGGGCAATTTGCTGACAGTGATTTGAAAGTCTTCTTAGGCAACATTCAATTTTCCCCTGGGGAAACCATGAAGAACTTGATATTAGAGATTCTGAATGATGATGTTCCAGAAATTGAAGAGGTAAGCTGAGAAATAAGACAAAACATGAAAAGAAGAACTTTATATGTGTGTGTGTGTGTATGTGTATTTTTAAAAATCTTGTTTATAAAATCATAGGTAAGAATATTGGACTTGTGAAAATGCAATACTATGGAATAATGGTGATAATAGTAATAATGATAATGTTATTAAAAATGGAAATATCCATTGATTTGTGGGGAGAACAGAAATCAGGAAACTTTTTGGTAGGGTTAAATAATTACTGAATTACTAATTCTCAAATGTTGATCTATAGGTCTCTTACCTTCTAGAACATGAGTGTCAAACTCAAGGTGCTTAGATCTGGCCTGCAGGCCTCCCTGAAAACAGTGAAGGACCAGCCCGCAGGGCCTCTGCCAGTGGAAATGGAGCATGGAGGGCTGCCCCCCCAGACTCCATTTTCACTGACAGAGGGCTGTCAAACCAAACTCAAAATAAAACAAAAGGAGAAATGTTTCCTCTTTTGCATTTGGGCATCCAAAAAGAGAAAGGAAAGGAGGAAGGGAAAGAGGAAAGACAAAGAAAAAGTCGGAAATATGGGAAGAGAGCAAGGAGGGAAAAAGAAGGAAAGAGAGGAAGGGAGGGAGGGAGGGAGGGAGGGAGGGAGGGAGGGAGGAAGGAAGGAAGGAAGGAAGGAAGGAAGGAAGGAAGGAAGGAAGGATCCCCCCAGTCCCTCCCGGGCCACCACAGGTGCCCTCGATATGAGTGACATCGAGCTGGCCATGCCCACCATGGCCATGCCCCCCCCAAGGTCAAACACAATCCTGATGCAACCCTCAATGAAATTGAATTTGACCCCCCTGTTCTAGAACAATTTTTCAAAAATTATACTGAGCTGTTGCAGGGGTTAAAATTGTTTCCTTGTATATCACTAGAATTTTCTTGAGCATAGGCTTGAGAGAAATTTACATTTTAAATTGCTAATACCTTGAATCTCAATAAGAACTTAGATTTTCTTTAGGAATTTTGTGGCCATGTTTAATTTTGGAATCAAACCATAGAGGTAATGATATTTTTCTGCACCATACTAAGTGTTTCTCCAAAATACTTTGCAGATTATCATAGTAGAATTAATTCAGGCTTCCAATGGAGGTACTATTGGATTAGAGAGAGTGGCAAATGTTGTAATTCCTGCCAATGATAAGCCATATGGAACAGTATCCTTTCAACAAAACTTGTATCGTATTCAAGAGCCATTGGAGAGAAGTTCAACTGCAAACATAACAGTAAAAAGAAGGTCTGTTTAACACCCTAATACCTTAATAGCTTGTGGCTAATAACTACTTTGTTTCTCTGTAACACATTATTTATGACAATATATTACAATTTATACAGTTTAATGGAGAAAACTCTGTAGATAAGAATGAGAAATCTTTTTGAGTAAACCAACACAAAAACCTAAACTGTAGGAAGAGATTCTGAAGTATTTTTCCTTGATCAGTTCTGAAATTGCTTGAGGCATGTAAAGATTTTGTTGCAAGGAAGAGAATTCTGCAGCTTATCTAGTGGAATTTTCATTGAAAGCAGCAATTCCTACTGATTGTAATGTTATTTTTCTTTTTTCTTTTTTTTTAAAAACAAGTTTTATTAATTTCAACAACAAACAAATCATTACATATTTAAATCTTTTTCTGTATTTCCACAGAAATTTCCCCAATATTCTCATAAAACACAAACAAACACAAACAAACATATAAAAATCTTTTAGTAAAGTACCTTGGCCCCAGTTACCTCTCTTTGTATGGGCAGCACATTTCACTCTTCACAATTCTATCTTATTTAATCCATCTTAATTAAATCATTATATTTATATCTTTTGCCCATTCATTATCCCTCTATCTCTTCTTATAATAAAAACAATTTCTCCTGAAATCACTAATCAGAGTATGATGCCTTTCTCATCCTCCCCTAAGTTAGTAAAATTAACATTCAACATAACAAATACCCAATTCGGTTCTGCTTGGTACATTCTATCCACCAAAAATGTTTAAATACATTGTATCCTCCTTTCCTTCAATATTTTATTACATTTTAAAATCAATCATTATTAAAGACTTCAACATTTTAATTTCTTATTAAATCTTAAACCATTCTAATTTACTATTTCAAATATAAATGTTACAATACCATCTTCTGTACCTAGCAGAATCTTTCTTACAAAAGTTTATATTTCATCCTTTATCCCTAAAAAAAATTCCTCTTCTCCCATCCAATTTTAAAACTTTGAGGCTTTTCTCCGCCTTTCCCTTTCTTTCTTCCCCACCAAATCTTCCTACCCCCTTCTTCTTCTAACCTCTGCCTTGCTGGGATCCCTTCTCTGTTGTGTCCCTTTTCTCTTGTTTGCTATCATTATATTTACTTTGCATCATATTTTTCTTTCTCAAATGTTTTTTAGATCTTAAGTCCTTCATTTTCCTTGCTCTCTTCCTTCCTTCTTTCTTAGATAAGTTTTGAGATTCAATAAAGATGGCGTCTTCATCTTTTTCTTGTTGTTGTTCTTCTGTTTCCATCTGTTTCATTGTCTGTTGGTAATTAACCAGCGCCATTTCTAGAAATAGAAAAGCTTTTCCATACCATCTTTGCAGGTTGCTTTTGTTTGCTCATATTCATCCCTCAGGTCCTCAGAAGGAAAAGCCATTATAAATAAATCTTTTCTTTTCTTTATTCCTCTTTCTTCTTACACCAACCAAATATTCAGAGAGAAAGGTAAAACAATACCAAAGTCCACAATCCTCAATAAATCCAAGCAAGCCAAATTTCCCTTCCTCTTCCAGGGGTGGTATCAAACAAAAAAAAAAAAAGAGAGAGAGAGTCCAAATCTGTATTTTAAAGCCTTTTTAAAATTATGTTTCTGTCCTCAAATCTTCAAGGCATCTCCTCCAACAAGATCCAGATTTATATATTTTCTTTGTCCTCTCCTCCGGCTTAATTCCGTCGGGAGGGAGAGTAAACTTTCCTTTCAGCACCTCAAAATTGCCGCTTTTTTTTCTCTTGTGGAAAAAATCATCAAAAAGCCATCTTTTTCCAGGAATTAAATTAAACCTCCTGTAATGTTATTTTTCAAATAGCGTGCATCATATACTAATTAAATATATGTAAGTGTTTGTGCATATTCCTGATTTGTAAGCATTAATAGATATATACAGAATAAAATAGATATATTTTAGATATAAAATATATTGCATTCATTTTACATCTATAGGAGGGATATAAATATATATTAGATATATTTTAGATATAAAAAATGTAAAATGAATGCAACATTCTCTGTTAGAGGATGAATGTGCTATATGAATATGAGTTTGTGTGTGTGTGTGTGTGTGTATGTGTGTGCGTGTGCTATAATGCTTGCTGTTTTACATATGTGCGTCTAAATATGAATATTAGAATCCCTGATTGTATTCTAAGGTAGGGAAAACATGTTGCCAATGAAGCATTTCAGGGAAGGCAGAACAAATTAATTGGAGAATGCCAATGAATGTAGTTTAGAAGTAAGGACACCAGGAAAAGGTCTTGAATGAAGATCATAGAGAGGACTTCTAGTTTGAGTAAACTTAGAAATACAAGCCCCCACATCTAATTACTCCCAAAAATTTAAAAAATGTAAAACCTAGGGGAAATATCCTTCCATTAATCCCTATTTTTTAGCTTTGCTTTCTGGTTTTCATCCTAAGCATTAGAAGGAAGGTTACAGTATCCTGTAAAATATCCTGTTTAAAACATAAGAGTTCAAAGCTATGCTTTGTTTCTATTTTTTTGCATTCCCCACCCACTCAGATTTAACTGTGATAGCTATATCAAGAAGCCTGTTTTAATCATTATTTAATTTGTCATTTATTTAATTTGTAGTGGTGGAAGATTTGGTCAGCTGAAGATCTTTTACAGCACTTCAGACATTGATTTCATAACTCTTGCACAAGAGCAAGGGCTGAATGTATTATGCTATTATGAAGCACCTATACAAGGAATTCCAGATGAGAGTCATGTGACCAGAGTGAATCTTTCACTTGCCAATGATTCTCTCTACACTTGTGCTATTCTTTGTTTGAAAGAGCAGGCCTGCTCAGCTTTTTATTTATCTGGTACTTCTGAAATTTCATCATGTTTTTGGGCGGCATCTTGGAGTAGCTCAATAACCAACATCTCAGGATTCTGGATATACAAGAAAAATCTTACTACTTTAAATGCTATTTTCAGTACACAAGCAATTGCTAATAATGACTATGAGCCTGTTACCAGCCAGTGGATGATCATGGAAGAAGGAGAAGAATTTGCAAACCTCACAGTCTCCATATTACCTGATGATTTTCCAGAACTGGATGAGAAGTTTGCCATTTCTTTGTTACAAATTGTGCTGATGAATATAACTGCCAGCATTGAAAATCAACCAGTCATAGGGCAACCAAACACAGCTACAGTTCTTATATTAATGAATGGGGATGCTTTTGGTGTGTTTGTAATTTATAGCATCAGTCCCCATACAACTGAGAATGGTCTTTATGTGGAAGTACAAGAATGGCCTCAGAATACTGTGCAGTTGATGATACATAGAACAGAAGGTAGTCTGGGACAAGTGATGGTGGAATGGAGCATTAGTGGTGGCACAGCAACCCCAAATCTGGATTTTTTAGGTGATGGAGAAGTCCTGATTTTTGCAGAAGGTATGGAATTTGAGAGAATCGTCTAATGAAAATTCAATATGCTACTGTCCTGTACAATCATTGCCATATTTCAAGCTTTATAATGACTTATAGGAAGATTGTAAGGAAAACACACATACCATGCTGAAGGTTATCATCCATAAATTATAGTTTAAATTCCAGCATTTTAAACTCATTAAATAAAGATATTTTATGCCACTTGAAATGCAGAGTCTAAAAAGGATTTCATACTACTTTTTCTAAAATTCATAGGATAATTTTAAGACACAACATTGATAAAAAGAATATAAAGGAACAGTTTTAAATAGTATTACATGCTAGAGCTGCTTTGTTTATGTGCTTGTATTTAGAAATCTTTGTTGTTTATCTAAGTCAGGGGTGTCAAACTTGTGGCCCAGGGGTCAGATGCGTCACGCACTGGCCACATCCAGTTTAGTGAAGGGGGGAAAGTCATGATACATCATATGACGATGCTGTGATGATGTGAGTTTGACACCTCTGATCTAAGTGAAATGATTGTTCTTCTAAACATTGGAAAGGTTGCTACATAAACATAAAGTGCTCTAATTTTTCTTATCAGGTGAGACAAAAAAGCCTGTCACCTTGACTATTCTAGATGACACTGAGCCTGAAGATGATGAAAGCATTCGGATCACTTTGACTCACACTGAAGGTGGTAGCCGTATTTTACCCAGTTCAGATACTGTCACAGTGGTGATTTTGGCCAATGACAATGTAGCAGGAATTCTTAGTTTTCAAACATCCTCAAGATCTGTAATTGCTCATGAAGGTGGGTTCATCTCCATTTTCACTTCCCTTTCTTTGTGAATTATTAATATTAATCTGAGTTTAGGCTTTCTCTCAGTTTGATCAATTTATTGTTTGGAAAAACAGAATAATTTGATCAATTTATTTTCCTTCATTTGATCAATTTATCCCTTAGAAAAATTTTCTATCTTTATAAATTAATATTACAGAATAATATACAAATGTACAGTATGTGAGGAATTGCAGAATTTTATACTTCTGCTCATCACCAATTCTCCACATTCTGACAGACCTCATGTAAGGCATCCAGAAAGTATCCATGATATCAATCACTCCGAGACATTTTCTCTCCAATTGATTTATTTAGAAACAGATCTGGCATGTCAAAGGCAATTTCCCAAGTAAAATTATTTTCGCGTGTTACACAGAATCCACCTTCTCTCCTCCCACTTCTACACTTCATAAATCACTAGAACCAATTAACTGCCACTGGAATTTCTTAATACGACATACAGAATAACCTTGAACTTTTCAACTCCTCCAACACTCTTAAAAAAATGTGGCGGTGCGAGCCGGCGGTCGGGCGGTCGGTGCGGCGGTGGTCGGTGCGAGCGGCGGGTGAGCAGCGGGCGCGAGCGGCTCAATCGGTGCGGCGGCGGTCGGGCGGTCGGTGCGAGCGGCGGTCGGTGCGAGGGGCGGGTGGGTGCGGCGGCGGGAGCGAGCGGCAGGTGGGCGGGCAATTTATTGGCGCGCGGTGGGGGGTCTCTTTTGGCCGGCCCCGATTTTTTTTTCTGAGGGGAATATCATGCCTGCAAACACCAGAATGTTTCCTTCCTGCCTTCCTTACAGGATTAGGCCAGTCATTTCTTCTAACAACTGGTTCTCCAAACTGCTTAGAACGTTAACAACCGGTTCTAGCTAATAGGTGCGAACTGTAGAATCCCACCCCTGGGTAAGGAGAAAAAATAGATGAGACTTCAAGATTTGGGGTGATATAGAATAATAGAAGGGATGAAGAAAAAAATCTGGATTTGGCCTCTGTTATATTCTGTATTGTATTTACAAAACCCTTTTGCATGGAAGGCCAACAGATTACTTTTGGAAGTCATCATAATTGATTCAGTGATGTTCTGTTTCTGACTATTTAATTGTTTCTTTTCTAGTTTAATTGTTCTGAACAGTTTGTCAAACTAAGTATAAGTTGATAAGCAAAAAGAGCCATCTGTGAGCATGAGAAATTGCATGAACAATATGATCTTTGTACTCATAATTTTATTTCTTCCATCTTTCTGGTACAGTCATATCAATATGTGCAAGATGAATCAGAACCAATTACACAATAATAGTAATAATTGCATAATATATTATTTATGGAGAATGCCGTTTGTTCAGATTTTTAAAGGTTAGAATCCACTGCTTAGATATCAGAATCCTACTTAGAAATGAATAATATCATTAAGCATGTAAGGTAAGGGACTGCTTCCAAATGCCCCCACCCATAAATTTTGTCCCCATCTCTACTCTTTTTGACTGAACTACACACTTTCTTGTGGAGTAGCAAGCATCTCTATAATTGTGCAGTTCTGGGGCTGCTTGCCATGCATCAGGAAGCCTCAGCCACCCTAGCAAGCACATGCAAGCATTCGTTCACCCAGCTGCCTTCTCTCATATTCTCTGCACCAATCTTTTGCCTTTTGTGCCCAGTCACTGTGACAGAAGTAGAAGTATCTTTCTCTTTCTCTTTTGGGGTCTCTGTTTTGCTGTCTTTGCTGCCTGCTTTTCAGATCCAGTTTCTCTAGCAAAGATTTCCTACTTTTGGCTAAAACTGAGCTATATTAGGAATGAACATGAGAAAGCTGGTACAAGCAGAATTTATAGCTTTTATAGGTTTATATTCACTACTAGTTATACATGTTTTGATCAGAGGTGGCATTCAACCAGTTCACACCTACTCGGGTGAACCGGTAGTGGTTATTTGGCATGGGTCGCCGAACTGGTGGCAACCCCTGGCTGGTCATGCCCCCAACCCAGTCGCCCGGTCGTTCACTTGCGATCGCTCTCCTAGCTTTCCGTTCCCCACATCCTCTTTCTCCCCGGGGGAAAGGAAGAAAGGCATGGACGCTGCAAGTATTACTTTCCCCTTGTGAGTTAAAGTGTCTGGAGTGAGAAGGAGTGTGGTCTGACAGAGGGGGTGAGGGTGAATCGAGCCTTGGAGCACTTTTGCAACGTAAAAGAAATGCATTTTGGAAGCAGGTCCTTTAAAAACTTCTCCAAGGATTCCCCATGGATACTGCAAGTATCGCTTTCCCCTTGTGAGTTAAAGTGCTGGAGTGAGAAGGAGTGTGATCTGACAGAGGGGGTGGGGGAATCCACTCAAGCCTTGGAGAAATTTAAAGGAGCTGCTTCCAAAATACTTGTCTGTTAAGTGCTGTGTGTGTGTGTGTGTGTGTGTGTGTGTGTGTGTGTGTATGAGAGAGAGAAAAGGAAGGAAGGAAGGAAGGAAGAAAAAAAGAAAGAAAGAAAGAAAGAAAGAAAGAAAGAAAGAAAGAAAGAAAGAAAGAAAGAAAGAAAGAAAGAAAGAAAGAAAGAAAGAAAGAGGAAGGTACAGAAAGAAAGAAAGAAAATAGGAAGAGAGAGAGAGATAAAACTGTGCTATTATTTTTAATTGTTCCATTATTTATCATGTGTTAATATTTTACACTGTCCCTATACCTAGAGTGATTTTTCTGTCTTTCTTTTGCCCAGGGCTACCACATATTTTTTAAGGTTTACATGCATTCAATGTCAATAGTCCAGAACATAAAATACACATGTGTTTAACAAGAGTTGAAAGGGACCTTGGAGGTCTTCTAGTCCAACCCCCAGCTCAGGCAAGAAAACTGAGGATGCCAAATCCTGAGTAGAAATCCTGGGAAAGGTGTCAGAATAATACTTAGAAGGGACCCTTGGGATGAACCCTATACCATTTCAGAGAAATGGCTGTCCAGTCTTTTCTTAAAAACTTCCAGTGATTGAGCACCCAGAACTTCTGGTGGCAAGCAGTTCCACTGGCTGATTGTTCTCACTGTCAGGAAGTTTCTCCTTAGTTTTAGGTCGCTTCTCTCTGTTCAGTTTCCATCCATTGCTTCTTGTTTGCATTCTACTTCTTTGGAAAATACATTGTCCCCCTTTCTTTGTGGCAGCCCCTTAAAAGCCTGTTGCCTATCACACTCTTGAGTAAAGCATGTGAACCATTTCCTCCTTTCAGTGGTCCATGAAAGTACATCTATAGTATGCAGATAATAAAGTCAAAAAAGGTGAACAACATTTTTACAGAACTATAGATAAGTTGAGGCTGGGTGACAAGGAATAGCTGGGAGGGGAAGGGCCAGGTGAGGCACCCTTTGATGTGAATGACATTGAGTTGGCCACACCCACCTAGACACATGACCACCAAGCCATGCCCACCCAGTCACATGACCACCAAGCGTGCCCACCCAGTCACATGACCACTAAGCCATACCCACCCAGTCACATGACCACAAGCCATGCCCACCAAATAAGCCACGCCCACAGAACCAGGAGTAAAAAAAATTGAATTCCACCACTGGTTCTGATGGTAATTACGGTAGCTTCTAATTCTGTTATTTACTTATTTATTTATTTAAAACATAATGTAAAGCTGCCCATCTTCTAACCAAATCTGGGGTGGTCCCAATCAAATGTTAAAATAATTAAAATCCTATTAAAACCATAAAACAAAACAGATTAGAACATTACAACATTAAAACCAACAAAGACCTGGTGCCAAGTCAACCTTCTAATGTGCCATTATCCTATCTTATCCCAGCACTTGGGAGGAAAATCCAGGTCTTTAAAGCTTTATGGAAGGTTAAGAGGGTAGAGTCCTGCCAAGTTTCATGGCAGAGTGTTCCATTGGGAAGGAGCTGCCCTAGAAAGGCATGCTTGCTAGCTTCCATCAGATGGCAATATTTAGTGGAAGGGATTAGGAATATGCATTGCCCACCCTACCAGATCATGCAAGATGCAAGATGTTTTCAGGGAAAGGTGATCCTGCAGATAACCTGGCCCTGTGCTACATAGGACTTTGAAGTTGATGACCAACACTTTAAATTGCATCCAGAAAGAAACAGGAAGCCAATGCAGCTCTCATAACAGAGGTGTTGGGCAAACATAGGACCCCCAATGCATGCTGCTGCATTCACGACCAGTTGAAGCTTCTGGGTGGTCTTCAGAGGCAGCCCCATGTACAACATTTCGTGGTAATCCAAGTGGGAGGTGAGCAAGGCATTAGTGATTGTGAGTAGGGCCTCACACTCCAGCAAAGATTGCAATCAATACACTAGACAAATCTGTGCAAAGCCCCTCCCCCTCCCTCCCAGCCATGGCTACTGACAGTTTCTCATGCAGGAGCTGTGAGTGTTAATTCCCATCCTGATTTATTTTATTTTATTTCATTTTTCCAAGACAAAATGAAAGGTAGGTTTTTAATATTTAGTATCAGGATAATTTTGGGTTCTCTTGAAATAACATAGTTGACTGAATAAAATTTTCAACGATTTTTTTTCATAAGTCTGTATCTGGATTTTTACTTGTTAAGAATTGTTGTTGCAGTTTTTTTCTGATTTACATATATTACAGTCATTTAATAGCAAATCAAGATAATGAAAATGATTAATCAGAAAGGCACATATTTATCTTTGAAGCAAACAAATGGAAAGTTCTATTTGCTCAGAACTTTCTATTGTCTTAGGTGCAAATAGTATATTGGCTTTCCTTTATTTCTTATGATATTATGTATGCTTTAATTTCTAGGAGAGCTGGTACAATTTCATGTGCTAAGGACTGCACCAGGAGCTGGCAATGTAACTGTTGACTGGGAAATTGTTGGCCATAATTTGGAACAAAACTTTGAAAATATTTCTGGCACACTCTGCTTTTTAGAGGTAGTTATCATTTATTTGCTTCAGATTCCATAATAAAAAGAAAGTGTGAATAGTTGCACTTGATTTGAGAACAGATGGACTTTATTTTTTGCCTTATTTGCAATATAAAATTATACATATCTGCTCAGATGTAAGCCATATTTAGACTAATGCAGTGGGACTTATTTCTAAGCGTGTAGCACTGTACCTTTTTACCTAGCTGTTTTACAAGCCCAGTGCACTTTTGCTAGAATAAAATGTAATATTTGGATATTAACCTGTTATATCCTAAAAACTTCGAGACTCTGCTAAGTTGTAAATGTCTCAATGTACCTCTCAGAAAATGGTCCAGGCTAGTATTGCTTGTAATAAAACAACTTAATAGATGAAAAGGTGATTTGTAGAAATGAGTTTCAATGTTTTACAGGTAGTCCTCAATTCACAATCACAATTGAGCCCAAAATTTATGTTGCTAAGTGACAAATTTGTAAAGTAAGGTTTATTTATTTATTTATTTATTTATTTTTGTCAATTGTTTACAAGATAATAGGTATAAGTAAAAACATAGTTATGAACACATGAATACATATAAGAAAAATAAAAAACATAAAAGAAACAATAGGACAGGGATGGTAGGCACGTTGGTGCGCTTATACAAGCCCCCTACAGACCTCTTAGGAAAGGGGTGAGGTCAATAGTAGACAGTCTAAGGATAAAGTTTTGGGGGTTTGGGGAAGAAACCACAGAGTCAGGTAGATTATTCCAGACATTGACTATTCTGTTGCTGAAGTCGTATTTCCTGCAATCAAGTTTAGTGCGATTAACCTTGAGTTTGTATCTATTGTTTGCTCTTGTGTTGTTATGGTTGTTATGGTTACCCATTTTACGACCTTTCTTGCCACAGTTGTTAAGCCAATCGTTGCAGTTGTTAAGTTAGTAATATGGTTGTTAAGTGAATCTGGTTCCCCCAATGACTTTGCTTGTCAGAACATCACATGACCCTGGGACTCTGCAACCATCATAAATATGAACCAGTTGCTAAGCATATGAATTTTGATCATGTGACCCTGGCAGTGCTGCAATGGTTGTAAGTGTGAAAAACAGCCATAAGTCACTTTCTTCACTGCCATTGTAACTTTGAACAATCAGTGAACAAATGTAAGTCGAGGACTACCTGTACTATCATAGTTATTAAATAATTGTCCCTTTTTTGCTTTAACTAATAGGGGTCATTAAATGCAACAATTTATTTATACCTGCTGGATGATCAGATCCCTGAAGAAAAGAAAGAATATCACATAATTCTGTACAATATTAAAACTCAAGGTATTTGTCTTGTAGATAAATATAGCAAATCAAGATTGGGTTATACATGATGACTAGATTATTTAATATTTTGTAATCTGAAGATGAATGTATTAGTGGATAAAATACATCAGTCTGAAATGCCATGAACAGTCTGTCTGAGTTAATCTGTTCACAGATGCAAAGAACCATTTAATGCTTCAGTCTAACAGGGATATTGGATCAAACTGAAGTCCTATCTAAAGGGGGAGGTGTCCTTGGTGCCTTAGAGCTTGCTTGTTTTTGTTGCAGATGTTTCATTACCCAAAGTAGGTAACATCATTCAGCACTCCTTACTAGCACAGATGATGATATCTAGTTTGGGTAATGAAATATCTGCAAGAAAACAAGCAAGCTCAGAGAGCAACAAGGACTCCTCATTTCAACCCTGAGCTACAATTATTCTCCTTCCAATTATTCTCCATCTAAGCCAGAAACTATGGTAGTTTACCAGATTTTGAGGACAATGGTTTTATGTACAATGGGGGAAATTATGTTTGGAGACAATTTGCTTTTGATTCCAAAAATAAGATATGATGTCTGATAATTGTGATAAACATAACCTTCTTTAATTTATTACTTCTCTAAAGCCATTTTAAGATACAACATACTCATTTTCTGTAGCCCAAATATTTGATTATTTTATGTGGGAAGGAGGAGAAGGATTGCCATGTATGCTGTCACGATCATTATGCACAGCGAGCAGAACAATGAAAGATTGATCATGGTTCTCTGAAAAACATACTGGAGTATCTTTTGCCATATACCATCGAACAATTTACTATTAAATTAAAGGGCACATTCCTATGGGGAACCATGCTTTTTAACATCATTTTTTAATTTATTTTTAGGCGTCACTTCTACTGGCATTGCTACTTTGGACCATCAAGGATATGAAGCAGTTTTGACAGTAGAGGCTAGTGATGAACCATATGGCATTCTGAATTTTGCATCTTCATCTAGAACTGTATTAGTCCAAGAGGAAAATAAGACGATTCAACTTTTCATTAACAGAGAATTTGGATCTTTAGGTCTGTATATAGAAGAATGTAGGTTCTAAAAGATATTTTTCTATATACAGCTTCATTATTAATACTTTCTTACACATGATGTTTCATAGTATTATGTCATAAAAGCAGAAGAAAATGCATCAATATCCAAATAAATAAATCTGAAACTCTGAAAAAGGAATATATTTTAGATCTAAGAGCTAAATTGATTCTAAGCAGCTATATTAGGTACCATGTGTCAATAGTTACTAGAATATAGATATTAGCACCCAACAAGATTTCTTTTACTCGCATACTGTACATAAATATACTGAAGTACACTATTATCCAAGTAGTTGATTGCGGTGTTGTAAAAGACTTTTCCTTTCATGTGATGAAAGAAATGATAGAAACAGCTGGGAGAGTCTTGACTAAGAATTGGTGAAATTTTAATTCAAATAGTGAGTTTTCTAAACTTTAACTAAAATGATAAAAATAGGAGGGATTTTTACGGAAGGAATTTCATAATGACATAACATAGCAAAAAGTCAGTGCTTTCTGCTTTTTGCAGTTCTAACCAGCCAATGAATTCTGAACATTCAGTGGCTTGCCCTAACATATAAGGAAGAAGGTAGACAGTCCTAGATATCAAATACCTAAATATTTGCCATGTTCAAAACAAGTATATTATACTGTAATATTTATATATTTATGTGATTATTATGTTGTAATCACTATACTTCATTTTGCTATTAAAAGAACAAAGCAGAAGCAAAATATTGCAGGTTTTTAAATGCTACACTTCGGCTTAATTGTAATTTTATAAGAGACCTCTGGTATTAAAAATAATAACACTGCAAACAAGAGGAACAGCAACCTGAGAAAAATGCAAACATTTGAAAAAACACACAAAGTTGTTACAGAAAAATCCAAGGTTTTTTTTTAATTAAAAAGCATAAAAAGTAGGCATGAAATATAATGCTCCATTGGCATGGGTAATGAGCATGATATGATTATCAAAATCCAAGTATAATGGACAAATAAAAGAAGCATCTTGATATAAGTAAAAGATGTAGCTATAATGAAGCTCATTACACCGCCTTTAGTTGCATGTCTCACATCTCTGATATTCATAGATCACAGTATGTGGTATTATACAAATCAGTCTTTGATGTTTTTGTTCATTATAAAATATAAGTGTATTTAATTATAATTACATCTGAAATCTATATGTTTACCAGGTGTTGTCAATGTAACCTACACAACAATTTCAGAATTTCTTGGTTTAAAGAATCAGACTGAAGGGACATATGCTGAACCAGGAGTTGATTATATACCTATATCAGGATCAGTTATTTTGAAAGAAGGTGTAACAACAGCCACCATAAATATTACTATTCTAGAGGTAAATTCTAATTCCACTCGGTAAAAGAAAAAGAGAGAGAGTCTGATTTTGATGAATGCAGGATTTAGGCCATAATTTCTAATGTTCATGGGAAAATTCTTTGCTCTATTGGTTGATGGAAAAATCCAAGAGGAACAGTTAATCACAAAAAGAGAACTTAGATTTATACAAGTGGAATAAATCTGTTTCATTACACTGGTTTCAATACCATGTGCCACATTTTATAATCTTTAAAATGAATAATGCATTGTTCCATATTTTTTCTATTTCATTTCCTGATTACAGTACTTATAGTAAATCTTGCAGTTGGAAAAAAGCCTGGCTAGTATTATATTATTTTAAAATTTGTAATATTTCATTTGACATGCATATTCTTCAGGCCTAGTAATTCCATTAGGAATGAGGATGGTAGTTAGACATAGTGCATAATAGATACCTTAAGTGCAAAATACACTACTTCTGCTAATTTAGTAGTCATTTTCAAGAGGACAATAACATGAGCCTATGTTTGTTTTTGTTTTACAGGATGATATTCCAGAAATGCAAGAATATATTTTTATCAATCTAACATCTGTGAAACTTGTCAGATATCCTTTGGTATCTTTTCCTCCCAGACTTGGTAGAAATCTCACAACTTTCTTTCATGATTTATTTATACCTCTGTATCAAATTTGTACATTTTAAAAATATTTTGCACCAATGTAAAATATTTATTACATATAAAAATATTTGTTACTCCCTTTATGCAAGCTTTCAAAATATACTTCTCTAAAAAAATTAAGCTAACAGTAGTTTGTCAATAGCATTTTAAAAGTAAATTTAATTAGTCAAATTCACAGATAATAAGAAACCATTTTTATTAGTTACAATAGTAAATCTTGCTTATTGTAGAGGAAGAGTGTGCTGATGCATGCTCCCACATTGCTGGCATCTATTAAATCAACCAGTGGTTACTTTATTTAAAAAATGACATGTACAGCATTATTAGCACATATCTCATTCATGTTCTTTGCAAACTTCAGTGTGATATAAGAGTCTTGGAACCATAAGGGAAGCAAATCCAAAAATTTGCTTCAGGCCCCAAAACTCCAACTTACAATTCCTAATCAACTTTAGGCTGGTATATTAGATTTGGTTTTGTTCAGTATTTTCAAGATACATCATGCTTCCTGTTACTGGTGTTACAAAAATGTATATTCTAATATTTTCAATTTGATCTTCATTTTGCATTTCTGTAGAATTGACTGGGTTAATTCACTACAATATAAATAGAAAAAAAAAGTGCCAATAGGTTTAAGATGTGTTGATAGCACAATGAATACTAGGAATAGTAGGATTTCTGTGTTCTGAGTAATTTTAATTACTTAAAATTATTTATTAATATTCTACTTTTTTCCAAGAGCATTTGGGAAGAATTACAGTTCGTTAATATTATGCATACATTGATATTATAAATAATAATTTACTTTGTACATCTAAGCATTTATTTATTGATCCACATTACTGTGCAAAATAATTTTCTTGCTATTTTTAGACATGGAGGGTTTAACAGCACAGGTAATTATTGACGCTAATGATGGAGCAAGAGGAGTAATAAGTTGGCAAAATACAAGGTAAGTTTAATTTTCAGTTTACGTTTCATTTTTTTTTCAATTGTTAATTTGCTCAGCTGAAACCTTTTGTGACATGAATCATGATGTCACCAAAGACAGTAGGACATGTAGTCAGCCAGTCCTGGAAGCCAAATATGGGCTCTAAGTAGTCCAGGATAGCCAAGGTATCATTATCAGGAATGTATCCAATTTACATTTAAGTGCTACAGGCAGTTTCAAGGATTTCAAATTGTAGATAAGTAGGTTACTACTGCAATTATTTCTTCAATTAAACATTAGTTTATATTTTTCCATTTATCATATTTTGAAACAGTAAATAAAAGCGTGTGGAAATGAACAAATCCACAATCCTGGCCAGAATGATGGAGAACTACAGAGAGGGATCGATAGGAAAATGCTTATGGCAAGAGTTCGCGGTTTTAAAACGGATGAGACACATCTGGTTTTAAATATTAAAATGCAGAATTTTTAAGAAATCCTGCAAGAAAGAACAAACATAAATTTTTTGTATAATCTTTTGAAAAAATTTGTAAGCTCATAATGGGTTCTCTTCACAAGAGATCTTAAAATAAATCAAGCTCAAAATCAATCTCTATTACTGATATTTTAATTTGAACAATGAAAGAAATTTATTTTATTTATTTAATTTCTAAATATGGTATACCAAATATGAATGGTATCAAAAATTTAGTCAACCTGCTTGAGTCTAGTTATTTATTTTTACAACTATAATCAGCTGGATTGACTAAAATATGTTTTAAAAATTCAATTTTCTGGATGAAAAAACACTTACCTTTTTAAACATAATTAATGAGATGACTGCAGAAGCTGTAAAAAGTGCTGCTATGACTATCATCATAATGCCTACTGGAATACTCTTGTTAAGTCCAGTAAGAGATGAAATCCATCCACTAAAGAAAATACAGAGAGCTCTAAAACACATCTTTAACACTCTTTAAAGAAGTATGGCTATTTCCCCCACTATGTTTTAAAGGAAAATATCATTTTTCCTTTATGGGTTACAAAGGAAGCTTTTAACACATATTTTAAGAATCCACTCCTAAAAGAATTGAAAACACAAATACTTCAGTTCTTTTTTTTTTTTTTTTTGAGGAATGGGAGGACAGTAAAGCAGTCCTGAATTCTTTTACCATCTTATTGGATTTTGTAAATTGCCTATGTTATATAAAACTAGAATTACATTTAAGCAAGTATACCTCATGCAAGCATACTGAAAGTTGCTATTTAAATTACACCAACTACTCAGTTAAGTTTTCCTTTCCCAATTTAGATACCACTTGAAAATATGGACCTTCATTACATATTTTATGCCATAAGAAAGAATTTTTGAAGTTTTATTTAAACTGAAAAGCAACCATATACCTACGGATAGGAAACAAAGCTAAATTATTTATAGCATGTGATATAGCATACCATAACTCAACCAAGTGACTGGGTGGTTTAAAATTATAAGATTATAAAACAATTTGTCTGTTTAGCTTTTAATAAATTTTGGCCTTATGGATCTGGGTTTTCCCCCAGATCCTAGAATGTTAATGAAGCCTAGTTTGGCCATACATACAATAAAATTATAAAGACATATTCTCCTTTATTAATCCAATAATAGGCCACAACATTTTCACTTAAAAATATGATCATAGATTAAGAAAGCTATTCTTGTAATATTATTCCAGCATTCATCTTGCTGTAGCAAATCTACAATATATGGACTGAATTATATATATGAATTCGGATAAAACAAATACTGCAATCCAGACAGAATGAATTTGAATTAGGACTGGCAGAAATCAGTAACCTAAAAGAACATGTCACCTTCAAAATGTTGAACCACAGCTCCTATCACTCTCAATTCTGCATACTGGAATTAGGATTGTTGGAAACTGTGGTTCAACAACATTTGGTCAATGGTCGCCCACTTCTGCACAAGGAGGTACAATTTAAACCGCAGTAAAGGCTTCTCTCTGACTGCTATGAGAAAACAGTTTACCTAATTCTGAACTTGGCTCCATGCAAAATACAATTAAAGGATTTCCTCACCCCCTACCAGTTTTTCGTTTCTGATAATCTGGGCAAATGAGAAGCCAATATCAACACACGACAAGGATACCGGGCATGTGTTATTCCTTCAATAGACATCCTCCTTGCAAGTAAGCAGCGACTAGCCATTGGCCTGGCCTGGCCCCCATTCTATCTCTTGGTATGCCCTGAACAGCACTTGCCTACTGACTCGATAATACCTCATTATTTCAAACACCTGATGTTTAACTTTATAAAACATTAAAAAAAGAAATGGGTTGTAATACCTTCGTAAAAAACCTCAACAATTACAGACCAGTGGCACTCACTCTATCATCATGAAGTGCTTTGAGAAATTGGTCTGCCAGCACATCATTTCTGGTCTTCTGCATACATTTGATAAACACCAGTTTGCATTCAGAAAAAATAGATCTACAGAGGACACTAGCCATCACTCTTCACACTGCTCTGACTCATCTAGAACAGCGGGGGGCTATGTGAAGATGCTTTTTGTAGATTTTAGTGTCCACATAGACTAGTGTCTAAACTTATGGATCTTGGACTCTTATTCAATCTGTCTTTGGATAATGGATTTGTCTGGCCACTCTCAGAGGGTCAGATTAGGTAATCATATCTCTTCAGCTCTTATTCTTAACACTGGTATACCACAGGGTTGTGTGTTGAGCCCCCTATACTCTTTATGCGCGCATGACTTCATTCCCACTCATGCTAGTAATACTATTACTAAATTTGCAGATGATACAACAGTGGTGGAACTCATCTCCAGGATGGATGAGTCTGACTATCGAGATGAGGTAGACCGGTTGCTTTTGTGATGTGGAGACAATAACTTGGTCCTTAACACCAATAAGACCAAGGAGCTTTTAGTGGACTTTAGAAGGAATAGATCAGACCTCCAGCCCTTACTTATCAATGGAGACCGAGTGGAGCAAGTGGCCAGTTTTAAGTTTCTGGGTATTATCATAAAGAGGACCTCACCTGGGGCACTCACATTGCAGCACTGGTCAAAAGGGTCCAGCAGAGAGTATACTACCTGAGACTTCTCAGGAAACAACAACTGAATGAAAAACCTTCTACTGCTGCAACAGAGTATTTTAATTTACTGCACCTGTGTATGGTTTGCCAATTGCACAGTGGCAGATAGGACAGCACTCCAGAGGGTTAACGTCATTTCCCAGAGGATCATTGGCTGCCCTCTCCCCTCTTTGGAAGAGTTTTATAGTTCCCACTGCCTTAAGAAAGTTCAAAACATTCTCAAAGATCCATCTCATCCTAATACCATCTTGCAGATGGTACAGGATAATAAAAACAAGGACAAAGAGGCTGAAAAACAGCTTCTATCCCAGGGCAGTAACTCTATTGAAGTCTACTGAATAGTGCAATATTAATGCAATATCGGGTTTTCAATTCAATTGTATAGAATGTGAAGGATGTGTGTTTGTGTTTTATTTTTAGTTATAAATAATGTACACTGAAGATGGCATTTAATTTCTTGTGTGAGGCGAAATGACAATAAAGTAAAGTAAAGCTCTCACTACATGAGATGTGGTGGCGCAGTGGTAACAGGCTAATTCTGCTGACTGCCAGCAGTTTGGCAGTTCAAATCTCGGGATTTCCGGTTTGTCGGCTTTGCGGCGGTAGGGATTCGCGAAGCTGCGCGATCCCTGCCGCTAGCCGTTTTGGGGCTCCTGAAGGGGCAGCTGAAGGTAGGGGATCCGGGAAAGGGTTTGGGGTGCTGCAGACCCCTCCCTAGCCGGCAGAACCTCCTTTTACCAAGAGCGGTGCAGCGGCGGTCCGTAATAGCCGCCACAAAGAAGCCGGCAGCTGGGCAAGTATGCGCTGGAGGAAGAGGAGAAAGTTTTTAAAAGTGAAAGTCTTCTTGGTTGACCCAGGACTCTAAGATATATTTAGTTTAATTCCTGAAAATGATGGCTTTTTGGATGATTCTTTCCACAAGAGGAAATAAGCGGCAATTCTGAGGTGCTGAAAGGAAAGTTTACTCTCCCCGACGGAATTAATAAATGGATATTGAGAAACCTGTTGTTTTTTTTCAGGTAAAACTAGCTTTTTGGGATAAGTCGGAAGGAGAGGACAAAAAAAATATTTATCTGGTTGGATTTTGTTGGAGGAAATGCCTTAAGGATTTGAAAACAGAAATAAAATCTTAATAAGGCTTCAAAACACAGATTTGAACTTTCTTTTTTTCTTTGTCTGATACTACCCTGGAAGAGAAAGGGGAATTCTGGCTTGGCTTGGATTGATTGAGGATTGTGGACTTTGGGGTTGTCTTGTTTTTCTTTTGGAATATTTTGGTTGGTGTGAGAAGAAAGAGGAAAAAGAAAAGAAAAGATCTATAATGGCTTTTTCTTTGGAGGAACTGAGGGATGAATATGAGCAAACAAAAGCAGCCTGTAAAGATGGTATGGAAAAAGCTTTTCTTTTTAAAAATGGCGTTGGTTAACTATGAACAGACAATACAGATGGAAGCTGAAGAACAACAAGAAGAAGATGAAGACGCCATCTTCAATGAATCCCAAAATTCATCTAAGAAAAGAAGGAAGGAAGAAAGCGAGGAAAATGAAGGACTTAAGATCTAAAAAAACATTTAAGAAAGAGAAAAATATGCAAAATAGCAAACAAGAGAAAAAGGGAATACAACAGAGAAGGGATGCCGGCAAGATAGAGGTTAGAAGAAGGGGGTAGGAAGACTTGGTGGGGGAAGAAAGAAAGGGGAAAGGCGGAGAAAAGCCACAAAGTTTTAAAATTAGATGGGAAAAGAGGAATCCTTTTAGGGATAATGGGTAAAGCATAAATTTTTTTAAAAAGATTCTGCAAGGTACACAAGATGGTACTGTAACATTCGTATTAGAAATAGAAAATTAGAATGGCTTAAGAGTTAATAAGAAATTAAAATGTTGAAATGTTTAATAATGATTGATTTTAAAATGTAATAAAATATTGAAGGGAAAGGCAATGAGAATGCTATAAGATTTATTATTTAGATTTATTATTTAACTACGTATTTAGGAGGATATTATGTATTTAAACATTTTTGATTTTTTACTCTGTTTTTATTGTTACTAAAAGTAAAAATTAGTAGATAGAATGTACCAAGCAGAATCAAATTGGGTATTAGGTGTTATTTTAAATGTTAATTTAATTAATTTAGGGAAGGATAGAAAGGCATCATACTCTGATTAGAGATTTCAGGAGAAATTCTTTTTTTTTTTTTTCATTATAAGGAATGAGATAGAGGGATAATAAAGGTTGGGCAAAAGATATAAATATAATGATTTAAATTAAGATGGATTGAATAAGAGAGAATTATGAAGAGTGAAATGTATGGAGAAGTTTATATGGAAGATACAGAATGGTAAATAAAATAAGTAATGATCTGTAAGATGAGCATGAATATAATTAAAGCCCATATAAAAGAGGTACCTGGGGCCAAGTTACTTTACTAAAAGATTTTTATATGTATGTTTGTGTTTGTTTATGTCTTTGAGAGTATTGGTGAAACCTTGTAGAAACATAGAAAGAGAGTGATGATAATCAAGTCAGAAAGAAATTGATGAAATAATATAGAAATGTATTGTATAAGATAAGGTTTTATCTGACTTGTTAAATCTATAATGGAAAAAGGTTCAAATATGTAATGGTTGATGATGATTTGTTTGTTTTTTGAAATTAATAAAACTTGCTTAAAAAAAAAAGATAGTGGCATGAATTAGAGTGTTTTAAATTTATTAAATATTGAGAACACATCTGTACAAGAGAGAGGAATGCTACTTGAACCAAAATGGAACTAGGCTGCTGGTCCATTCCAGTAAAAAAAGTGGCAGAGTATCTTTAAACAGATCTGTGGGAGAAAATCACCAAATGCTGGGCAGCATCCAGCTGAGAAAGGTGTAGAAAATACTATAGAGCAGAGGTCTCCAACCTTGGCAACTTTAAGACTTGTGGACTTCAACTCCCAGAATTCTCCAGCCAGCAGAGCTGGCTGGAGAATTCTGGGAGTTGAAGTCCACAAGTCTTAAAGTTGCCAAGGTTGGAGACCTCTGCATAGAGTACCCATCAAGACACATTAGGTAAAGGGTGATGATGACTTTCAGGAGATATGTAAGAAAAAAAAAGCTTATGAAAATGCTAACACAAATGTTAACATTTGAAAAAGGATGTATGTTATGAGCATTTCTGATGAATCAGATTATAAATTAGAGTAACAGGGCTTAACAAATTCTGACCTTACAACTCAGGAAACAGGCTGTCAGATACTGCATTTCAAAATGAAGGTCACAAAGGGCAGACCAGTTGGACAATAGGCATGCAATTTGGAGAGCCAAGTAATCACCCACTTCTAGCAGAAGAATAATAGCAGACTAGTCACATACCTTAGAGCCTGAGTAGGAAAAAAACCTCACACACATGCATAAAGATAAACAAATACCCAAAGGTATAATATACCAAGGTTCTGGTGTAATCATGAGTCTCCAACCATTATGGGAATATCCTTTGAAAAGTATGCTTTTATTCAGTTGGCTCCATCTACCAGTCCTGGTGTCTGAAATTTTCTGTCTTGCATCACTTTCCAGGCCCATTAAATGTGCTGTAAAAGTCTGGAATTTTCCAGTCAAACTTCCAGCTAAGTGGGAATGTAGGAAGGAGAAAAAGAAAAACACTTTTTTTTCCATTAAAGAGTTTTCCAAATACTTTTGTCCATTCATGGGATAGTGGCCATACTACTTTTCTTGGAGGCTTTATCAGCAATATAGTAACTCATTCCTTTATCACTCATATTTGGAGGACTACAATTTATTCTATATAGAGTTTCCCTTAAAGATACAACTTGTACATAATTCAGCCTCTCCCCATTCTCGCCCCCCCCCCTCGCTGAATGTAGAAGATGCTACAGCAGGATAATGCCAATCTGGTGTGAGCTTCATTAAGAAGCTATAGGCTTTTGGGTCCAATTCAAAGTGTTCCTTCACACTTCTGAAGCCCTTTGTAATTTGGATATTTCTTACTTCTAGGGTAAGAAATAGAATCCAAGTAGAATCCATTTGTTTGACAAATATAGACTGGGAAGGGATGCTATAGATGACTATACCAGAGATGTTAAAAGGGTGGGAGTCCAGATATAAGCTCTCTTGGTTATTACCCACTCAGCCTCAACAGCTGTTCCCTTGAGTTAAAATTACACCTTCCATATATAATTCATTATCATTTGGAAAAGCCGTTAATATATATTTTTCCATATTACCTTTGCACATGATATGATTATGATATGATTATGATAATTAATGAATAGAGAATGCTATCTTGCTTATGATAGATTAATGTTTTGCTTTTATTTTGGATGTCCATTTGTTTTAAGGCACCTAGAACTATTTGATGAGCTAGCCAATAAGTATTTAAATAATTTAAATAATTTATTTAAATAAATAGGTAACTTTTCTTTTTTTCCTTCAGGTTTGAAATAAGTGAACTGAATAATTTATTTAAATAAATAGGTAACTTTTCTTTTTTTCCTTCAGGTTTGAAATAAGTGAACTGAATACAAACTTAACATTAGTGATATTCCGGGACCGAGGCTTGTATGGTAACGTGTCCTTATTCTTGTATGCTCAGAATCTGGAAGCATATCAGGGAGCGGACTTTAATCTTTCTTCAAGGGTAAGAAGAAACCATCACAGAAAACCATTTTTCCATAACATCAAATGGATGTTTTGTTTCAGTGAAAAGTGTAAGCAATTGTACCCTGAATATTAGGGTCTTCAAAGTATTATTAGGCTTCAAAGTTCATTCCATTTCTTCATTAATATGCTTTTCAATTTTAAAAAAATATGCTTTTCAATTTAAAAAAAAAATCAGCATGATACTTTGTTTAAAAATGTATTTACATAGGTATTTAAAATTCAAAATAACAGCTAGATGTTGGGATGTGTAACTGTTATGTTTATTCTATGTATTTTATCATTATGAGTACCCAGATTGTTGGGGGCAATATGCTGACTCTGTAAACTGCTTAGAGAGGGCTATAAAGCACTGAAGTGGTATATAAGTCTAAGTGCTATTGCTATTATAAGATGACTTGTACTTTTTTGAATATTTCTGTAGATGCTTTGTAAAAGTCACAGCGAATTTACATTTTTCTGTACGTTTTTATGCATTGCTTTTCAACATTAAACACATTTCCAATATGTTTCATTAATAGACTCTTTCTTTTGCTGATGGAGAAAGATATAAATATATTGATGTTCAAATTTTTGATGATGAGATTCCTGAAAGAGATGAGAAATTCCAACTAATTTTAACAAATCCATCCCTTGGATTAGAATTGGGAGAAAATACAACAGGTAATATTAATTAATTTTGAATTAGTATTTTGTTTTGTGTTTGCCATGGATCAGGAGGCTCTATTCTCATGCCCTGGTCACCTCCCAGAATAGATCAATGTACAATAGCATGTTCTACATGGGGCTCTCTGTGAAGAGCATCCAGCAGCTACAGGAGGGCAAAGGGTGCTTCTCAGTCAGGACAGGTAATACTTTTATTCTGTGAGCTGCACTATTCTATTCAAGGTACTGGTGATGACCTCTAAAGCCTCAAGGCTGGCATGAGGTACATGTTATGGGTCCTGTCCACAAAAACACATCACCTGACAGGCCCTAGAGGAGAGTCTTTTCTGCCACAGCAGGTGCCCTTCAGAACATCACCCCCCATCCCCCAGGATAGGCAGGTCCTGATCAGTGGTGGGATTCAAATTGTTTTCACTACCAGTTCTGTGGGTGTGGCTTGGTGGGCATGGCAGGGGAAGGATACTGTAAAATCTCCAGTCAGAGGTAGTATTTGCTGGTTCTCTGAACTACTCAAAATTACCGCTACCAGTTCTCCAGAACTGGTCAGAACCTGCTGAATACCACCTCTGGTCCTGATCTTGCTGATTCCTGCTGACCTTTTGGAAGGCTCTCAAGACATGGTTCTGTCATTATGCTTGGAGACCAGCGGTGGTATGGAACATGCTAGCCAGCTGTATTGCTAGTGACTGTATTGGCTGCCTTCTCCTGTTAAAATCTTTAATGGTTTTATTTGGTTTTTAATGGTTTTATTTTGGTTGGTTGTTTCTATTGTTTTCTGTTTTTAATCCTATGACCATCTCACATAGCTACATAAATTGAATGATTGAGAGAGTGAATGAATAAAGTTAACATTATTAATAACATTAATAACATTATTAATAGCATTCTTCATAGTCATAAACAATTTACATAATTATCTAAATTACTGATAGCAATGATTGGCTGGCAGTCCACCATATTGTTTTGTAATTGCCTATATTGTGCAATTAAAAAAAAAATGGTTAACATATAGGATTCACCCAGGCTAGGTGCTGAAAGAAAAGCAAAAGCAATAAATTCTCCCTTTTACACACAGACAGACAGACACACACACACACACAACGTGTGTGTGTGTGTGTGTGTGTGTGTGTGTGTGTTTAGCATGTAGAAAGTCCACAAACGGTTGTGCAATTTTTTTGTGGGTTCTATTGCTAAGATTTCAGTTCTTTTCAGTCTTGAAGATAGCACAATATAACAGGACAATATGAAACCTTTTGACACCTTTAAAACATTCTTTTCACTTTGTAGTTCATAATGCAGAAAATTATGTAGATTTCATATTATTTAAGCAAAAGTAATAAGATCAGTAGAGTAAAATCAGTAGAGTAAAATGTATTAATTTATTTATTAAACATGTTTATTATGAAAGCTTGTTCTTGTTTGATGTAACTTTGAAATACTGAATTTTAGTTAAGTTCTTCAGGACTATGTTTTTTTTTCAAACCTTGTAAAACAAAATTGCAGCACAAATTTTTCTTGTAGATGTTAGAGATAGAAATCTTGATTTATTGTTATTATGATTAAATATTTATAATCTACATAAACTTTGTTGTCTTCCACAAATTTATGCTCAAAAAAATCTCAAATATATACTGAACCTGGATTTAGATACCAATATTGATAATAGTATCATTTATTAAATTATATGGAAGCATTGCCCGATGATTGTATGTTGAATATTAAGGTAATCATTTCATTTATTGTCTGTTCAAAGCAACAATTACTATTCTGGCCAATGATGACGGTCATGGAGTTTTATCCTTCAACAATAGTGAACATTTTTTCCTAAGGGAACAGACAGCACTCCATTTAATGGAAAGTGTTGCGATACTGAATATTATCAGAGAACCATCTCAAGGAATATTTGGAACAGTGACTGTCCAATACATAGTGCGAGAGATAAATTCTTCTGAAGAATCAGTAGATTTGACTCCATCACAGGGCTATATTGTTCTAGAAGAAGGAATAAGAGTCAAGGTAATATGCAACAAGTAGTTTCTACAAAATGTAAAAAATATTATGTTTATTTAAGAAATAAAATAAATATAAATTGGTTAATATCAGAAAACATATATTACATCTATATTGTACTATGTGCCTTAAGAACTAATTTACAAATTGCAGAGGATAATTGTACTGATTTTGTAGGTTTTTTAGGATTGTAGGCAGAAGAGATTCAAAATATTTTGCCCTTTCAAAAACAAAGGTTCTTTAGCTGTACATGTTTAATTGGAAATATTTATTTCAATAGCAATTATTTTGAAAATACGTATATTTTATTGGACATCTTATTTGGCAAATTCTGATGAGTTTCTACAAATAGATAGAAAGGATGATATTTATGTGCTTCTGTTTCAAAAGAATAGTGCTTGTTAAGAAAATCTTTAATTGCTTTTGAGATGTGAAATTGTTGTAGAGTTTCATTGTTGATTATAGTTTATCCAAGATTTTGATACTTGATTTTAAATATAATATTTTGAAGAATAAAAATTCTCTTTTAGGTTATAACAATGACAGTTTCTTCCATCCTAACATGTCCTTCTTGATTTCATTCCATGTCTTAATGTAATTATACTAGTATTCAAGATTTTAATACTAATATATTGCTTTTTATTCAGAATCTGCATATTAGTGCCATTCTGGATGCTGAACCAGAAATGGATGAACATTTCATTGTTACACTGTTCAATCCAACTGGTGGAGCCAGACTGGGTGCAAGAACAGAAACATTGATCACAGTGTTGCAAAATCAAGCCCCTTTGGGACTTTTCAGTATCTTTCCAGTTACAGAGAGGTAAATATTGTGTTAGGTCAGAAATTAATTTGTTAGTTATATATGACAGTTAACATACTTTAGTGTTTAGTCTTCTTAAATTTCTTGATATTTATAATATAACAGAAAATGGCAAATATCAGAGTTACAGATATCAGAAGAATGTTAGGATAATTAGGATAAATAGCAACTGTAAATGTTGATAGTGATTTTTTTTTCATTGCTTATTAGCAATACATTTTCAATGGGAGACAGTATACAAATATTTTAAATACATACATTAAATAATAGTTATACATTTAGATGTTTCTATATATCGATAATCTTTTATTAAACAGTAGGCACTTGGAGATTTCATTAATATTTCCTAGCTTCAGGTTTTATTTCTGGCATCTAATCTGTTTTTACTATTGATGGAATATGATTCCATGCCACTTGTATTAAAATAAATCTCTGTAATTCTCTGTTTTGCTTTCCCTGGACGCCATGACAAACAATGTGTATCTCAAACTAGGAATGTGAAAAACCATTCTGGAGATTGCCTTGTGCTGCAAACAAAGGAAACCTACTGCTCAAGAGTGTTGAAATGCCATCTCTTCTAAATGGCTTAACTGATTTTGAGGCTCCCACTTGGAGTGACTGTATGTGAATGCTTTTAGGATGGCTGGTGATCCACACAGGGACAGTCCTGGAAGAACTGTGCACAATCATGGCTACAGACAAAGCTATGAGGCCCTTGAACTGGCTTGATTCCATTAGTGCTCTACTCAATTGACAAAGCAGTCTCTAGATGTTTTTGCACAATCAGTTCTATATTTACCCAATCCAGTGACATTCATTTCCAAGAAAATATGTACAGTGGTATCTTTTGAATACACTGAAAATTTTAAAGAACCACAGGTTACATTTCTACATATCTTGCTATAATTTATAGAATATTTACATTATAATTAGCATCTACTCTCTCAACTACTATGAAAAAAGTCTGCTATTTTAACATGAGAATATGTCAGTTATTACATGTGCTGAAAATCAGCTTTCTTACAATCAGTATGCCAATAGAACACCTTCTGTGTATTTTTATTTTATCATTTATTTAGTTGTATAGCACTTAGAGAAAATCTGAAAAAGGATCACTATTTATGTATTTTGTTAAATCTTCCATAATTCTTAGGACAAATTCTATTATAGCTGAGGAAGCAAACACTACAGTTTATTTGAAAATATCTCGGAGCAATGGACTCAATACATCAGTGAGTGTGGAATGGGAAACACGACCTGATTCTGCATTTGGGATAAGTAAGTCAATTCATGAGTTTTGATAGGTTATAGAGGATAGGTTTATATAATTCATGTATTGTAATTTGGTTGATTCAATCAGAGATAACTAAAGCCCCTTCCATAGACAATGACTGTATCCATCCCAAGTTGGCTTTGCACCTTTTTGTGCCTTTTTGTGTCTTGGGATTCTACGTTGTCCTCACAGCATCCCCAGATACATAGAAACCTTGGAAGCTTAATCAATTAACTAGTGAGGTATCTTTCCCTATAGAAAAGAATCCAAGAAGTCTGTGCTGTTTTTTCTTCTTCTTGGGTTGTAGATCAAACAGTTTCCCACTGGAGGTTTCCATCTGGTTCCCTTAATTTCTTTTTACTGATCCCTTTTTCCCCCATAATGTGGCTTTTTAAGGGTTTTTCTTACAGATACAGATAATCAGAGTTGGAAGGGACCTTGTAGGTCATCTAGTCCAACCCCCCGCCCAAGCGGGAAACCCTACACCATTTCTGACAAATGGCAGTCCAATCTCTTCTTGAAAGTCTCAAGTGATGGCGTTCCCACAACTTCCGAGGGCAAGCTGTTCCATTGGTTAATTGTTCTCACTGTCAGAAAGTTTCTCCTTGTTTCCAGATTAAATCTCTCCTTGTTCAGTTTCCATCCATTATTCCATGTCTGGCCTAGAGGTGCTTTCGAAAATAGCTTGACTCCTTCCTCCCTGTGGCAGCCCCTCAAATATTGGAAGACCACTATCATGTCTCCCCGGTCCTTCTCTTTACTAGACTAGCCAAGCACAGTTCCTGCAACTGTTCGTTGTATGTTTTAGCCTCCAGTCCCCAATCATCCTTGTTGCTCTTCTCTGTACTTTTTCTAGAGTCTCAACATCTTTTTTATAATGTGATGACCAAAACTGGATGCAGTACTGTAGGTGTGGTCTTACTAAGGCTTTATAGAGTGGTATTAGTACTTCCCTTGATCTTGACTGTATCCCTCTGTTAATGCAACTTAGGATTGCATTAGCTTTTTTGGCGGCGGCTGCACACTGCTGGCTCATATTTAGCTGGTTGTCCACTAAGACTCCAAGATCCCTCTCACAGTTACTGCTATTGAGCCTGGTTTCACCCAGTATATATATGTGTACTTTTGGTTTTTCTTGCCTAAGTGTAGGACTTTACTTTTCTCTACATTGAATTTCATTTTGTTAGATATAGCCCAGTGTTCTAGTCTGTCAAGATCCATCTGGATCTTGAGACTATCTTCTTGGGTATTAGCTATTCCTGCCAGCTTAGTATCATCTGCAAATTTGGTAGGTTCCCCTTCTATTCCCTCATCTAAGTCGTTAATGAAGATATTGAAGAGTACTGGGCCTAAGATAGAACCTTATGGCACCCCACTGCTTACTTCCCTCCATGTAGACTTAGACCCATTAAGGACTACTCGTTGAGTACGGTTTGCCAGCCAGTTGCGAATCCATCTAGTGGTTGTGCTATCTA
The DNA here is from genome assembly GCF_049901735.1 of Notechis scutatus. Taxonomy (NCBI): domain Eukaryota; kingdom Metazoa; phylum Chordata; class Lepidosauria; order Squamata; family Elapidae; genus Notechis; species Notechis scutatus. The sequence continues at coordinate 227,790,711 of NC_142010.1, read as the reverse complement.
TTCCACTTTTTTCCTGCTTACTAAGAAGTAGGTTGTGGTCTACTTTATCGAATGCCTTGCTGAAATCTAAATATATTATGTCCACAGTATTTTGCTGGTCTACTAATTTAGTCACTGTGTTGAAGAATGAAATAAGATTGGTTTGGCATGATCTGTTTTTAACTAGCTGACTGCTAGTTATTACTTTACTTGTTTCTAGATGTTGGTAGATCTGTTTTTTTATTATCTTTTCCAGTATCTTCCCGGGTATTGATGTTAGGCTGATTAGTCTATAGTTTCCTGGGTCTGTTTTTTTTTTTTCTTTCTTTTTTGAAGATGGAACCACATCAGCTCTTTTCCAGTCCTCTGGTAGTTCCCCGGTGCTCCAGGATTTTTGAAAGATATGGTGCAGTGGTTCTGAGATGACCTCTGCCAGCTTCTTTAAAACTCTGGGATGTAATTCATCAGGCCCCAGTGATTTGTTTTCATCAAGATCAGACAGGTGTTCTCTTACTATTTTTTTGCTTATTTTAACTTTTATTTCTGGTCTGTCTTTTATTTTTGGTCTGTCTTCTCTGTTTTTGGTGGGTTGAGCTATAGTTTCTTTTTGCGTGAAGACGGATGCAAAGAATGAGTTAAGCAGTTCTGCTTTCTCTCTGTTCCCTGTTACTTCCTTGCCATCTTCTCTCTTTAGTGGACCGACTGTTTCCTTGATTTTTTTCTTGTTATTTATATGTTGGAAGAAACTTTTTTTATTATCTTTGACTTTTGTTGCAAGTCTTTGTTCATTCTGAGCTTTTGATATCCTGACTTAGTCTTTGCAGATTCTGGCTATCTGCTGATATTCTGCCTTAGTTGTATGTCCTTCTTTCCATTTTTTGCACTTGTCCTTTTTTTTCTTTCAATTTGCCAGAGAGATCTTTGTGCAGCCATGCTGGTTTCTTCTTGGATTTCTTGTTTTTCTTTCTCAGTGGTATTGTGCTGGTCTGGGCTTCTGTGATCATACTTTTTAGAGTTTCTCAAGATTCTTGAGTTGTTTTCCTTTTTAGGATTTTCATCCATGGAATCTTTCTCAAGTTCTCTCTGAGTTTATTGAAATCAGCTCTTTTAAAATCCAAGACTCTGGTGTCATTATGTTCTGTTGCTTGTGTTTGTGTTATGTTGAATTCTAGTATGACATGGTCACTCTCACCCAAGGTTCCTGCAGTTTCAACTCCCTCTATCACTTCTTCTCTGTTTGTAAGAATTAAGTCCAGCATGGCCGTCCCTCTAGTTTCACCCTCTACCTTTTGGACAACAAAGTTGTCAGCTAGGTTGGTTAGGAACTTATTTGATTTCTCACTTGGTGCAGAATTAGTTTTCCAATTGATATCAGGATAATTGAAGTCTCCCATTACTATTGTTGTGTGTTTCCTGCATATGTTTGTTAGTTGGCTGGCAAAAAGGACATCTGTTTTTTCTGCTTGATTGGGTGGCCTATAATATACACCTATGGCCATGTCATTCTTTTTTTCTTTTATATTGACCCATATACCTTCTTTTTTTCTTTGAAGTTACAATATGATCAGGGAAGAACAAGGATAGGTGCCAGTTATTTGCTGTTTTGGTATTTTCCCTGTGGGCAACTTCAGTAAATTTTTCTGTGGTAGGGTACAACAGTGAGAGGCTAGTGGTTTTGTAGGATTTTCCTAAATTGTTTCCAAGATTCTGGTGGTGGTTTGATAAGCAGCTGCCTGTAGACATGATCCTATTTGCCTCTTTTCTTTTCTTCTAGGTAATGCAATTTTAGCAGCTCACTGTCATTTGGGATAAACCCACTAGTCAGCTATCAATATGGACTTTCTTTGTTTATGCTAATATGTGCTGTTAATAGCATTACTTTTCTTTTAATTGCAGAGGGTGGGTTAAGTGTACTGGCCATTTTACAAAGTTTTGAGGAAGAATCAATATCTAGCTGGTGTTTCTTTTTGGAAGGAGACTTTTTATATGGATTATTGTTGAGAACAAATCCAGCTGTAAAGTCTTCAATATATCAATGGCGGGGAGTTTTTGTTCCTGTTGAGGTAAATATTGTAAAACATTAAACTGATATCTAAGAATATTGATCATAACACTGTTTCCAGCTATGTGATACACAGATAGACCTTGTTTAAAAACCACAATTGGAACCAGCAATTTAGTTATTAAGTGAAATGGTTGCTAATTGAAACCATGGCCATGCTTATGTTCTTCAGCTTTCCTTGGCTTTACAGCAGAGGTCTCCAAACTTGGCAACTTTGTGGACTTCAAGTTGAAGTCCACAAGTCTTAAAGTTGCCAAGTTAGGGAACCTCTGCTTTACAGACTTGTAAAGGTCATAAATGTGTGGATTGATTGTAAAAAATTTTTTTCATCTCTGTCATAACTTTTGAATAGTTGCTAACTGAGGCAATCATTAAAGGAGGGCTACCTATAAATCTTATTTCAATATTAAATATTTTGTCTTAAAATAATTCATGGACTTTATTAATTGGATAGTAAAAAAAAGCTACTGGTTTACTTTTTGCTTAGGAATTCAGTATCAAGAACCCTCATCATTGTATTTCATTTCAAATCAATGGCTCCACCTATTTAGTAATTACTCATGGTGGAATAAAAGAAGATACACCTTCTAACAACACCGTATTCTTGTTTACCTCTGGATTTCAGCTGCTAGAGGTAATATTGTTTCATTTTCCAAACTTCTTTTCAATTTTTTAATGACTCAAATACTTGAATTGAAAATTCTTCCTCCTGGTAATATCAAAGATAGTAATATCAGAAAATTTATAAATACTTGTTTGTAAAGCACAGTTAAGTATGCATGAGCATCTGTTTGAGAAAAAAAACTAATACCATTTATGCATAATTAATTGAATGCTAGCATTCCTTAAAAAAGTATAAGATGAATTTATTCCTAAGGGGAAAATAACCTTGTTCTGCAAAAAACTTCCAAATAGTGCAAGCATTTTTTTCAGACTGGAGTGTCAATAGTTTATTAGTGAGTGTAACCAAGTTATTTCAATCTTAGAACCTGTGAGTAGGTTTAATGAAAAGCTACAAGGCAGCAGACGTAAAGTTTTCTCACTAATTTTTAATATAAACTCTAGAATGCTATTTAAATAAAGTAATAAATAAAAAGACCAAAGTGTTAAATATGCTTGTGAATTTGACAACAAGATGAGGAATGAATGTGATAGTGGAAATAATGAGGGGGATTAGATATTAGACTGATTATTTATTTATAGTTTATCTTTCTTAACCACCCATCTCCCTCAGAGATGGAATTCATTTTTAGACAAGCCAATTCTATATAAAAATATGGAGTGCATTTTAATCATGATGGTATCAGATTACTAATGTGTAATATCACAAGTATGTCAGAACAGCTTTTAAAGTAATTCCAAGGAAAAAGTCAAAGGATGCAAGGAATCTAATTTTTTGAAGAATGTGACGAGAATGAAGATTTTTATAACTGTTCAGGGGGAGGATATATATTTGTAGGAAATGAATATAGTCAGCCAGAAAAGACACAAGTTCGCAAAAATAAAGCTTCACATCATAGAAATCCTAAGGGCAAGAGAGATTGTGTATTGATGCTCAGTGTAAGGCATAGAGTTAGCAAGACAAGAAATAAGGAGCCAGACCAGCCTGGGAAGCTGAAAGGGCAGGAAAACAAAAAGGCAGTAAAAATTATTTTAGAACTTAAATAATCAGGCATAAGATTTTTAAACCATGTCCTCATAAACACATAACTGAAATACTTTCATCATCATTGAGTCAGCTTGATATCCCACCATAAATCACTATCCAAGATTCATTCTTAAATGTTATGTAAGTGTACAGATTATATCACTTTATCTCAGGGATTAATTGCCGTGCCTATAAAGCAGCTGCTGACACTTATAGGAAAATACTAGAAACTCAGAGACGAATTTGGAAGTTACAGTGCTTGATGTTCAGATGTTCATTTTATTTACATAATTTTGCCTTAAGCCACATTTCTATAATAAAACAAGTGAGATACATTTTGAAGGTTGTATTAGATACATGTGATTGTATTTCCTTTTCTTTCTTTCAGGTACAGTCTATATTGGTGCCAGCCACCAGTGATATAAAATATTTCAATTTGAATCAAAGCCATTATTTGATTATTGCAAGTTACAGACCAGAATCTGAGTCTACCCAGGTTAGGAGAATTTTCATTTTATTTCCTGTATTAGCCTTGTTTGTATATTTACCTAATAACATATTATCTAGTAACATATTCAGAACCTACAAAGCCTTGTGAATTCTTTAAGGGGATGCATACAAATCAGGCAGAAAATTCAGATGTATATATTTGAATCATATGATCATTGGAAATATTTGAAATTTATACTTTTTCTGCTTTTATGTTTCGATTGTACATTAATAAATGCAACTTGAATACCACCTATATAAATATGTACCTGGCTGTTTTTGCATCCTTCTTCAGAACATGTTTTTGTATTCATATCTGCAAATTACTGTTCTGTGTTTAAAAAGATGATTGCAGATTAATCAGCTGAAATGGTAAGGAATTAATGGTTAGAAACTTTTCTCAGTTGGAGCTCTGCTTTAAATATTTTATTTATTTATTTATTTATTTGATTTGCCAATTGTTTACAAGATAATAAGTATAAGTGTATACATAGTTGTGAATACATGAAATGGGTACATATAAGAAAAATAAAGAATAAGAGAAACAATAGGACAGGGACGGTAGGCACGATGGTGCGCTTATGCACGCCCCTACAGACCTCTTAGGAAAGGGGTGAGGTCAATAGTAGACAGTCTAAGGTTAAAGTTTTTGGGGTTTGGGAAGAAACCACAGAGTCAGGTAGAGTATTCCAGACATTGACCACTCTGTTGCTGAAGTCGTATTTCCTGCAATCAAGTTTGGTGCGGTTAACCTTGAGTTTGTATCTAGTGTGTGCTCTTGTGTTGTTATGGTTGAAGCTGAAGTATTCATTGACAGGTAGGACATTGCAATATATGATTTTATATACCATGCTTAAGTCAGACCGCAGACGGCGTAATTCAAGGTTTTCTAGTTTTAGAATTTCAAGTCTGGTGGCATAAGGTATTCTACAACGAGTAGAAGAGTAGAGAACTCTTCTTGTGAAATATTTCTGGACTTTCTCAATTGTGCTAATATCAGATACGTAATGAGGGTTCCAGACTGATGAACTGTATTCGAGTATTGGTCTAGCAAATGTTTTGTATGCTCTGGTTAGTAGTGTGATATTACCAGAGAAAAACTACGTAGGATTAGGTTAACAACTCTTAATGCCTTTTTGGCTATGTAGTTGCAGTGGGCTCTAGCACTTAGATCATTAGAGGTGAGTATTCCAAGGTCCTTTACAGAGCTTGGGTCATCAACAAGATCTTGACTATTCAGCTTGTATTTTATTTTCTGATTTTTTTGCCAATATGTAAGACAGAGCATTTATTTGTTGAGATTTGAAGTTGCCATTTGTTTGACCATTCAGATACATAGTCAAGATCTTTTTGTGGTATTGAACAGCTTTACATCATCAGAGAAGAGAACGCAATTGCTCTTAATATGATCACAGAGGTCGCTTTATGTAGAGTATGAGAGAGTTGGTCCTAGAACACTGCCCTGGGGACACCACTATTGACAGGTACTGGATTTGATAGGACGCTCCCGATTTTGACCATTTGTTGTCTGTTTGACAGGAATGCTTCTATCCAGTTATTCAGTTGTCCAGAGATACCATAGGATTTTATTTTTAGGAGTAGTTTGTCGTGTACCACTGAATCAAAGGCTTTACAGAAGTCTATGTAGATTGCGTCTATTGCTTTGCCCTGGTCGAGTTGTGTCGTCCATATGTTTTTGCAGTGTAAGAGTTGCAGATTACAGGATAGTTTTTTTCTGAAACCAAATTGTTTATTGGAGAGTAGGTTGTTTGTCTCTAAGTGGAGGATAATGGATTGGTTAATAATTGATTCCATGACTTTACAGGTGACGCAGCATAAGGAGATTGGCCTGTACTTTTCAACTAGGCTTGGGTCTCCCTTTTTGAAGATGGGGATGACTGTGGCTTGTGACCATAGGTTAGGCAAGAAGCTGGTCCTGAAAGATTTTTCAAAGATTATGCTTAGAGGTTTGGCTATGGCAGTGGATAGCTTTCTTAAGAAGTAGGCACATATTCCATCCGGTCCAATAGATAGAGATGGTTTTAGATTGCGTAGTGATTTTTCGACATTGTCTTCTGTGAAATCGATATGTATTAGATCATTGTTGTTATCTGTGGTACGGCTAGGAAATACTGGGCATGATCCATTGCTGTTTACAAATACTGAGCCAAGAATGTGTTAAAGATGTTGGCTTTAATGGTGTCGTCGTTGCAGTCTTTACCATCAGGTCCTATCAAGGGAGGGATGGACCTTGAGTCTTTTAGTTTGTTGTTTACAAAATTGTAAAAAGCACGGGTGGAATTGGTGCTTAGAAGGTTTTCCTCTTGTTTAATGTGATAATTGGTGCATTCAGTCTTTATCTGGTGGCATAAATTTTTGTATCGGTTTTTGAAATTGGCAACGGACCAGATTTGTTTTTCCGCCAGAGTAATCTCTTTTGGATTGAAGTTTCCTTATTGATATGGGTAATCTGCTTTTTTGTTTTGTTTTGGGAGTTGTTGTTGGAACATATAGTTTGATGACTCTTTGACTTCAAGTAAAAATATGTTGTAATGGTCTTCAACGGTATTGCATCCAGTGAATAGAGATTGCCAATCAAGGGATGAGAGATCGTTGTCTATAAGATCATAGTTGCCTTTTTGAAGTTACAATAGGGATTACATCATTGTGGTGATTTTTGTGTGGACGTATGTTGAGACAAAAGTCAATCATATTGTGGTCACTACTGGAAAAGGGTTCTTTAGTTTGTATTCCGTAAATTAAGTTCAAACTGTTGCAGAAGATGAGATCGAGGCAGTTGTTTAGTCTAGTGTTGTTGATTACTAGTTGTTCCAGTCCCAGATTTGTAATAGCATTGTAGAAGGTTGTGTGTATGATTTCAGTTGTACAATCATTTAGGGTCCAGTCAATATGAGGTAGATTGAAATCACCAAGAAGGATAAAAGGGTATGGGCAGGATGCAGCCCATGTTAGTAATGTATTTAGCTTGTTTACATGTTCGATGTCATAATCAGGTGCTCTGTAACATAGTAAGAATCGAATTGTGATATTTGAGGATAGTTCACAGATGATGGTTTCAGGAAGGGCAAGCTCCTGGGTAACTTGGATATTTTTAGATGTAAGGATTTTTATAGAATATAGCAACACCACCTCCTCGACGATTTTCACGATCTGATCTGTAAACATGATAGTCTCTTGCTGTGGTAATGGAGTCGGGAGAGATGCATTGAGCCATGTTTCACAGACAAATATAATGTCGAAGTTAGCCATATTTAGGAGGAGAGAAATTCAGGTATTTTATTCACGAGGCTTCTTGCATTGAGTAGTTTGCATTTAAGGCCGGCAGTAGTTGGAATTGAGGTAATTGGGGGCGTGCGTGCCTAGTCTTGGGTGATGGTGGATGGGTTGAGGTAGGGTTGTGGTTGAGGGTAAAAGCTGAGTATTGGGTTGCGTGGCTTACTTTTGATACAGTCAGCATGGTAGTCAATGTACAGGTCCTTCTCTCCATTGTCTAGACGGTTTTTGAGTTCGATGCGGAGTACGGGAGCGGGCACGTTGCTGTATGGTTAGGTCAGGGCGCAACGGAGGTTCTTATGGTTGGTGTTGGTTTTGGCGAGTGAGTTTATAGTATAAATGAATTTACGTTTGCTTGATTCATTTTTGCAAATGACCCTGCACAAGCGTGGGGCCACAGAGCCGTCTCTATTTTTGAGCTCTCGGTCGATGCGGGAAATGTCAAGTATTTCATCAGCGGAGATGGTTGATGCTTGATAATCTCTGATGATGTTTTGGACAGTTGTGATGTCATCATTGACATTGATGTCTTCTAGACCAAATAAGATGGCGTTTGGACGTTTCCGTTCACGCTCAACGGCTTCTCTGATGAGGATTGGGATATCAATATTTGTCTGGGTTGTGTTTATTTGTGGATTGGGTTTTGGATTGGATTGTGGTTGTTTGGTAGAGATGTGGTTTGTAGCTATTGGATGTTCAGGTTTTTGCGTTGTGTCTTTTTTTTTCAAGGTTGGATATTCTTTCTTTTACGGCGTCCAGGATGCTACTATGATGTTGAGGATGTTTTAATGGTTTCGATGGTAGGGGATGTTTCAATGGTTTCGATGGTATCAACTCTTTCAGACAGATCCAGTTTGGGTCTGCATGATTTGCAGAAATATGGAAACTCATTGGATGATTTTAGGTATTGAATCATCTGCTCAGGTAATCCCAAGCAGTCATGATGAGTGTATTTTTACACAGAGAACATTTGATGGAGTTTTCATTATCCTTTAGATTTTTGTAGCATTTAAGGCATGTGCAGGAGTCTTGTGGTTCATTGGTGGGGATCATCTTCTCTTTAGGTTGTGGTTTGACGTAGGATTTTCTTTTTGGCATGGTAGGATTGTTAAAATAGTACGTTGATTGAATTAATTAAAGGAACAATTTTGGGTAATCTATATAGCCAATATTACATCAAACAATCAATTGCAGTAATCTCTCAAGTCAGATAATATTCCTGAGCAACAATCAGCCTGATCAATTAATTACTCTAATCACTAATCAATTAATTACACTAATCATTAATCACACTGTTCATTTAAATTCACTAGATCAATGATTTTGCTATTCAATTAAATTACATGAATTTTGATCTTTTAAACTAGTCAGTAATCACACTATTTGCACTAAACACTCTAATCACACTAATCAATTAAAAACAATAAATCAGTTAAACCATTAATAAAATATTTTATAGAAATTGATTATCTAATCGTTGATATAGGTGATGAGGTAGAAAAGTTGTAAGATTTGAGGTAATGAGGTAGTATTAAGAGTCTGCAAGGAGCGGGTTAATTGTTTAACTGGCAGCTGAATGGGAGGAATTTATCGCTGTTTGAATAGCAGATCGCTATTACTCTGTAAACAGGAAGTTGTAACACAATGATCCAAGGGTTTTTATCTGAGTGAAGGAAAGATTGAACAGCTCACAGGAAACTATTCGTTTTTGTTTTCCCTTGATGAATGAGATTTCTGGGCCCCTCCTAGTTAACTGAATACTCTTTCAAAGTTTGTTGCTTTTAAGAGAGAGGCACGTCTTGCACTGGTAAATTCAAACAGTTTATATTTTTACTGTGTAGACTCAGATTTGTATTGAGCATTCACTCCTGGCTTTAATATACCTCTGCTTTTATCACTTTTGGAGTCCGGATTAGCAATTTGGCGAGGAGAAAAGAGGGAAGAGGGATGGTCCTCTATGGTCCTAACCTGTAATGATTCTTATTATTCTGGCTGATGATGCATTTCATTTCTGGATGAATCTTACACTTATGCCTACATTATTGAGCACCATATCTATATTATGGCATAAAGGTTTAATAATTCAAGCTCTACTTTCCCTGTGCCAATGAAGACTCCAAACCATTCTACCTTTCTGCATCCAACATGCCCCCCTCCAATGGTGATGCTTCCTCTTTAGCAAAATCTATTCAACTAATACTCAAATGTGTAAAGTAAAATGCATAGCTATCAATGTAAGCTCTCCAAAAATTGTTGTAGTACTTGAAGAGAGAAGTCACATAGCTCTGTAGTGATGTCAGAAGTGATGTTTTATGGACTGGAAGTTTATTATCTTAACACATATTGAATTGTGTTGTGGCTCCGGACTTGAATTTAGCTCCTGTGGCTGATATGAGCTCAAGTGAGGAGGACATGGCAGAGAAATATGAGCCAGCAGGGCTCAGTGATTGGAATGATAATCAGGAAGAGGAGATGGACGTGACAAGAGAGGACAGACCTGATTTAGTAGAAGGGTCAGGACCTTCGACCTCCTCTGGTTCAGTATCTGATCATCAGCGGGAATGGCTGACAGAGAAGTTTTAAGAGAGTCTTCAAGTGGAGACGAGAACTTGGAGAATTGTTGGTTAGATGTTAGGAATAGACGCCGCTTTAAGAGGCAAGGCCAGCTGGAACGCAGGAGAACGTCAAAGGGTAATTAAGGAAATTAACTGTTGCCCTAATAACTATAAAAGGATCCGCCTGAGTTTGAAAATTTGTCAGGAACAAAGCGTTTAATTTACCTGGAGAAGCAACGGTCAAAGCTCGGAGATTTTTGTGGATTTAAGCCAGGATTAATGTGCTGTATACTGTGAATAATAGCAGCTGTTATCTTCTGAAACTCCTCTTCGTTTGTTTTGCTTTTGAGGACGACTGCTTTCGGCGTTACTTATTTGTTTTTGAAGGTGGGACATAACAGAATTGTATACTTTTGCATAAATTTCAGGAAAAAAGTGTTTTTCAGCCTTGAGTTGTTTTGAAAAAATTCAGTCAATCAATTAATCAGTTATATTTACAGTCAAAAGGCTCCTCCAATGGCACCTTCAAAATTCTCTTTGCTTTTGAGGTGCAATAAAAGTTCTGGTGGTATTCTTGAGCTTACCTCCCAAAGAAGGTAATTGAGAATTCTACTGCTCCAAACAGTCCTGTTTTCCTTTTCTGGAAAAAGATCCCTGGTGAGAGGTTCCTCAGGAAATGTTATTTTCAAATTTAATTGAAGTCTGGAAGCTTGCAGACTGTCAGAGATAATGAAATAATGTAAAAACAAAGAATTCACATACATACCTTGACCGACCAGTAATGAAATAAGTGGAAGAGTGTCATCTCCACCATAATAATGATCATTATTTTTTCTTTGAAAAGGAAAATTTAAAAATTATGTAAAATTACCGTATTTGTCAGACTATAAGATGCTCCAAACTATAAGACCTTTAAGGAGGAAAACAAGGGGGGGGGAATCTGCTTCTGCCTCTGCCTCCCAGCAATTTGCCTCCTTGCAGCAAAGAACAAACAGCCTGGTCAGCTTCAGCACAGGCTGATTTGGCACGAGCAGCTGATTGGCGGTTGGATCGGCCTCCCAGAATACCAAAATCAGCTATTTCAGGCTGCAGGGATCGCCATTGCCTATCGCTGCCTCCGTGTGCTCCATTTTCGGCCTCCTTGCATCCTGGTTTCGGCCTCTGCATGCTTCATTTTCAGTCTATTTTAGGTGGCGGGAATCACCGCCGTCTATTCCTGCTGCCTGGAACAGGCTGAAAACAGGGTGCACGGAAACCGAAAATGGGGTGCACAAATGCAGCGATAGGCGATGACAATCCCTGCAGCCTGAAATAGCTGATTTTGGTATTCTGGGAGGCTGATCCAACCGCCAATCAGCTGCTCGTGCTAAATCAGGCTGTGCTGAAACTGACCAGGCTGTTTGCTGCAAGGAGGCATATTGCTGGGAGGCAGAGGTCAAAGGGTGGGGTCTGGTGGGTGGGCGGGGCTTCAGTATCATTCGCTGTATAAGACGCACAGACATTTCCGCCCACTTTTTTTGGGAGGGGGGAAGTGTGTCTTATACACTGAAAAATACGGTATATGGTACAAATTTTAAAAATTGCTCTTCCTATTAATAATTTCTATGGCTGTTTATTTATATACATAGTGAGCAAGAAATATATTCCATACCAGGTGTCCTATTTAGGACAAAGATATTTTAACATATTTGATTTCTTCCAATTTTAGTTATAACTAGAGCTCTTTTGCATTTTATAGATTTTCCTGTGGAATAATGGCATCTTCATATTCCATAATCAACTCTCTGTGAAAGGAGTTTTGAGTCTGGATCTTTTCCCCAGGGGAAGTACAATATATCTAGTCATTGTCCCTTGTGAATCCAGACATACACCTCTATTATTCAAGTGGTCAGAAAATGATTTTATACGGTTTCAAGAAGTGCCAATCAATGGAATAACACAAGTCGAAGCTGTCATTTCTGGATCTGACATCTACCTAATTTTTGCAAAAGGTTTGATAGAATTTGATAGAATTACATTAAGTGTGCAAACTGAGGCAAGAAAAAACTTTTTAATGATTCTTATAATTAATAAGTTACTTTGTTTAATGATGAGCTATTGATATATACAATACTTACTATGTAACATTGTTAAAAGGCCTATGATGTAAAGTTGTTGATATATATTGGGGGGATTTTGCTAGTTGTTTTTTCCTTTTGTTTCAAAATTTGTTTCTTTGTCAATGTTTTCTTTTGATATTAGGGACATAAGCGATTTATTCATTTGTAATGCATAAATTAAGGAAACATGGTTCTAGTTCTATAATCCACAGTGTTTCCTAAAATGAACTAGTTTATTAGAAGTTACTATTTATTGATCATAAGTGCATTAGTTATAAATACCCATATTCACAGAAAGCTGTCTGATTTTACTTTCCATAGAGATCAACAGTACGTGTGAAATTTTTATCTGGGAGACAGGACAATTTTCCTTCAGATATTTTCAGTCCATTTCTGTCAGAACAGTAAATGCAATCCATACTTTTTCCCCACCTTCAGGTTTAGGTAAGTCTGACAATAATCCCTGATACTACATTAATTCACACAAGATCTTTCCCCCCTCCTCATAGAGGTATAATTTTTCTGTAGGGGAAAATGCCATGTATGTACCATTATCAGTGATAAATAGAAAATAGAACAATTAATCAATGGAACAACTTGCTCCAATACTGGAAGTTTTTAAAAAGATGTTGGACAACCATATGTCTGAAGTGGTGTAGGGTTTCCTGCCTAAGCAGGGGGTTGGACTAGAAGACCTCCAAGGTACCTTCCAACTCTGTTATTCTGTTCTAATCTATCATAAATAATATTATTGGCCTTTTGGATGCTGTGAGTTGTACAGTTGGTTATGATTTTTCAAAATAAACATTTGGAGCAATTTGGATATGAATATTACATACATAATAATGGCATTTAAAAAGTCTTGGTGCACCTTGTTTCTCAGCGTAATATGATTAGTAATAGCAGAGTCATTCTCACAACTCAAGCTTCCTGAGAGAAAACAAACGTATAGAACAATTTTTAACATGTAACTTAATTGTGTGTAACTGCAGATTTATAGTAGACAAAATTACTTATTTTTGCCACAGCAAAATTATGAACCTTTGCAGCTTCAAGCTTGCTAGGGGAATAAAGATGTTTGTTGCTGATTGGCAGAAAAATGAGCATGCTGCATTTGCTTTAAAGTGCAAACATTTCTTCCCTCCTTCAGGAAAGATTTGCACAAATCTTTCCTTGATTGTCTAAATGTGGCTGTGCGTGCACAATTGCTTTGCTATGTTTGTAATACCAGCAAAAGTGTTGTCTACATATATACATTCAGATGAATGATGTGGTAAGCCTTAGAAGCAGCTATGCTGAGCTTCCAGAGGACATGGTTGCTTCAAGGACTGATGTTTATTAATTTCAGTGCCCTTGTGGTGCACTCTTTTAAGTGCTTTGTATGTCTTTAAAACAGAAAGTGCTAAGTAAATGCAAAATATAGCTTGAACAAAATCAATTAAATATTTAAAAATGTTTTAGCATAAAATGTTAACATTTTTCTCTATCATTCTTAACTTCTTTGTTTCTTGATGCAGTGCATGTACTGTTTGCTAGCAAAGATATATCAGCTCTGTATTCCTGGAACTCAGAAATGAATCGGTTTTCTCCATTACTAGAAGCTCCTTCTGCCAATCATATTTCCAGTATCAATGTAAAATCTCTTAATTCTAACAAAAGTCTCATTGTTGTGACTGGAGATTCCTATTCCTATATTTACGAGCTAACTGCAATTTCAAATCAGTCAGATTTTATACCTAGGTATGAATTCATTTTTTAATATTGATTATGAACGTATTGTTACTTTTATAAAACATTACAGTCATCATAGTATTGTTCTTTCTTTTGCTGTAAAGATTTGAGTTCCTAATACAATTCCTTCCTTGTTCTGAATCTTTCAGTTTCTACTGAAAATTCTACAGTGAGAAAGTAATAGTCAAATCAACAATTGAAGACACTATCTTGGAATTGTTCAGAAATACAGGAAAGAGTACTGTCAAAGATTATAAGCAAAAAATGAACAAATTAAAGATGACAATGGAATATAGTAGCCTAGAAAACTGATAGAAGTTGCTGAGTTTTTGATTTGACTGATTGATTGATTGCTGAGAGATGTTTTGCGTTTGGGATAAAACTGGATCAAGTCTAAAAACAATGAGATTGGTCTAATCTAAACGTGTTTGTTATTTGTTTAAAATATGCATGAGGTAATCTAATCTGGCAAATGAAATGGTCTGCTAGAGCAGGGGTCTCCAACCTTGGCAACTTTAAGCCTGGAGGACTTCAACTCCCAGAATTCCCCAGCCAGCAAAGCTGGGAGTTGAAGTCCTCCAGGCTTAAAGTTGCCAAGGTTGGAGACCCCTGTGCTAGAGTACTATGGAGACAGAGAGCTTCCACTCCACACTGCTCCATACATAGAACATTTAAAATCTGCTTCAGTATGTGGAATGATATACCAAAACAGACTATAAAAATGCAAGATTTTATAGATAGGAGGAAAAGGATAAATTATTCTATATAAACATAAGTCTACTTGCTTATTGTTGAATTGACCTCATATGTTTCCTGAGACACTTAAGTAAATAGTAACAACAAATTAGTAATTGATAGAAATTGTTTCTTTAAAGTACATAAAATTACATTTTTCTGTGTCAAAACTGATTTTACTTTGTCTAAGAAAAACAATTGTTTAATTATAAATATGCTGTACATCTGTGTTTTTATGCTAGTTCAGCTGAACTGATATTTGAACCAGGAGATAAAGAAATTGTGATAGCAATCAATATTTTTGATGACACAGTCCCAGAGGAAGAAGAATCTTTTAGAGTATGGCTGAAAAATCCAAAGGGTGGTGCAGAAATAGGACCTAATGGTTATGTGACCATAGTGATACCCTCTAATGATGATGCTCATGGAATTGTTGCATTTGCCCAGGTAAAATTAAAATATGCTCCTTTTAACACATATGGAATGTATTCATATTTATAATGTTGTAAACTACAACACCAGAATCATAAACAGCTGTCTTAGTAACATATCTCACCATATTATTAATTCATCTTTGGATAGCAAGATGGATGGTATATAAAAGTAACAATAAATAAAAATAAAATAAATAAAAATGCATTGGAACCTGCAATTCCCTCGTGTAATACTGGTTTAATTGTGAATTCTGTTGTGATGGCTTATAAAATTAAGAAAATGCATTTATATTTATATTCAGATTTATATCCCAGCTTCCCTAAAACAATTTAGTAGTTTACACTGATGACAATACGTAATAATACTGCATGGTTTTGTTAGTCTGACAGGTTCAAGGATACCTGAATCCAAGTCTAGCAATCTATTTGCTACCACAAAATGGTATCATGATGGGTGTGAAAATCTTTATAAAAACTGGCCTAATTTATTTATTGTTTATTTCTATGGGGAAATTAAATATAGGGAACTCAGTTTCTTCACTGGCCCCATTTCAGCCACACTAATTTTCTCTGCTGTAGAAGATTGTCAAAATAGGAACCAACATTTTTCAGGTTAGATAGAACTTTTATCAATAAGAAATATTGATAAAAAATCTCCTAATCTTAAAGCCAGGAAAACTTTAGTAGAGATAGAGGCAGATGGAACTTGTTTTTAAAGAACAGAAAAACAAGATATATGCATGTTAAACTGTGTATTATTTTTCATCATTGGTATGTTTTAGAACTCATTATTTAAACAAGCAGAAGAAATGGAACAGGACACCTTGATCAGCTTGAACGTTGAGCGCTTAATAAGTACATTTGGACATGTTATAGTGCATTGGGAAGCTAGCGGGAGTATTAATGACATATTTCCAACTTCAGGGGTGGTATGTATTTTGCCAAAATTTTAGCTATAGAAACTGCCAACAGGTTTTAATAGCTAATGCATTACTGATCCAATTAAATAAGAATCAAATTGACTAATATTAACTTAGAAGTTTACTTCCCTTGTACTGTCCTTTAATTTCTTGATCTAAAATTTCAAAATCATTTTTACTTATGGAAAGAACCTTTTTGTCCTTTGCTTTCATGTGGCACTCTTTATGCTCCTTAAATAACTTTTTTTAATCTATTTTTCTTAAACCAAAAAACAAAAACAAAATTAAAATGTAAAACAAATTAATTTGTTTGATTGTAATCATAATAGTAATGTTGTTTAATATTCTTAAATCAATGCAATAAGGCTGTTAAGCTAACCATGTGGTTGTTAAATGAACCCATTCTCCTGAATGGGTGTCAGAAAATGGCAAAAAACACCTAAAATGATTGTAAATGCAAACCAGTTGTCAAAGTGCTCAAAATGCAAATCATGTGACTGCAAGGTGAGTGCAGCAGTTGTAAATTTGAGAATAGGTCTTGAGTAGTTTTTTTGGGATTGGTTGTAACTTTGAATGGTCATTAAGTGAGACATGCTTTTATATAAATTGTGAATTTACTTTGGTTGAAAAAGTGCCTTCTGTGTGATATTTCTTCAGTCCTTTCTAGGGGGAGAAAGTTGTGTTACACACTAATTTTTAGAAATCCAGTATCAATACTATATTTTATGGAAATAATTAGAATATAAATTTATACTATAATGTATACTGATACGAAAACACTGCTGTGTATCTTTTTGTTAGTAACTGGTAGTCACTAACAATGCTGTTTATGAATACCAGCAGGAAATTCAATGTCATTTAGTTGCATTTATTTCTTAATAAGCATCATGCATTGATCATATAGAAAATGGGCTGTTTTAAACCATTTCCATATAATATACCAAAACCTCTTATTCAATTTCTCTTTACTTCTCTTTACTCTTATTCAATATCATTATTATTATTTCATCTGTTTCTTTCTGACTTAGTTACCATTATTCTCATTCTATATTTCTACAAGTTTTACCAATTCTCCCCCAAAAAGACATATACACACAACACACAAAACATAAAAAAAAAATATCTTTTTGGAAAGTAACTTGGACCCAGGTGTCTCTCTCTTCATGGACTTCAATTATATTCATGCTCATCTTACATATCATTACTTATTTTATTTACCATTCTAAGCCTTCTATATTAACTTCTCCACATATTTCACACTTCTTAATTCTACCTTAATTAATCATCTTAGTTTAAATCATTATATTTGTATCTTTTGTCCATTTTTATCATCCCTTTGTCTCATCCCTTATGAAAAAAAAGAAAATCAGTTTCTCCTGAAATCATTAATCAGAGTATGATGCCTTTCTATCTCCCCCTAAGTTAATCAAATTAATCTTTAAAATAATATCTAATACCCAGTCAGATTTTGCTTGGTACATTCTATCTAACTAATACATCCAACACAATTAAGTGCATAATTAGACAATAAATCCAAATATTAAAAAGAAATACTATAATAAAAATTTTATAATAACATCAATACCATAATTTTATTAAACTCTTTAATTAAAACAATATTCTAAACCTCTCCTATTATTAAGTTTTAAAACCAATCATTTTTAAACATTTTAACATTTTAATCTCTTATCAACTCTTAAACCATTGCAATACTACCATCTCATCTTATGTACCTTGCAAAATCTTTTTTTTAAAAAAAAAAAATTATACTTTATCCATTATCCATAAAAATTCCTTTTTCCATTTAATTTCAAAACGTTGTAGCTTTTCTCCACCTTTTCCCTTTCTTTCTTTTCCCAACAAACCTTTCTACCCCCCTTCTTCTAGCCTCTGCCTTACCGGCTTCCCTTCTCTGTCGTATTTCTTTTCCCCTTTGTTTACAATCATCATATTGGTTTTGCACTTTATTTTTCCCTTTCTTAAATGTTTTTTTAGATCTTAAGTCCTTAAATCCTTTAGTTTTCTTCTTTTCTCTTCTTTTCTTTTCTTTCTCTCTTCCTTTTTTTCTGGATCAAATTCTGAGATTCATTAAAGATGGCTCCTTCCTTTCTTTCTTGTTCCTCTGCTGTCTTCATCTGTTGTAATTTTTGTTGATAATTAGTAAGCGCCATTTCTAAGAAAAGGAAAGCTTCTTCCACACCATTTCTTAGTTCCTCAACAGAAAGAGCCATTATAAATCTTTTCTTTTCTTTTCTCCTTCTTTCTTCTTACAACAACCAGAATATTCAAAAGAAAATAAAAAGATAAAACAGTCCCAAAGTTATCAATCAGTCCAAACCAAGGCAGAGTTCTCACTTTCTCCTTCTGGGGTGATATCAATCAAAGAGAAAGAAAGTCCAAATCTGTTTAAAGTCTTGTTACAATATATTCTAGTCTTCAAATCCTTAAGGCATCTGCTCCAACAAATCTTAGCATACAAATATTTTCTTTTTAATCCTCTCTCTTCCCACTCATCGCTTAAAACCAATTTCCACCTAAAAAATAGGTTTCTTAATATCCAGTTATTTATTCCGTAGGAAAAGAGGGAAAGCTATCCTTTCAGCACCTTCAAGCAGCCGCTTTTTTCCTCTTCTGGCAGGTATTATTCAGAAAGTCATACTTTTCAGGAATTTTATTAAATATATCTTAGAGTCCTAGGAGCCAAGAAAAACTTTCTCCTCTCAATCACTTTCTCCACTTCCTCCTGCGCATTCTTACCCGGCTGCCAGCTTCTTTGTGGCGGCCATTACGGACCGCCGCTGCACCGTCCTGGGAAAGGGGTTCTGCCGGCCAGGGAGGGGGTCTGCAGCACCCCAAACCCTTCTCCGGATCCCCTACCTTCAGCTGCCCCTGCAGGGCAGCCTAGCCTCGATACACCGGCTGGGTGGAGCCCCAAAAACGGCTAGCGCGGCGGGGATCGCAGCAGCCAAATCCCCTTTCGCTCGCGAAGCCGACAAGCCCGGAAGAAAATGGGCTGAAGTGGATCAAATTTAATGAAGCCAAAATTGAATGCCACTCAGATAATACAAATTATACAGTAGCACTTTCTTACTTGCTGCTGCATATTATCATCATCTCCTTTTAATGACCCCATAATCCCTTGCCGGATGGAGTCAGGGCAACTGAATGGAGCTGAGTATTTATTGGCCAGATTCACTTCCTGTTGCCAATGCAGTTTTGTTCAGCAAATATATTCTCATTGTGCTCAGAGAGAGAAATATCTGCCTCTACCTAGGATCGCACTCATACCCTCCTGATTGTGAGGCGAGAGCTCCACCTCTAGGCCACCGTCCCACTCAATTGCTGCTGCACATAGTGAAAATTCACTCATGAGGAGGAACACATCTCTTGAACAATATGAGATTGGGTATAAAATGGCAAGAGATGACTTTTACAAAATACCCAGATTTCTTTTCTAAATTGAAAGTTTCAGTATTGCAGAAAGTTAGGTTAAAGAGGTTGCGTTTACTTTATAAAAAAATTCTAAAGTGTCATAAAGTTCTACTTATATGTACTCAAGATTATTGCCAGTTGCTATTGCTAAGGATTATTGCAGAAAAAAAGTGCATTTTTTAATTTATTCTGAATGTCAGTGCAACTTAGAATTTTAATACAAAAAGCAAAATAAACTTGGTTAGACATAAGAAAAATCCAAAATCATATTAGCATACCCTTCCCCTCCAACAACTTATTCTATCTGGTAAACAAGGTAAAAGTTGTATATTTAAGCCATGGAATTTGCAATAGTTTTAATAGGAAATACAGGAATAAACTGCAGATATTAAAATCTCCTCTTCCTAAAATTGGATAAGATAGTACCTGATATTTCAACTTGTTTCAACCTGTTTTTTTCAAAATATGTTGAACTACAATCCAGCCTCCCTGAAAGATTTTATTTTGTACCATAGATAAACAAAATAAACATTGAAAAGTAAACAAACATTACCAATTCAATTATTGGTTACAACTTGTATATTTTCCAGTACTACAAAAGTATCTTAGATATGCATTGTTTGTTTGTTTATAAAATGTATTGGTCGTCCATTGTACCGCAGGATAATTTGGGGGGCTTACAATATTATTTAAAATTTATTTATGTTTCACTATTATATTACAGGTAATTCAATAGGCATAGATAATTATAAAACTTGAAAAAAGTAATGACACCATTTAAACAATAGTGATATGGCAATTTGATTAGAATAATTTGATTAAATGTTTCCTTTAACTGGTACAAAACTGATAACTTTCATTGGATTGCATCTTAAACTGTGTTAAGCCAACAGTTATGTGTCAAATATAAAGTTGTATATTTTCTTGTTAAATTCTCTAGGTGGCATTTTCAGAGGGTCAGGCTTTGACAACAGTAACATTAACAGTCCTTGCAGATGTTATTCCAGAAGCTTCAGAGACACTGATTATAACTCTCACTCATATTAGCACCGTGGGCATTCAAGACCCCCAGAGAGGAGCCATAATTGACAGAAGTCGAGCAAAAGCTATACTTACTATTCTGCCCAATGACACTCCCCTTGGTGCAGTGGGATGGCACACAGATTCTCTCTTTAACAAAGTAGCAGAGCCTGAAGGTAAATCAATTCTGAGAAAAACCTAGAGAAATTCAAGTATATATTTCCAGATTTTTTTTTAAAAAAAAGGTCTTCTGATATACAGTGTTGCAGTTAGATCTATAGATTTTAAAGAAAACATTTCTGAATGTAGTTTCAAACATTGTTTTAATCTGGGAGGACTAATATAATATGTTGAATGTAATATATGAGTAGCAAGAAAAATGAGTTATATTTTTTATTTAAGCAAGACATTTCACTGATTATTTTAAAAAAGTGTTTTAAATGATTTTAAAAACTATATTTAGAAAAGTGTGCTTACAGGCTTTTTAATGTCCTAATTTTTAATCATAGCACAATTTTTTTTCTTGATTCCAGAGAAAATGCAATTTATGGAAGTAATATGAGTTATTACTATTATGTAGTTCATTGGTTATAATCATATTAGTTTGGGTTGGAAAAAATAAAATCTTTCAATAAGTATATATATTCATTAACTTTAATATTGTTTTTTCCTAGGGACATCAACTACTATTATTTTACATATTTTCAGAGAACAACCATTTGTTGGTGATATTAGTATACACATAATATCCCACCCTATCTTTTCACTCCCTCTTGTTAATCAAGCAATTGAAAATGAAGATTATAGATTGGAAAACAAGACCATTATTATGACAGAGAATATAACATTAGTTTCAGTTAATGTAACCATTTTACCAGTGAGTATTTGAAAGTATATAAATAGTTTTTAGCAAGCCTTTATGTGAATGACATGAAAAGTGAAAATACTTTTCTGATTAATATTTCTGAATAAAAATAGAATAGCAGTCAATAATTTAATGATATTATTCCCAATACATCTAAATCTGAACTAATTATATTCCCTGTATTTAAAAACCTATTCTTTCACTGTCTTTCAACTTTACAATATATTTCATACTTTAAATGATATTTACGCTAGTTGAAAATTCCCAAGTTGATTATTTGAATATAATTTGTGTGTAAGAACAAGTCCAAATATATCTATGTACTTTATGATTGATTGTTTAATAAATCAGTTAATAAATAGAAAACTTGCTGGTGTATTGGCTTCTACAATTTGTAATCTCAACAAGTTCTAGATTTTATCTACATGTTCTCTGAGTAAATGGTATGACATATTCTACTGTATTTATGATATACCACTACTAATACTAATTTATTACATTTATGGACACCACTTTGATGTAATGATTAAGACATCCGGCTAGAAAATGAGAGACTGAGCTCATGGGCAGGAAGCCAGCTTGGTGGCCAGTCATTTCTCAACCCTAGGAAGAAGGCATTGACAAACCACTTTTGAAAATGTTTCAATATAATTGAACAAAATAAAAATAAATTAATATGCTGCCCAATTTCCAATGATACTGGTTTCTATTGAAACATTCCATGCTTATTTTCTGATGCTACTATTTTGTACAATCTCTGCTGCACCTCACCTGGATAGGTTTTCCTCATTTTTGTGAAGGCAAATTGATTCCAATCTAGTATATTGTGACATTTCTCTGAAAGCCATATAATCTTTTGGGCCAAACAAGTCATAATGAAACCTGAACAGAAGATTTAAATTTAGTTTCACAAAGTGACAGGGCCAAAATCATTTATTCCTATGATGGTGCAATTGCAGATTTGATGGGACAGGTAGATATAATTTGGGAGAGGCTGTCCTCAGACAATCTGAACACTATCTTTACTCTTTAAACTTAAATTAATGAATTTAATTTATCTTTAACTTTTCCTTAAATTGATTAGGTAATCAGAGAAGAGCAGATTTTGATACAATGAAATTATATTTTCAGCAAAGAAAATATATTTTTTAACAATCATTTGTTTCTATATAATTAATCTTCTTTATATTAAGGGAATTGGTTGCTTGGTGCTCCCTGTCTTTATTTTCCACTGAAACAATCATAACTTGAAATTATTTCTCTTACTAGTCTATCCAAAATCTAAATTTGCAAAATAATTTAAAACATTTTTTATCTTACAGGATAATATTCCAGAATTACAAGAGGGATTTTTAATCAATATTAGTAATGTGCAGTTACTGAATTATTCTCTTACTAGAGGGCAACAGAGCATGAAGAAATTTGGTTTAGAAATAGCTGAGATTTTAATTGAAGAAAATGATAATCCCAGAGGAATATTTCAGTTCAACATTAGCAAGGTGAGAACAAACTGAAACATCTCAATATCAAGAGCAGTGGGTACTGTTCTTGTTCTAAGTTGGCCATTTCATGGTATATAGGTAATAATACATAGGTTAATAATGTGAAATTATAAATCTTTTATCCATGCTTAATATGTCCCTTGCTATTATGTTTTCCTATGATATAATGAAGCCAAGTGGTCTATAATTATAATTTTTCCTATTTATCTTAATCTGAATATGACAGGATTTGTTGTCAAAGACTTGCTAAGCAGCTATTGATCCTTACCAAGAAAAGTCTTGAATCTTATTCATTTAATTAATTTCATTACAATCTGGTGACTTTCAGCAGCTTATATATAATACATACCATATAATATGATAAAATAATTATTTCTGTAAGATCTGGGAGGTTGGTCACTAGATTTTATTTAGAACAGGCATTTCTGCAAGTACTCAGGTGCCAAACCATAAAGGTCTAAACCAGCATATTAATTTATACCTGAAAATCAGTTATTGCTCAGTTTAGGCCTGTAAATTCCATATTTTGTATTTCCAGCATTGAGAACCAGTGAATATGCATTCTAAATTATTTATAGTTTCTAAGTAGTCTTTATGGGTAGTCCAGGGGTAATGAGAGTGTGAGTTTTAGCCTACCAGGTAAGGTCACAAATGGAGCATTACTTGAACTTGGGTGAAGACCTACTTGCTATTCTACCTTCAGGCAGGAGCTGTGAGTGTAGATGGACCCCCCCCCCATAGTGAATCTGTTCCTTCACTGTGCCTGTGAGATAACAGAAGTAACACTAGTATTGATAGAGAATCTTAATGTACAGACTGTAGTTACATACATCTTCCTTAGATTAAACTTCAATCTGTTCTCTCCCATCCAGACCCTTGAAATCTCCAGGCAGTAAAAATAGAATATCAACAGTATTTCGCTTACCTCTCCATCTGTTCCCCTCAATAGACAGGATGGGCAGGTATCCAAAGAACAGGTGGCACAATACAACATTGACAAATTCCTATCCACTTCCCAGTATTCATAGGCTAAAAGGATTCCTGATAATATGCCGTGATAAACAACAACCACTACCAAAGACACTCTTCATACATTTAAATGAAGAAATAGAAAAGCTGTAGCATTTCTCATAAAATAGGTGATGAATAATTAACTCATAAAATAGGTAATAATAATTAATAAAATAATTAACTAAAAGCCTTTCTTAAGGGAGGAAACTCAATTATTCCATGTGAAAATCCAGAGAGAGAAAATGGTTATATTTATGTATGTGATAAATGTGTTTGTACTTTTGTTGTTACTAATCCCACTTTGGCCTAACAATTTTTATCTCTCACTCTTTCTCCTCTTCCCCCTCCTCCTTTTGAAATACAGGCACTATAGTATTTTTAATAAAAATATTTTAATAAAATACTAATTGTTCTCTTTCAAGGATGTGAACAAGACTGTGGTTGCTTATGAAATACCACCACCAGATAATATTCTGAAGCTGTCCATTGTTCGGAAGGCAGGAACATTTGGATCAATAAAATTGGATTGGGAAGCCACACCTGCCTCTGCTAGTCTAAAAGACTTTTCACCATCATTTGGAAACCTTATATTTGCTGATGGACAAGTATGTAGCATATTGATAAAACATCTCCCCCCATATTTTTATCATCTTATTCTTATGAATACAGTATGTTCCTTTTAAGATAATTTCTGGCTAATAGGGTGCTTTTTCCCTTTCTTACCTTTTAAGTACTTTCAAAGCACATGTCTATGTATAAATATACAAAAATAAGTGAGGTCTGGATAACTTAGTGAGGTCTGGATAACTTTTATCCAACAATGTTTGTGGTTCTAATACAGGATGGCAAACAGGTTCCTTTTTTGATGGCTGATTGAGATTGGAGAGCAATTCACATTTACTCATAAATGTATTACACCATGCATACCATTAATGGTTGCAAGAATGAAATCTGAGTCATGTTCATATTAAAAGTATTGTGAAACCTACCAAACTTCTGAAGTTGGTATAACTCTCTATTCATATTTTTTTTCTTAGCATTTTTTTTGTTTTGGATATATCATCTAATGCCATTAAAGTAAAGAAAATGCATTTTATATACATATATTAAAAATGGATATTTTGTTTCTAAATGTACCAGTGAATCCTGCTACATTTAGGAGTTGTTTTAGGAGTTGCTGCTTGTCTTTAAAGGACAGTGGAGACTATTTTGTAACAGGGTTTTGTAGTATGTTTTAACTGTTTATATGTATGATGTGCATTATGCCAGATTTGCCTTCTTTGAGGTTTCTTTTATCTATTTATTTATTAAGCAAATTTATATAGCTGCCTATCTCACCTGGACTTTCATTTCCATTTTTATTATGCTTCACAATTAAATCTAAATGTCTTGAGCTTGAGCATGTTCATAGTACTTATTTCATCTTTGTTTTTATTTTTAATTTATTTTCTAGGTTACAGGAGTGATAGAGATCACTATCATAGATGATGAAGAGGTTGAATTTTTGGAAATGTTCACTGTTACCTTACTTAGAGTGACAGGTGATGCAAGATTAGGTGATGATGTACAGATTATAGTTACTATTGCACCAAATGATTCACCTGCTGGAGTTTTTAGCTTTGAAGAAAAACATGTAAGTGAAAGTAAGATCGTATATTTACTGCCAGACACCCCTTGACCATTTGCATATCCAAACCTAGAATGGATAGATATGTCCAGCTAGATGTCCCAGTCCAGCTGAGACCAAAAGTGGTAGTAGGATATAAATAATAAGCAGCTGAAATTAGCCAAAATACTTCCAAGAAAGGACATGTTTTCACAGTATACATCATCCAAGAGAGAGAGGGAGGGAGAGAGAGAACACATATATTCATCACCAAGTAAGGCATCTGAAAACAAAATGTCTATTTAAAACTAATCCATACATCTCAAAATACATATCACCTTGGATATATTTCATTGCATCAGATGTAAATAGCCAGATGCAATTCTCCTTCATTTGACTATATACAGAACAATTGTTTTAGGAACTATCTAGATTCTGGTGCAGAATATTTTTAGGAAGGGATGTATAGAGGCTTTCATAATGATATACACAACAATTTCTTTGAACAGACAACTATAGATATTTTACATGACTTCTATCCCATTTCCCTATCCCAAGGACAATGTAGCTCTCGATCATTTTCCTCAATAAATAAATGAACAAGTATAATTTTGACTCATTTGTTAATTGAGTTTTCTCTAGTTAGTTTTAGGGCTTGTGTGGAAAACAGATCATGTTTTAGATCATGTGTATCCAAAAATATTGAAAATACCAAAGAATTCACAAACATCTCAGCACCACTGTAGACAGTCCATCCTTCCTTAGTGTTTGTATTCAGATTTAAATAAGAGGAGCTCTTCTAGTTAGTATAATAATAACCACTTAGTAAAATTTAGAAAAAAATGGTCCAGGAAAAGAACTCTTTTTCTCCCCGACAAGCTCAGTTAATAATTGGGATATCAAAAGAAGTGTAAGCTATTTTAAGGACCTCTGAGTGTCAACAATTGTGTGTAAAAGTAAAATTGAAGTCACACATATTTTTTAGGAGCTTAAGTAGCAATTCCCCATGAGTTGGTTTCAAAGCTGGCAACTCTCACATTGGATTAGCAGAAGTGATACCACAACTAGAACTTAATGTTATATGCTATAGCTGTTTTATCAAGTGATTGTGTTTATCTAAGAGATAGACCTGTGTTTGCAAATGAAGGTGCTAAATGGGACCAGAGAATAAATAATGATGCTGCTCCTGGAAGTAGAACCATTACTATAGCCTTTCATATATAACAGGTTTGTTAATGAATTTATTGTTAAAGAGGATGTTTTAAGTACACTTTGTAAATAGAATTCCAACATAAATATATTTTGAATCATCCTCAAATTAGTATTTGCCTTCTAATTAGAACAAAAGAAAGATACTTATGTTCACATGAAAACATCAGTGTACCATACCAAACAGATTCAATATTTACTTGTTATACTTCTAATTTATAATTCTTAAGGACATAGAAGAAGAAACAATTTAATTGCTTTATAATTGTAGGCTTTATTTGAAAAACCAAAAGAAAAAACAAATGGTCACAAAGTCTACTTTATTTCATTATTTATGTATTACAATTATTTTTATACTGCCCCATGATGCAGCTCTGGGCACTGTGCAATTACTATTGCTATTAGTGGACTTCTTTGAATGACTGCTTGTTTGAATCAAATCATTTGCCACATTAAACAGTTTTTAAAAGGGGAATGTGAGTAAACAGAGAAAGTCCCTTATACAAAAGTCTTCTTTAGTCTTTTATTGAGAGAAAGTGCATGTGTGCATTTCTCCTGCTTGTTGGCAGTTTCTGGCACCAGGTATGCTGCTGGTTCCAGCAGTGGTTCAATGCAACGTGTGTGAGATAAAGGAAGCTCAACACTGATATATTTTGCTTGTTATATATTGGTCTTCCTAATACCAATGTTTTTCTTGCTTTAGGTAACAGTGAAAGAACCTCAGTCAATACATGATCCCTCAGCCAATGTCTTTCTCACTGTAAGTCGGAGTTCAGGGGGCCAAGGAGAAGTCCAGATTCTTTGGAAACTTGAGGAGGCAGCTAGATATGATCTCACTCCTCTCAATGGTACTCTTTTCTTTTCTGAGGTACAGCCCCTTTTGCCACCTCACCTTTTTAATGTGTTATTATTTAATATATTTTTTAATTCAAGTGTGTGTGTGTGTGTGTGTGTGTGTGTATAATATATCATATAATATATCATATTTTATGTATTCTCATTGCTTTCTTTTTAATTGTGTGTTTTATTGTTCTATTATTTTGCTTTTGTGTTGTTTACACTTCTCTTCATTTCTTTCCTTTTATTACTGTAAGGTGCTTTGAGTAGCCCCATGGCAAGATAGGTTTATATAGATTTATTCAAATAAAAAATATTGATGTGAACCTAACATATTTGCACTGTTAGCCACATGTGGAAAGTAGAAACACAAATATACAATTATGAATTTGATATGACTAATATTCTAAGAGAAAGCTCTCAATTTTTTCCCTATGTTTTAGTGATTTTCTCCTGTTTAACAATATTGTCCACTGGATATATTTCTTAACAAGGTTAAAATTCTATGCTTATCTCCTAAATGATATTAATTTAATTTAGTGTTTTCCTCTTTTGAAACTAATTTCATTTGATTTTAATTTCATTTAATGTTAAGTTTTTCTTTTTCAGTACACCAAATATAGCTCTAAGATATATAATCATCTTTTCCAATTTTATACAGGTGGAATCTCAGAAAACCATAATTTTGCATGCAATTCAAGATGATGTTTTGGAAGGTGATGAACATTTTTCAATTCATCTGGTGTCTACTGATAACACAGAAATATCACCTGTAAATGGTAAACACTGTTTAAAACAGTATCCAAAGCTGTAATTATAGCAATGCCAAACAGGTCTAATTACCTTTATTTTTTCCCTTTATCTGAGGTGTTTAGAAAACTATGAGATGCCATGATTAGATTCAAATAAAGAAAATACAGGGAATGTGGCTTGTTGACTTCTCCCATGTTAAAAGATTACTTTGTGCTATATCTGAATTGTAGCATTTTTGAAAAGTGTCTAATTCTTAAATAGGTGTTGTTTTTTTTACTAACTAGCTACATGTACTGTTTGAGGCTTTTGAAAACATATGTTGAAGTTAAGATTGTTTTTCAACTATAAATGCTGAATGTTGTCCTGAATATTGGCTTTGATTCCAGTATTTCAGTGTCCAAGAGAAAATCACATGTTGTATTAATCTTGCAATTTTTGTCTGACTTCTGTTGACAAACTGGACTGCAAACAGAGGATTTTGATAAGTAAATTTATTGTGGAAGAAAGCCATAATGAAAGAATTTGCATGATTTTTATGTCTCAAATACAAGCTCTATTTGAAGAGAAATAATGGTTTAAATTCTTACATCACACTCCCACCCACAAGGTTTTAACTGACTTAAATTACTTTATTATATAATATTACATTATTTAAATTAAATTAAAATAGCGAATAAAGGAAATGCTGTGGATATACTATTCTTAAACTTAAGTCAGGTATTTGATAAAGTAGACCACAGATTATTGCTTGGTAAGATAGAGCAAAAAAAAAAAAAAAAAAAAAAAAAAAAAAAAAAAAAAAAAAAAACAAAAAAAAAAACCCCCAAAAAAAAAAAAACACCCACCCCCCCAAAAACCCCCCAAACCACCCCCACCCCCAATGTGGGATAGACAGTACTGCATCAGGCCCTATACAGCAAAATGCAGTTCAGTAGAGAGTCCTGCACGTAGGAAAAAGTAAAACCACTGAATAGGTACAAAATAGGCAGTATCTGGCCTAACAATATCTGGCTTTCAGGTGTCTGTGAGAGGAATCTAGGTATCCTGGTAGACCACCACTTAAATATGAGTTGGCAGTGTGCTGCATCTTTCAAAAAAGCTGGTACTGTCTGAGGAATGACATGATAGCTATCTCCCAATACTTGAATGGCTTCCCTCACAGAGAAAAGGGGGGTGATTTGTTGTCCATAGTATCTGAAGACAGGACAAGAAGCAATGGGTGGAAGCTCATCAAAGGGAAATCCAATCTGGAAATGTGGAATTTCCTGACAGTGAGAAGAAATAATCAGTGGAACAGTTTGCTTCATATTGGTGCTCCATCATTTGAAAATTTCAAGAAAAGATTAGACAAAAATTTGTCCAGAATGTTATAAGTACACCTGCTTTGGGTAGGGGGTTGAATTAGAAAACCTCCAAGATCCCTTCCAGTGCTATAATTCTATGAATATGTGAAAATGAGTTACCTTACTAGACTTTAAGAGACAGTATAATTGGCATAACTAGAAGTTACTCCTTGGATAGGATGGACAGTTTCACCTGTCCTTTGCTTTGGAACTAAACTAGTCATATAGATTTGTTTTAGCTGTTTTTATCTGGCCTGCTGAGAACTTGTTCCTATAGGTGTAATGGCTAACATCTTCAATTAGAATGAGAACTAGTTTTAAATCCACTTTCAACTATGGAAGATCAATAGCTTATTTTGGAACAGTCACTACCTT